>NC_090188.1:22181623-22781623 GCF_024679245.1 Pseudorasbora parva | reverse complement strand
CTCTCTCACTATATTGTCTCTCACTCAATATCGTGTTCTCACATCAGGCATTACTTTATCATTCTGATCAGTAAATCCAACAAGGAAAGATTTGAAGGGCATCTTGAGAGAAATTTGCAATCGTCTCAGGCTTCATTATGATTTCTGTTACTGTTGTACTGTCAGGAGATTGACTGTGTCCTCGTATATGTAGGTCATTTGAATCCTCCTTCCTCCTGACTACACATTTACTTTTATCCTTAAACCTGATACAGTTGTTCCAATTCAATTATAATGTCCCAAATGCCTGATCCAAAATTATAGATACAATAACAGTGTAAAAAGGTGGCTGTCAAAAAAACCATGGCTATTTTAAATCAAGATTTTTGTTTAAATATATAATGTATACAATGAGTTCCAAAAAGTCTTAAAACCACTACTGACATTTTTTAATCATTTAATAGGGTTCATTAATTTAAAAAATGAATGGCAATTGTAATTTTTAGTCTTCATTTAATGTTTTGATCTTTTAGATTAGTTTTCATAACATATTGCTTTTAAGTTTAACAGTAATAGTTTTGTGTCAAATTAAAGTACATTTAAAATTAACTCATGTATTATAATTAACTCCATGCATAATAATACATTAAACATTACACAAGAATTAGAATAATAAAATATATTATAATATATATATATATATATATATATTACTCCATACTCCATTTTCATAATACTCCATTTCCATTTCAAACTCCATTTTAAAGGTATGACGAAATTTGAATTAAAAAAAAAGTGGATCAAAAATGAAAGTAATTTAGATTTATTATTTACAAATTGTAATATTACAATTTAAAATTTACATTTCTATTTCAAATAAATGCTGTTCTTTTAAACTTTCTATTCATTAAAAAATGCTGAAAAAATGTATCAAGGTTTCCACAAAAATATAAATCAGAACTGTTTTCAACATTTACAATAATAAGAAGAATTGAAAATACTAAGTTTCTTGAGCACCAAATCAGCAAATCAGAATGATTTGTGAGGGATGACGTGAAACTGAAGACTAGAGTAATGACTGCTTCAGCCATTTAAATGGAAATATATATATATATATATATATATATATATATATATATATATATATATATATATATATATATATATATATATATATATATATATATATATATATAGCGCATCTCAACTGCCCAAAATTTGTTGCAGTATGTTGATAAAGCTGGTTTTCTGTTGTTTCTCTTGATAGAGCTCTCGCTGGGGCCTGTTGGTCAAATAGTGTGTAGAGAGAAGGATGTATTGGTCGTGGAAAAAAACAAACTTCTCATGCCTCCACATTGGAACACATACTTCTGCTGGGGATCTTATGACCAGACCTGCTCTTTTGGGAGCTACACAGCTGAAAAGGTTTACTTTTATAGTTTCTCTAGATCCTTAAATAAATGAAAGTGACAGCCCTGCTTGTAATGCTTTGCTATTGTGTAACTAAATTGTTGTTTGTGATTAAACAAGGTTACTTTTGGTTGGCTGTTAAAGTTTGATAGCTTTATTGCCTGTGATGCAGAGCTTTGGAGTGTGTGAGAGCCTGTCAGACTGGGGAGAGGCTGTGTGTGCTGCCTGTCCCAACAACAGCACCATCATCACGGCTGGGACCAGCACTGTAGTGTGTGTGTGGGAAGTCTCCATTAGCAAGGACAAGCCTAAAAACATGAAACTCAAACAGGTCAGATTCACACTTGTTACCATTTATTAAGGAATATAATTGTCACAAAGCGTTTTTGTGATCTGATGGTATCGTTTTTTTCCCTTCATTTAAAAAAAAAAAATGTTCTGTTGTTTTCCATCCTAGACCTTGTACGGTCACACAGACACAGTGACATGTCTGGTAGCATCAGAAGCACATAGTGTGATTATTAGCGGCTCTCTTGACCAGACCTGCATCCTGTGGGACCTGGAGGACCTCAGCTACATCACACAGTTACCAGAACATTCCTCTGCCGTGTCTGCCCTGGCTATTAATGACCTGACCGTGAGTACACTCCAGCAAAAACATTCACGCTCTGAGGTCAGCCTGCATTTTTCAGCTCCCAAATCTCTCTCAATCCATCTCACTCCCGCACATTTAATTTGGTTAGGGCCGTTCGGCTCGTGTTGCGTCTGGATGACACATTTATACCGGCTCATTTGCACCCGCAGAGTGGTTTCTGCAACTCCCTTCAGCTAGCTGTGTGAAGGAAGGGTGGGCACATCCTTCCCTTCAGACCTGTTTTAACACTTAAACCCCCTGTCAAACATTGTGAAAAGTACCTGCTACTAAAAACACAAGTGAAATGTGTTGATGTATGATTCCAAAACTCCTTCAAATACAGCAAATTAAAAGTTAATGTTAATATTTCTTTAAATATTAACATTAAATTGCCTTTTAATTTTGATTTAAATTTCTAGTAGCAAACCTCATACAGAATTGCAATTTGCTGTAAATGAATAGAATTTAAAGGATTTAAATAAATGAATGCGTGTTTTTGATTTAAAAAACATTTGTTGTTTTTGTACAAATTACTTATTACAGTTCAAAAGTATAGTGTCGGTAAGATTATTAAAACATTTTTTTAAGAAGTTTCTTATTTTTACCAAGCCTGCGTTTATTTGATCAAAACTGGTTAAAATAATATTGTGAAATATTGGAAATGCATTTTTTTTTTACATTTAAAAATGTAATGTATTCCTGTGATGGTTAAGCTGAATTTTCAGAGTCTTACTCTAGTCTTCAATGTCACATGATCCTTCAGAAATGTCCTTACTAGTAGCCACGTTTCCCGTTTCCATTCCATTTTAATTGCGCAAATTGAAATTGCGAATTGAAAAAACACCCAATGGGGGAAAATTGGCAAAAACAGGCAATTTAAAAAAGGAATGTTATGCAAAACTACAATGGAAACCATTATTTTTGGAATAACTTATCGCAGGAGGAAAATATCACATTTTAGTCATGAAACATGGTTAATGGAAACCATGGATGGAGTTTTAGACATCTGTAATGGAAACGCGGCCACTGTCACTTTTGATTAATTTAATGCATCCTTGGTAAATAAAAGTATGAATTTTTTTTGTTTTGTTACTAAACTTTTGAACAATAGTGTAGATGGAAAGATGGATCATTCCCTGATATGTGTACATCATTAATCGCCTTTCTATCTCTCTCAGGGTGAGATTGTGTCATGCGCAGGGACACATTTGTACCTGTGGACCATGAAGGGGCAGAAGCTGGCATCTGTAAACACTTCCTGTTGGCCTGAAGGAAACATTCTTTGCTGCTGTTTCACACAGAAGTACGAGTGGGACTCTCGCAACGTGATCATCACCGGCAGCGCCGACGGCATCGTCCGGGTGCGGGCCTTTTCAATGCTCTTCGAAAGGCTTTGACTAAAAGATGATGGTTCGCATGGCGAACTTTATAATGAGAGCGTTTAAATGAGAAGTCTTCTCCAAAGAATACACCTTTGCGTTTAAGCAATAAATCTTTCCTGTAGAGTTTCCTGCTTAATAGTCAGGTAATATAGTTGAAAAATATTAAAATATGGTAACTGGGATATTGAAATGGGGCTCACAGGCTTGGCTGAAAAGTCCCACTGAAGCATTAATAGTTACATGTGCTCACTTTAAATGAGGTAAGAGCAGTTATTAAATCAAAATGCTTCTTAAATTAGGCATCAATTGGAGGCTGGACCTGCGACATCAATGGCCAGCAGATTTGATTTATGAATATAGCTTCAATTGCGTTTGATTTTTTTTTTTTTCTCCCTCTTTTTTTCATTAACCGTGTGGTTCTGTTGCAGATATGGAAGACTGAATATACTAGAGTACAATTACCTGGACATGAGGAGTGCTCTGTGTCTCAAGGGCATGTTTTGTCATCAGCTCCTGAGGAAGCAGGTAACACTAATACACCTCACCTTAAGTGCAGAATTGAACTAGAGCGTGAATATGTGCGTTTGCTCTCGCCTCCGGTCATAGGACCGGAATAACCCACAAGCTTCCTTAATGGCCAGCATGAAATAACAGGAACTCGCTCGGAATATTGGAAAACAATGTACTTTGTGACGTCACGAGAATCGTTATTTTTTTAATATACAAGTAATGTTTGAAATTAAATAGCCAGACCAAATACTAGACATCCTTCAAAAATGCTGTATAAATCGGATTACGTCTGTTCTTAAGTGTGATAGTACAGACACTCAGCCGGAGGTTCGGTTTTGAGCGATCCGCAAGAAAAGTTCATAATGATCTACTGGTTTGTGCGACGCATTAGGGCTAGCTGCGAGGAATTATGGGGCAAAGTTATTAAACATACAGCCTGTAAACACTGATGAGCAATTTTGCTGATGTAGGCATGCAATTTAGAAAGCAATAATAACCAAATCCAATTTGGTACACATTGGTTACAGCACAGCGTCAGCACGTGTAAGTATCAACACGTTTAAATTAAATTGGGGGAACTCGTAACAGTGAAGGCTTTATATTAGATGTATTTCTCTCAATTTAGCAACGTGCTGACCATAACTAATCTCTGTCTCATATCTCACTCTTGCTTTTTCTTTTCTTAGACGGCTGCTCGTGGAAGTGGGAAAGACACCTGGTGCTCTGTCGAGAGTTAAACCGCAACCAGGCCGTCTCTCGTCGACGCTGCAAAAATAACCCTGCGATTACGGCGCTGGGCATATCCAGGTATTGACAAAAGGCCGCTCTCCTTGACCAAAATATGGGCTGAAAGCTGAAATAATTCAGTGCAGGATTGAACTTGATATTATTAGCAGTGTCTTTTTTTCTGAAGATATCATTTGATTGTGATTTCAGAACGTACGGCACGCTGCTGGTAGGTGATGCCTGGGGCAGGGTGTACGGCTGGTCCTGCGAGAGCTAGGATCAATCAATCACCCGTCAGTCAGCGTTAAATTCGTCAGTAACTGCAGATGAATGCAGCCACATGCCAGCGGAGAGTCCAGCTTAAGAGCTGCCTACGTGTGCACTTTGCTCTCACCACTTCCAGCAGGACTGCTGACTTCAGGAGACCCACTCTGGGTCTGGTGAATTACAGGGATGACGCATTCTTTCTTGGACTGGGTGAGGCTCGCTGGCCAGGGCCGGAAACACAACACTGCTTATTTAAGAAAGGAAAGATGATGCCATTTAAAAAAAAAAAAAAATTAGGCCCATTCGGTGTATCAGTTTTATTGTATAGTAGCTCTCTTTCTCTCGCTGGACTCTCAGAAAGCCAAAGTAATGTTTATTTTATAAACACTGGTATGCTCGAGTTTCAAAGCCATTCACTTGTGTGCCATTTCATATTTTTGCTTTAAACTACACTGGTGGATATACTGAATGGATATTTGTACTTCATAAAGCAGCAGGGTTCTGCTTTCTTGCTGTTTTTTATGCTGGAACCATGAGGATTTTTTTATACAGTGTATACTGCATATCAAGATGATTTTATTAGTTAAACTTAACAATCTGTAATTAAATCAAAATAAAGTTGTTTACTCATCATGTGGTCCTACTATCTCAGTCTGGCTACTGTTAAAGGGCTGAATCAACCGTCCTCAGCCAATTAGAGTCAGAGTTTCCACTGGGTATGTGCCCCAGATTCCCAGAGGGTGCGGATTTGGAAAACTGCATTTACACGCATTCCGTGATCTGGAGAATTCTGAAATAAATGCCACAAAATGATGCCATAAAGGAAAGAACTTTGATATCCGTTAATAATTCTTATTACTAACACTTACATTAGTCAACATTAATTAATGCATTATGTCATTACCAATGAAATGTTCCTTTGTTTGGAATTGTTAGTATTTTACTGTAAATGTTTTAAAAGGTTTTTTTTATGATTAACAAAGCAACAAAAAAAAGTAATACAGTAAAACAGTAATATTTTTAAATATATTTTTAAATAACCGTTTTCCATTTATATATATTTTAATATGCTAATTAGGTAATAAACATTTCTTATTAGCAATATTGGAAACAGTTGTGCTACTTAATATTTTCTGTACATTTTGATACATTTATTTGGAGTTCTTTGATTACTAGAGTGTTAAAATATATATATAAATAATATATATTTATATTTGAATAAGATTTTTTTTTGTAACAATGTACGTTTTTACTGTCACATTTGATCAATTGTATTTGTTTTTGCTGAATAAATGTATCCTTTTTTTCCCCCTATAAAACTTGCTGACCCCAACTTAAACAATTTAAAGATTTTTACAGAATTTAATTGTGGAAAATTTTGTTTTTGCAGTGTGGTAAAGGACTGGAAAGGAAAATGATTTGTTGTTTGGTTTGGAAAACATGTTTGTACCATACTTTTACCCTCAATCACAGGCTCTACTTACCAAAACTCATTCCAGCATTACCAAACTATGCCCTGTTTTAACAAAGGCAGCATTTTATCATCAGCTTTACAATGTAGAATATATCTATTTAACCCGCTAATGCATATTTAATCTGATTAATTTCTCAGATGTCATCAACACATAAACTGTAAATGTGTAACATCATCTGCTAAAGATGCCAGGAATATTAATGAATCTTATGATTTAAATAGCATCATTTAGTCATGACCTTGAATGACGCTTCTGTTTGCATGCAGCCCGATTAATAATAGCCTGTATTTGCTGACATCCTTAATGAATGAGCAATTATGTTTATTCTATAGAAATGCTAGCAAATATACGTTTTCTGTGAATTATCCAATTGTACATGCGGTCCCTTGGCAGCTTCCAGCAGTTGATGTAATGTTTGTGGAAGTTGTCAGGGCTACTGCGGTAGTTAAATTCATAGAATCAACACAGATGTCCATTAAATTTAAGAATATGGCTTGCTGCATGCAGAACAACATGCTTTTACAAAAATTGCAATGTGGATCCAGGAAATGCTGTAAGTATAATTGTTCAATATTTGAATAATTATATTATATGTTTTTATTATTTATACATTTAAAAATATAATTTATAAACTGTATTTACTATATTATATTTAGATTATAAGGCTCCCAGGACTAACTTGTTGAACAGACCAGCTAAAAACAAATCTGTTCAGCTGTCCAGATGTGTAACTTTGCTGTGTGTAAGGGACTCTCTGGCACATGAGTGAGTCTGAGTCTGGTTCTCTCAAGCAGGCGGACAGCAAGGAAAGAGCTGTGATTACTGGGAGCTCCCACCAGGCCACGCTCCACTTCCCTCTCTGGGGAAGAGGGCTAATTGTTGCTCCCCTCCAACCTTAGGAGACTGTCTTCTCCTAATAGCCGTCATTAAGCAGCATGAATAATCCAGCGATGGGGGTCGGGTCATAAAAAAAACGGGGATGGGATTCTGAGATCAGCCGTTCCATAAGGTAATATCTCCACTGTGCTCTGGTGTGTAAGGAGACTGGTGTAATGCATTTTCACTCAATATGCTGAAAATAAAGAAATAGTCATGTCTACATAATTCACTGCAGTAAGGTGTGTGTGTGAATATATATATATATATATATATATATATATATATATATATATATATATATATATATATATATATATATATATATAGTCTCTCGTGCCTCCTCTCTATGCTGTCTCACGTTCTGTAAGAAATGTCCAGCATCCCTCTTCTGAAGTCTTGTGCTGCCTTCACGTGCTATCCCACTTTAGAAGTCGTGATTATGAGCTTGTTGCTTGCATTCAAGTGCTTTGTTGTCGGAATGAATAGGAATCATGGAGGACACCAGATTTATTCTAGCATGTGGCAGTATCAAATTTTCATGTTGCTGTTAATTGTTGAGCTTTTATCACGGTATTATCGCGGTATTGAAATACGTTGCAAAAAAGTTGTCATACTATAACAGGTTTAATAATTTTCTTATACCAAAAAGAACTGAACATTTAAATACAAAAAAATGTATAAAGTAAACAAACTTTAAATAAACAGATTAAAGTGCAAAAGAATGATAAAGAACAATCTGTAACACTTTACAGTCAAGTCTCACTAGTTAATGCATTAACATTAACAAAGAGCGAATAGCTACATTTTTACAGAAGTTATTCTTCTTTGATAACATTAGTTAAAAAGCAGCTGTTATTGTTAGCTTGAGGTCCATTAAACAATACAGTTACTTTTAATTTTAATAATGTGTTATTAAATACTGAAATAATACATTTAACTAAGATTATTACACGGCTCTGTGAAATACTTGATTCTGATTGGTCAAGCGCGCATTCCAGCGGTACGTTATTTCCAGATAACACCCGCTCATACGGGTACTACGAGTTATCTTGACCGGTACTACTTCTATGCTTAACGCTAGCGCCATCTTGTGGCTTAAGCAGCCGTGGGTTACAATGGAAGACTTCAAGGCAGGTTTCCTTTATAACGTTTTTAATATAGATCTTTTTCTTACACAAACGCATCGATTCGAATCAGAAGGCTCTATTAACCCATCGGAGTCGTTGACGGATAGCTGCATTTTTTATGGACTTCAAACACAACTAAAACAACTGCTTGGATTAACGTTAGCCTGGACTTTTTAAATATAACTTTTTAAATATAATTTGTCTGAAAGAAGAATGTCATATACACCTACGATAACTTAAGGGTGAGTAAATCATAGGCTTGGTTTCATTTTTGGGTGAACTAACCCTTTCAGCATTCATTTTCAACATTTAGCAAGGGCATATGGCAAATCTTCAACAATAGATAGGCTTAAAGCACTGTTTTTCTTCGCGGAAGCTTTGCGTAAGAGCTAATAAAATATTTAATCTCAAGACAATATTTTGTGTCTAATAATTATTTATTTGAGACAGCCGTGTAATAAGCGGGATAATGTACACCCAGCCGGTTGTTACCGCAGAATAAACCCCTTCAGAGTGATGCAAGACCCCTCCGCGGTAACAACCGGCTGGGTGTACATTATCCCTTACTTAATAAATGCTTTAGAAGTAACTTAATTATTCTTCATTGTCAGTTTGTTAATTAATTAAATAATTTAAAAAGTGTGTGACTGAACAAATCAGAACACATTCAAACAATATCTAGGGCATGTAATTTAGTCCAGATTAAAATATAAAATGTTTATGTTTGAAATAGCCTTTAATATTTAGGTATTACGTATTTGGTGGTGATGTGATGAGCTAGCCTGTCGTGGTCATACTCAATTCTAGTCAGCACAAACTGCTCCATTGGGCTGTGATTATCATAGACAGTAAAAGAAATGGACGGAGCGATCCCATTGCCTTCTACGGCGTTAAGTGATGTCAGTATAGGAGCACTCACTTCCTGATGGCTGAGCGAACTGCGCAGGCTCAGACTGAGCTTGAGGACGTAGATGGGACGTGAGCCTCCTGTCTGACAGCTGTAGGTCTTCTAGTAGTTGTGGAAAGTGAAAGCTGAATCACGTTGTTTAAATATTTTCTCCCGTTGCTTTTGGCTCACTATGGGCTTCTCCCCATTCTTCCCCCTTGACTTTATCAGACTTTATGTCTCCACGTCCCCCCAGACTGTCTCATAGACAGTAAAAGATTGCCTGCGAGCGTCTCCTCAGGTCTATACGGTAATTTCTCAACTGTGCGACAGAGTCACGTTGGTTATGACGCAATCGTTAGCCTATTTTTACAAAAACAGCTTCTACGGGGTGATAGTGTAAGATACAAGGTAACGGAGCCTTTTATGCATTGTAATGTTTCTTTAGAAATAAACAATGGACAAATGGAGTCTTTAAACGCCTCTGATGTAAAGTTATTCACTGTCAAAGTGACTCAAAAATGAATGGGAGTCAATGGGATGCTAACAGCAGGTGATGGCTTGGTTAGCAATGGCAGCCCCTAGGGGTGGAACGCTTTCCGAGCGCTAGATTACCCCCTTGGTGATTATGAGGCGTGTTTTAACCGAACCAGGAAAGACATCAATTGGATAGACCTACAACCAATCAAAGCAATGAAGCGACGCATTGTCAAATGTCAACAAAGTTCAACTGGACTGTGTTGCCAAGTCCGCGTTTTTTTCCGCTGGTTGTTTTCCATGTCTACGGGTTGAAGCAACTATATTATTACCGTGGAATAAACGGTGTTGTAAAAAAAAAGAATTCAAGGATACAGAGCACTTACCAACATGATCATAATTTCCGAGAGAAATAGTGAAGGTGAATGCATACGAACAAGCTCTCCGTTTAGGATTCGAACAAATATAATCCATGCACTTTGGGTATGTTTACATCTGTGCGCGTTCCTCTTTGATGTGTTGTTAATTTTAAATGGTTGATGGGTAATTCTTAAAATGCATTCTAAAAATCGGAATAATTCGTAATAAATAATTATTCACTGTATTTTGAAGTGCCCACGATAACATCGTGCATGTTCATTATTGTGATATATCGTATTACCGTTTATAGTCACGTCGTTAGTCTTATTGGAAACATTTTACCAACATCAGTAACGTTAGTGCCCCATGCACTGACAACTGACATAAACATCCCAAATAGTCTGGTTTTCTGCAATTTCAGTCAAACGTAGGCTATTTTCACTGTGTATCAAACATACAGTGCGCTTCAAATGATTACTCGTACATGTAAATATGCACTACATAAATGTCAAGACAAGACGATCTAGATGTTTTGAGGGGAAAAAACGAACGAATAAAATCACACCTGCCACAGCAGTTCTCCCCGCCAACATGTTTATGGCATGGGATACCATGTTTAGGGGCGGGATAAATGGTTGTCTTTCAAACTCGCTCTGCACACAATTGGATAGCGCTAGAAACAACCAGAGCAATGTGAAGCGGAGCTAGTTGAGAGATTAAACATTCGCTGTATCCCATCGGCAAAACTCGGAACACATCTTCCCTTATTAAGAATGACTTCAGTGCCGTTCTTTGTTTTTTTTTCTCAGAGAAATGCTTAACTCAAGTCTTCCAGAGTCGCGGTCAAAGCTGATTCAAAAGACCGCCGTTCGCCAGTTTCTGTGTTTACTAGAAGCACGCAAACGCAACTCGGCCGTCGTCATTATGACCCCGCCCACAGACTCTATACACGATGTGATTGGCCCGGCAAGAGTTAGGCGAATACAGCTCAGAAGGGTATTGAGAGTTGCTAGACGACATTCGCGGGCAGATTAAATTTGCTGCCGCTAGGGTGCGTCTAGATTTTTAGGCTACGTAATCACGACTTCTTCAGAAGTGGGAAATAGGATTTTTAGAAGACAGCATTTTAAGGAGCTCATTGCATTCAGGTTTTGACTTGAGAGGACGTTCATGTCCAATTTTTTAACTAGGAAACTAGTGTGGGTTACGCAGCAGACTTCTACCCGGCAGTCAAAGCAGCATTACGTTGTGAAAGTGTTGACTCTTGAGGGTGAGGACATGAGGGTTTAGGGTGCAATTTGGGACAGGGCCTCAAGTTAAATCCTCCCAGGTACCCCTGCTGCTTCAGTCACAGGCTTTCTGGTCACTCATTATGAAAGCACATTGCTGGCTCTGTGAACTGTCAGTCACGTAATATGCCCATATATAATGTATAATGTAATCGAGAATAAATGAGTTGAAAGTCACGTGAGAGGAGACAATTTTTTCATGGTGATATGATCGGTTGTGGTTAGATATGATTGGTTCATGTGATAATTCCCGCCTTTTGTTATTTTTGTGCGCGTTCTCGAAGCGGCCTTTTGGACGACTAATTAAAAAGTAAGTAAAAATCGTAGATATTTAGATATCATACCTTGTCACGTCAAATCAACCTTAAAAACCTTATAATTTTCATGTCTGTATCTGACCACTAGTGCATACAAGATGGATGGCCGCTGAACATTATAGTTCACAAATAATACTGTATATTGTTTAAATTGTTATGGCAGTGCCTCTAGTAGTTATTTTGGAAAAAATGTAAGTGTCCAAAACACTAACGTGAATTATTATGTATTCATTTTATTGGTTTATTTTTTACACAACTGACTCGAAAATATCTCCCTTATAGGTCTCTATGAACTGTGAGGAAAAGAACTATGTCAAATCCTTCAGATTCTGCCATTTAGAGTTTAAATGACAACATATGGGTTTGGAATGACATGAGCATGAGTAAATAATCACAGACCTTTTTTTCTTTTTTTCCCCTTTTTTTTCTTTTTTTTTTGCTGAAGTAGCAGTTTAGAGCAGGGAAAATTAGAATTTTTTTTGTTGCTGCCTTTTTATATTTCGTCAAGGGTGTTGTTCAGAACACAACCGAATTGAGAGCAGATGAATGTGCCCAGCGTTTGATGGCCTAATATGTAAGCATCTCTGTGTGGTTTGTGGTACACTGTGTTTGTGGATTTATCTCCCTTGAGAACAGTTTACATTCTCGCTTTGTTCTTTGTTTTGTGCTTGCAACATCTGCACATATCCATACAAAACAGCAGAGAGCAGAGGCCTTTCTCTCTCTCTGAGGAGACCAGGTCAGAAAATGGTATCCTCTGCTATAGCGCGGCCACTCCGGCAGAGCAAAAACAAAACAAGGCAGCAGAAGGTCACCGTAAGTTTAGATGAGACGAAAACAGTCAGGCTTTGATGAAGAGTATAGCTGTGTTTACGCTTGACGCTAATGTTTCAGAATGATCCAGAGCTGAGGGTACAGGAGAAACTGTATCTAGCTCTGTCACTCCCTCTCCTGTTCGGCCCCTCTGCCATCCCCACGCCGCATCTGCTCATTAATATGCGCTGTGACCACAAGGAAGGGGGGAGAGTCGCTCTCTTTAACCTTTGTGCATGCGGCTAATTGTGCTAAGTAGAGGCGCTTAATAGACTGGAAAATAATCACCGTATATCTCACGAAGAGAAGCGAATGACCTTCTGAAAAGACAATAGCCATCTCAATTTTAATACGTCGGTGATTTTAGGATATTACATGTCAAACCATTTGGGCTCTTCTGAATAATTAAATCAAATAAATTATAGCACCTAGGCAGAACCATCTTGTAGCCTAACCCAATTATAATGCACTGTAAAGCTAATTATTAAGCATGATTACAATTAGTATGATTTTAATAAATGTAACCATTAAAGGGTTCATCACAGTCACTGGTTCTTAACTGTGTGTGGGAGAAATGGAGAGAGAGGGAGAGAGAGAGACAGACTAAACTCAAGAATGGACGATAGGAGAGGACAGGATGTGCATTGTATCAGTGGCTTCATGCTTATAATAACTTGTCCAAACCTAATTATGTAGATAGACCTTTTAGCTGTTATAAAACATTATAAATTATGAGCACTCTTGAATTACAAAATATTATAGATTTTATTACAATCAAAAATCTCTAAATAAGCAAATGCTCCATGTGCATAACCTTCACTACACTCACATGCATATTCATATAAAAAATATTGCTCTGTTTGTAAATCTAAATCTTTATATTTGTAATTTAATGTAAATGATAAAATAAATAAATGTTTATTACAATTTATTTTCATAAATATAAAAAACATTTATTATTAATAACAATTATTTTTCAAATATTACGCATTCAAATATTGTTAAAAATTTAATATTTTTTTATAGTCACCAATATAAACAATTATTTAAAAAACAAGTCACCTGGTTACCTTACATGTTTAGTTCATTTAAATAAAAAAATTGAGTTAATACGATGAACATTTTTGATAATTGACAACATTTATTCAAATATAATTCAAATCTTTTGTAAGCATATTGGGTAATTGTGTGTTTTATTTCTGATGACCCAGTGAAACATGCCAAATTGTGCTATTTTCATGATTTATCAGTTTTTTATGTGGTTTAGATAAAATAATATTTTGAGTTTCTCTTAATTAAACCAATTCCCTTCATTGTATCAACTCAAATTTTTTATTTCAATAAATTCAACATTTTAAGACAGCTAGGTTACTTACTTTAAGTTAAACCAACAATATTTTTTTACAGTGTCGAGCTGAATAAAATATCTAATGCACCATTAATGCCACTCATGTGTATTCTCAGTTATGGAAAGTAAACTTCAACAAGCAAGGCAATAGATGTTATGGTTCCATCAGAGGGTTAAATATTCTTTAATGCTTTAATAGTCAGTACGTGACTGCTGTTTAAGCGGACATAACTGAGCCAATAAATCAGTGTGCTCTTTTGCTTGTACTGTATCTTCCTCTGCGTTTAGAGGAGTAATCTTTATTTCATACAACATAGCAAAAAATAAAATTGTTACATATTTTACAAAGTTGCGTAATCAAATTACACGTTTGGAGTTAAATCCATAATGTAATCCTTTCTTTTTTGCTAAAGAAAGGAAGGTCTCAAATCTATAGGTACATAAATGTGCCCAAATATATAAAAAGAAAATGCTGCTGTTGCATTACATTTATAATAGTCCATGTGAAATACCAGTATGTAGGTAAAAAATATTTTAAACAATTTCATAAATAATTTTGGTATGAAACTCTTCATATACATATTTACACTTGCTTCTCCACAAAAAGTATTTGGGCGTATACAGTCCCCGTGCAGTTTGTGTTGGGCTCAAGTTGTGCATATCCAATCGAGTCTGTTTTCAGCTCAGGCTTCGGTTTCACCAGCTCCAGCTCTGCGTATGTCAGACTGTCCTCCACCACCCTTGGCTTGAGGACGAGAAGAGAACAGGGCGTTTCAGAAGACTAGACTACAGTACGTGGTCAGAGGTCTGAAAAAACGCGCTTGGTATTCACTGGGGAATTTGGGGTCAGAACAACATGAAATTATAGATATAATTTTAGGATTGTTCGTAGACAGAACTTTGTGACAGTCTCAAGTAGGAACAAGCAGTTCAACTGATAAGCAGATATTTCAGATGGTCAAAGCAAGTATTTCTAAAAAGGGAATGCAAACAACGCAAGTAAACAGAGTGGAAGCATAGACATATTCATGTCCTCCGATGCCTTATCAATCACACATTTTAACCATAAGTCCGTTTTATATAGAGAGCCTTATCATAAAACTTGTCATCATTGACCAACCAGATTACAACCGGATTTCACAACACAATGCCGGATCGTAAAACATTTTCTTTTTTGCTGCTTTTCTGCATTTCTGTGATGATTTCCCTAGAAACTAATCTAATAAGAATCAAGCATGTTAAATAAATAATCACACGTTGGAAAGCAATAATAGTAAATAAAATTATAACACCCATAAATGGAGGTAGGTATAGCAATAACTGTGGTGAACATAAAGCTCTGTGAGAGCCACATTATTTCCCTCTTGCATGTTTCTAGTCTGTGAAAATTCAATTGAGAGGCTAAAGAAAGTGCGTTGTTACATACAAATATTATAAAATTGTGAATAAAAAGATTACGCATACAAAATGAATTATAAAACATTTAAAAAAAATAATTATAGAAGTAATTTAGCAAGATATATATTTAGGTATGCATTTAGATATATGGTTTCACATCATGAAACCATATCACTTAATCATTTTAATGTTTCAGCGTGAAAGCAAATAATGCTCTTAGGTAAAATGAATTCAATAAGAGTCGGCGTTCCTACCATTTTTGTAGGTTGTGGCTTTAAAAGTTTGGTTCTGCGTGGTTTTCTTGGTACAGGTGCTAGAAAACATAATATGAAAAACGTACAATATTTTTAAGAGTTCAATATTTGAAAGATTCTATAGTGTAACATTAATGAAATAACTAGAATAAAATCATTTAAAGCATTTATTAGCATTGGTTAATGTTCATTTCTACACACACTAATACATTTTTAAATGTTAAATGAACAGTAATTGATGTATATAATGAATGTGAATTAACAAATGGACAAAAGCATCTGCCAGAGGAATACATGTAAATACAAAAGTGTATTTATAATTTAACATTAACTGGTATCATTAAATGAAATTCAAAAGTTCATTGTTTGTTTACGATACCTAATGCATTGACTACTGTTGATGAATTGATCCTTATTGTACAGTGTTACCCAACATTTTTGATGACACAATATGCACTTTTAGACATTGATGTTTGTTTTAGTGTTTTAATGTACCTTTAGCTGGTATCTGTGGTGGTGGTAGACGTTCAGTGACGTTTCTGAGCTGTGGTTTGTGTCGTTTCTCTTTTCTGTGCATCGCAGGAGAGGAGCTGGCCACGCTGGTTACTGTCTCTCCTGAGCTGGATATTTAAAACAGAACAATGTTAGACTTGAAATCAATCTAAGAATCAGGTATGGATCAATAATAAGCAGTGGTAGGCTAAATCACATTACATAGGTTTACCTGTTTTCTGGGCACTTCACCAGGTAATAATTGGCTGAATGGAGACAGAACAAGCATAAACTTATAAAGAAAATAACAATAATAATAATACAATTTAATTTTGAAAAACATATTTGCACTGATGACATTGACTTAAAGTATCGTATAATTTGGACTCTAGGGTAAAAAGCTCATCACCTCGTATTCTTCGTTTGTGCTGCATGTGCTGACACGTGATAGTCATGGCAAAGACAAGCATACAGACCAGACCGATAGAGCAGATGAGCACAGCACACAGATACAAATCTAAAAAAGATCAGAGCAAAATCATCTGCTGTAAACACTCAATTCAAAGCAGAAAACATTCTTCAACAATCATACATCAGCACTACATTTTTTTTACTTTTAACAAATGTTATTAAAACTATAAATTACACCCACAATAATGTAATGCTTTTATTTTATTTTGCATTTAGAATGTAGTGGATTTTGTAATAGTACAGTGGAAATGTTGTAAAGTGTCATAAACCAAGGAAGAATCTTTATTCCAATAAAAGCTTGGGCAAAGCTGACCACACAAATAAACCAAACACTGTGAGCACATTTGGTTTACACTTGGTTAAATTTGGTTTGGTCTTTCTCCACCAGAAGGGAGGAGATGTAGCACACTAGCCAAAAGCTGTCTAACACTAAACTGTGATCCAAGCCAGAACACTAAATGTGTTTCTTTATCAGTGACAGAGACCATACACCAGACTGCAGTAGACAACAAGTTTTACTATTATTAGGATACTGAGATAACCGCATACCTTCAAACATGCGCCATAAGACATCAGCTTTTCCTGTGCTTGGTATATGATGTACTGAAAACAGAGAGAGAGGCATAAAAATACAGCTGAAAGCAGAAAATGAAGGGCCAGCTGCAAAAAAAAAAAAAGGCACTATGAGTTATGCAAGCATGGCTGGGAGCATCAGAGCAATTGCAACAATGAATAATCAAAGACATTTTTTGATTATTTTAGTCAAAATGGCAGAAAATTCCTAAATGCAATCACTTGTATATAATTGCTTATCACTTTTGACGTAGGTGGCACTGCTACCAAATTGATGTTGTGTTGTCAGTGTGAGGTGACAATGACACACAGTTTGGTGTTAAAGCATTATAGAGTTAAGCCCAAAGTAGACTTTGGCTGTCCGGGTTTCGCAATGGTACACACACTGTCCGTTTGACGTAATCTTCCTCATCAGGAGGGTCTGCAGACTTGAGCACTTATAGTCCATTAGATACGACGCACATGCCAAATGCGTCTTTTTTGCACTCCTGACCAAAGGAATTTAATTTTGCCAGGTCCCAATTCGCCTACTTATACTACAACCTAAAACTATGCTCTTTTTGTGAAGAAAAAGTAGATATTTTTGAGTGTGTAGCAGAAGAGAATGCAAGCTTTGGGGCCTACTACTCTGTTGCTTAGTTTCTTGCATCCTGTCACTTGTTTAATCTGCCCTGTCAATCATCTTGTCACAGTTAATATCCTCCACATTCAATTTAACGATTAACTAATGTGTTTGTAATTTGAATATGATAATGTGTTTAAAAGTTATGGCCAAACATATCTTTTTGTCAGGTTAGACACTGATAATTATATAGCCTCCCATTGCAAATGCAGTTGCAAACTAGTTTGGGTTGTTGTGGATTTTATTGTGCTTAACATTTGTATTGCAATTTTACATTCTAAGTTCAGATGAAAACTCATGCAATATTGAAATTTATTGTTGCCTATTTGGCTCAATTCTCAACCTGGTTTTCTCCAACATCTTGTATATGTGGAGATTTTTTGCAGGGTTGTGCTTGATGAGGCTTCAATATGACCAGGCAAGGACATTTAGTGTAAGAGGAAGTTGCATTAGCGGCCTCTAAAAATACTTAACCTTTGACCCTGAGAAATGTGGCTTTAATAAATCTATCACAGAAAGCTTATAAACAGTTATTAATACATTCAGCATGCATTACATCAATGTTTAAATAACATACTCTACTATCAATTACTGTTAATATTAGTTTACCTGGGAAACTAAATTCAGATTATTGAGAATTCATGGAAAATCATACTCTTTCTCTTTCTTTCTTTAATTTGTCCTCTTTCAGTCCTTGCTACATGGCGTTTTTTGAACATATCAGGGGGAATTGCTTGCAGATGTTTAGGGCACTGTAGGAGAGAATTACTTTCAAAGATAATTGTAAGATAGTCATAACTTCAAATAAGCTCAATAAAATGCAGATGACTGAATGATGAAACGCAATAATAGGTTATCGCTTAAACTTTCTGATTTGTGTGGCACAAGAAAGCCAAAAACTTGAAATGCCCTGATCACTGGTCATTTGCCACCGGTCAGCCAGAAACATAGTTCTGCCCCCAAGTCAATGTTGCTGTGTTGGGTACTAAGGTATTAAGGGTTGGGTATTAAGATACTACAGAAATGGAACGGAAGGATAAATCAATCCACAAATGGCTTTCTCTGTATATTAAGCAAGGAGAAAGTATTTTAAAATTAAAATTGCACTGTAACATGTTCTTAATTACCATACTAGAGCATTGAAAGCACAAGAGCAGAGCTCTAGAGAAACCTTTCTATTAAACACTGAGATTCTATCCACACCAGGTACAGTTACACATCTGATCTGCATTTTCTTTCAAGTCAAAAGCGTTCTATAAAAGCCCTGTTAAACTGAAGAGTTCAGCACATTTTCAGATTTGCAGAAACACTGCAATAACACTCGAGAACAAAGTGCACACTACATCCGAAGTCAAACGGGTGGGGAACAGCGCATGTTTGAGTGCTGCTTTTGTTTTGTAAAAGCATTAAGTCATTTGCTGGCCGACCCTGTGGCTGTAGGGATAGTTGAAGTGGTTAACCCTGCTCTGTGGTTCTGCTTTGGTCTATGTTTATGGGGTATCTCAGCTAGTTGACATTATTTTGTTGTACTTGACAAATTCCCTGGTTTAACTCAACCTACAACCTCCATTTCCTTCCTTGTTGCCCCTCTTGCTTGTTTACTCTTTCACTTGTTTTTTTCTTGTATTTTTGTGTCAGAGTCAGGCAAAGTGGTGTATCTGCGGTTGTCTAAACACTACAATAATATTCTGTTGCTTATATCCTTCAAACCCACATCTTTATATCAGTGAAATATATGCCAGTGTTTTTCTTCAAATAAATCATCAGCTATATGCAAAACATGCTTTTTTACTCTTTTCAAAATAAACTGATTATATATACTGCAATTTCTCAGACTTATTACTTTTATAATTTTGGATTTAGCTTCTTAAAACGTCAGTTATACAAAGAAAACTATACAAAGAAAGACACAATGGATATTCATAGCCAATAATGAAGCATAATAAACAACTTCATTTTTTGAATGGTACAAAAAACGGAGCTAAAGAGTAAATGATGACATAGTTTTAATTTTTGGATGAACCATTTCATTTACTCTCATGTCATTCCAAACCCATATGACTTTCCATCTTGAGTAGAACATAAAAAAGAAATATGACTTGTGCACTATATTCCAAGTCTTGGAACAGATTGAAATGTCATTTATTATACAATGACAATCTTTACATCTGCCATAGTTCTCACTGGATGGGTTTCCATCTAAACATGAAGCAAATATTTTCAAAGTTCGCAAAAATAAGAACATCACAAAAAAAATGCATAATTTTTTTCTATCAAGTTGCTTGAGCGGATGACGCCAGTGGTATTGGTAACCTATTAACCAGCAGTAAATCAAACACCATCAGCGGAAACGGCCGATTAGTCACGTGGGTTTAATGTTCGCTACGTCAGAATTTACGTAATTCGCTATATTTCCATTACCTTTTTTTCTGCACAAGTCAAAAAACACCTCAAGCGAGCGTAAAACTTTTTTTGCGAATTATGGGATTTCCCTGTTTAGCTACTGGCATGTTCAATAGCAAGGTCTGATTTGTGAAAGCATCATTCTTTTGATTTCCCCAAATGATTCTATTGATTCAGTTGACAAAATTGTGATAAAAACTGTTGAAGATTATCAGTGAAAAACCTATATTTTAGTCTATTGATCATACAAAGTGATTTCAGAAGATTCTTTAGAAATATTTTTTAATACATTTATAAAAAAGTACTTTTATGTTGTTGTTTTTTTAAGTGTATCACATTCTTCAGAACATCTGTGTTCTGTGGAAGAAAGAAAGTCATATGGCAGGCATTAAGTCAATAATGACAAAATGTTTATTTTTGAGTGAACTGTCCCTTTAAGTGCAAACAAATACTTCTTTGTTCTCTTTATTGTTCCTAGAATCAGGCAATTGCGTTTATCAGGCATATGATTAATCCAGTGGACGCTGAGGCATTGGGGACCTCTTGCTGTCCGAACACCATAGGAAAACTACTAATGCAGCCAGAGTAAATGTTTTCAGTTGCATCCTTGCCAAGCCTCCTCACTCTGTCCCCACAGCATGTCCAGGTTGCTCTCGTTAACAGCCTCATGGTCTGTTTGTGTTGGCCCAGAACACATTTATAGTGGAAATGATGTATATATGTGGAAGGTGGAACCCCGAGACTTACAATCACACCGAAGCTAGCATGTAAGAAAAGGCTACAATGTGAGAAATGGGCACGTTTACGCCTCATTTTCTTGTTGATTATTCGAAGATTTTATGGACCATTCTAAAACTATTTGGATTTGGGCTTTGAACAGGTGACATGGAGGAGTGTCATTGTGAATCTGATATAGTCACTCTTTTGTGATGTTGTGAAAAGACAGACCATCCCCTCTGTAAAAGAGGTTTACAAATAGCTAACAATGAACGTTGTCGCTAATTGTGGAATTGGAATTGACCCTGTGCTGGATGAACTGAAGGATTAGTGAACTGGAGGAAACAGCTGTTGTGTGGTTAGCCCTGACCGTGGCAAGACATCACTCTTCCACCACATCCAACTCAGCCACAGTGTTCGCTGGCACTAGTGACTAGGATCTGTATTAAACGGTTAGTTTTAAACTTTGATATTCCAGATTGCTTATTCGTGTAAAAAGCTTTCGCATTGTGAAAGTTTGTCCAAAAGAAATGGAGTAGGTGGTCCTACAGAAGGCACAACAACAACAAATGCCCACATTGACAAGCTAGTGTGAGGGGGGTTAGAAAAAAGGCTACTCTAGTTTAAAAATGAGCATATGTATCGGCCAAATTAAGATAAACTAGACTAGATGGCACAAAAATTCAGCTCAGCACTTTTCTTAAAGGAACCCTCAACTTCTTTCCTACATTAAGATATGTGGGCAAATGCATTTTTGTTTTACTTTGGCGGGGTTGCCGATAGCTTAGCATAATGAATGGAATCCTATGTTACCAGCTAGCATGTCGCGAGTAAAAGTGATCCCCAAAAATAAAAATAAAACACCTAATTACTTTTTGTGGCCTGCGTATTAGCAACAAATATCACCTGTGCTTCCCATTATAGTCCCATGTCAATATCTGCCTAGTCTTAATCTGCGCTACCTAAACCTAAACGCTATTCGTACTCGTTGTGAATTCATTTTACATTTACATTTTACATTTATGCATTTAGCAGACGCTTTTATCCAAAGCGACTTACAATTGTGGAGTACAGGAAGCGATCTGTCATACAGAGGCAAAGAAACACAAAAAGTGACCTAAATACAAATATTTAGATATTACTCAACAAAAAATAATTAGCCATGTGTGTGTGTGTGTGTGTGTGGTGGTAGTGTGTGTGTGTGTGTGTGTGTGTGTGTGTGGGGGGGTACTTTTATTTGGGACATGCTATCTGGCAACATAGGATTTCATTCATTATGCTAAGCTAAGCTAGCGGCGACCCTGCCAAACTAAAACAATGCATGCACCGAGACAAAAATGCATTTGCCCACATATCTAAATTTAGGAAAGAGGTTGAATAAGCCCTTTCTCTAAAAAAAAGGTGGAGTGTTCCTTTAACAGCCGCTTTTGATGCACATGGACATTTCACTGATCCTTTATGCCATTCGTAGACAGCAACGCAAAGTTGATTCTGCTCTAATTTGATCTAATATTTCATATTTTTAAATGCTGTAGCCTACATTTATATAGCAGATGAGAATGTTTAAAATAATTGACTATATTTTAAGACAAAGGTCTTGTTAATGCTTTTCAGTTTTGTTCAAGGTAATTTAAACAACAGTTTTTCGATAATGGAAGAATATTTAAAAGTATGGTATTTGAGTTAAAGGCACAATATTTAAAATGACAATTTGGCTGACTTTTCCATTTGTTGACATGACATGCTAGATTCAGATGGTAAATATCATAATCAAGGTGTCTACCTAAGAGACAATCACCATATTTACCATCATATTAAAAAATATATTAATCATATCATAATATAATATTTTGTGTTACTACGGTAAAGCTATAAAAGTACAAACTTTGCATTTTAAACTTAGACATTATTACTTTAGCTAAAGTATTTGTATCAATACTTTACAACTATACTTTTGTTCTGCCCCAGGCTGATGAGGCTTTGTTTTACCGTGTGGGGTAAAGGCCCACCTTGCCACCTTATGCATTTATACGATTTTTAAACAAACAGATTTTTATTTTTAAAAAAATTAACACAAAACATTTTGCTCCAATGTTCAATAAAAAAAATATTTTTGTATGCAACAAAACAGAGGAGCAACAAAATTAGTTTGACAATAAAAAATAAAAAAGGTGGACGTGTCAACCACCAATATTGTGAGTTCAATGTGGGATTAATGATTCAATATTTGTATATGTGCATTATGAAAAAAAAAAAAATAATTGGGGCTTGGACTCAGGTTAGCTAACATGCTAAAGCTAACAACCGCACCAAACGAGAGGATGCCCATTTGATAAGTCAGCTCAAAAATATGAACGCTTTATATATGTAGTAAAAGCTGAATTTATACAGACACCTTCAACATTCTCACACATTATCACAGTTTATTCGCTATAGTTTAGAAAATGGTAATGACAAGAACTCAGTTAAACTGTGTCAGAACAAATTAATCTTGACAATTTCAGATAACTTTGATAGAAAGGTATGAAATGGATTACAATCAACTAATCAGCTGTTGAATTTAAGAACACAATTAGATAATTCCAATTTAGGTCTCAATCACCAAGCAATGCTTCAATTTGGTTCAGTCTGGGGTGTAAAAGGTCACATTAGCAATAAAAGAAAAAACAATTTAGCAAAACATGACCAGGTCAAAGTATCTGAATAATTGTGGTCCCAGATTTGTATACATTTTACTGGTAGTCCACTGTATGAAGAATTTTTGGGTATAATTTTTCACAGTTTATTTTATTTTGCTATCCTCACTTACATAAATTAACTATAGTGTCCTGCTCCCACTAATAAAAAAATGCTATCTGGTGTCTGAATATTTTTGGGTTTTACTTTATATATAAATATTACCTGCATAAATATAGACTATATGGCTGAGTACATAATATATTTTACATGATTTAAGACAGCTAAAAAAAAATCCTCAAGTTACCTCGTAATTCCATGCTCCCTGTTCCATTCGACGAGGCCCTCCACTTGTTTCTGTGCTTCCGTATTTCCTGCACTTTACAGGTGTAGTTGCCCCCGTCCTCCAGGGACACATTGAGAATCAGTAGACGGTAGATCTGTCCGTCCATTTCTTCCCACAGGTGGAACTTTGTCTGGGGAAAGTGCTTGGTGTAGTTGCCGTAATACTTGGCTTTCTTCATGCCCATCCTGACCAGAAGGTGCTCGTCTTCAGGAGTGGGGAAATAGAGCCAACGAAGCACCAGGACACTGCTGCTTCTCTTCCTCTGAGACACTAAGCAGGACAAAGTGATATTGTCTCCTTCCATACACATGCTGACTGGCCCAGGGGTGACGGAAACATTTAAAGCACCACTCAGCTCTGGGAAAAGAATAAAACAAATCACCTTTCTCTGTACCGCTGCTAATGTATTATACTAAATAGAGTATGTTTGATTCTGTGCTATTGACTTAAATCCAAAAAAGTCATTCCTAATTTAAACGTGCATACTGAAGAGAAATAGATTTTAACCATAAAAAGAAAATTTTAAATATTTAAAAATTGCACATTTAGATTTACCATAGTTTGTTAAAATGTATAATGTGAATATTATCCGTCTGCTGCTTTGGAGACCTTTTGGGTCTTTGGAGCTTCATTGGTGATGTCTGTTCTGGCCCATATCCATGACCCCTAAATGGTGTAAAATATCTGAATGCATCTGGGCTCAATATGCTCAGCCAAACAGAAACTACAGGTGGAAAACATTTGCCTGCCTTCTTGAACTAGAGGATAGAGAAGGGAACACGACAACAAGATTGTTTCCAGCTGTTAAAAGCCTATGTCGTGTTTATGTTGTGTCCCAATTACTCGAGTCCCTCAGGGGTCAAACGGGGCTCTGTTTTCAACGCCAAAACCACATCACGAGAGAGATTTGGACAAACAAAAAGGCCCGCAATAATAATGCTGAATAAAATCCTGGCCATGAAGATGTCCAGTTGTTTAACTACTGTTCAAAACAATGCAGTTTGCAATATGCACTGGAGAAAAATACACAAATCTAGAGCAAAATTAGATCAAAGAGTTTTATAGGTTTTGTTAACTTAAAAAAAAAAAAACAGTAATTTTTAGCACGCAAAATAGATTTATGCAGATAAAGACTGCAGTTACTGTACATGTGTGACAGACGTGAAGCAGTCTCACTGACCGTGTACCCCCTGAAAGCTATTTCACAAGTTTCGTCATTGCATATTAAAAGGCCAACATAAACACACATCCTTACCTCCAATAAAAGCCCTAGTCAGGAGAACTATCGCAACAGCGGAGAGCTTCATTTTGCAGACCCGCAGGCTCCATAAACCCAACTAAACGTCAAGAAAAGAAAGGAGTCCCAGGGATTTTTTCTCCTTTTCTTTCTCTTTCTCCCTCTCACTGTGTGTATGTGTAATCTGAAACAGTGCATGCTCTGTTCCCAGTTAGAAACACCCCTCTTTCCCAGTCTTTCTTTTTTCACCCGCATTCATTTCTCTATCCTGAAATCACTCCCCCTGCCAGTGAAGAGTACGTAGGAAATGTCATTTCCTGAGAGAACCTTTGGAAGCGGCACACATTTTCAGCTGGACATACAGTGTGCGAAAGTAGGAGCAGCGGCCAGCTCTTAGTGGGGTTTACAAATTCAGCTTAGACAATGAGTGTAGACAGTGGCCTGTCTCACACTCACTTTTTAGAGAGTCCAAAACCACAATTTATATAAATATTACATTGTCTTATAGTGGTAAATTTAGGTTTACTGTTATAGTATACTAATATAGTATTAATATTATTATTATTTTAAATAAGCCGAAAACTTATTTAAAGTAAATAGTTCACCCAAATATTTTTATTTATGTTGATCCAAACTCGTATCTAAACACAAAGGATGGACTTCCATGCAATGATCGGGACTGAGGCTTTTAAGCTTTAAAAATTATGCAAAACTATCTTATAGTATCACAAAAATAGTCCAAACATCTCATGCACAATACATGATATATACAATCTTTGTGTAACTATTTACAAACTGACCAAAATGTGTTTTGAAATTCATACTTTGTATTCTATGGAAGAAAAAAAGTAAGGAAGGTTTGAAGTGGCATGAGTAAATGATGACAGACTTTTTTCGAGTAAATGCCTTTAAACATTGACTATTGAAAATATGTCCACGCTCTGGAGTTGTAATGCAGTTTTCTGTCTTCAGCACAGTTCTTGTCCACCCATCTCGTGGTTTAAAGCATAATGGTTTATTGGGTAGAGTAATGTGCTGAGCTAGTGGTTTCTCCTACTGAGAACTGCTGCCAAGAGGAGTTGAATTACACAATGTGCTTATATATAGCAACAGAGTATAGGGCTACAGCTTAACACGTGTCCTGCCAGTGCAATACTTCAAGCTTTTGTCTATAACTCTGTATTGTTTGAAAAAAAATTCATTCCATTGTTCTTGGATCAAGGAAATAAATTAAGAATATATGCAGCATGTTGTATTATGCTGTCTGGAGACAAAGATTTTCACAGTCAACAATCATTTATGAAACATGCAGAACTCAACCAAAGGAGCATGTGCAAGAAATTGCCAGTTATTAGTTAACTTTGATATGCAGGAATCAGTTGGTCTAAATCAGACGTTTAAAAGACAGGAAAAAGTCGACACGCCACGGCTCTAAAACGTAAAAATGTAATGACTCCCACACAGACGTTTCCCATCATTCAAAGCACACACGCTACATGATCAAAGTCTCCGCAGTCGAAACAAGAAGGAATTCTATGTATAAACAATTCTCTAAAAATACTACCACTTATATTTCAGGGCTGCTTCCAACTCATTGATTACAACAAGGACTGTATCTCAAAGTTTTAGCTACATTTGCAACGATTAATGATTAAAACATTATGTCATTGCATTTTAATTTCATTCAGTGAGTGGCATCTAGTTGGTCATCTTGGAAAAAGTACTGTAGTACTGCTGCATCAGTTAGGTCAAGAAACTTTTGAAAATCACAGCTGATACCACATCTGGTTCCTTCATCGTACTATGTGGAAATCTAAAGTCAATCTAATTATGCATGCTTAAATTTACTGCAGAGGTATCAGTATGATGTGATGGTATTCCAAGCAGCAGACAATACAAATAGCCTAACATTGCGTCTGTAGACAAAATGAGCCTTTTTTTCCCAGCTCATTTATCAGGTTTTTCATTGCAAAACACCTGTTTTTTTCCAATTCTAATTAACCAGTTAATCAGGCCAGCAAAATGCAAGAGAAACTCAATTCATTGTAAAATAATTACATGCCACATTCATTCCTGCTATCAGGACTCTACACTGACTCCATGTGGCTACAACACAGATGCATGATCCTCTCACACGGAACCAACTCGCAGAGATTCACTTCATGATTATATATGCTTTTATAGTTCATGAAGATATAAAAGAGTTCACTTTGTTAACAGTCTGGAAGCTTAAATTTTGGATGACATTAAAGTCCCAATTGCACTATTAACCAGTTTCTGCGTTGTGTGCGCCAATCAAAAAGGGTAAACGATCATCACTTATGTTACCCTTGCAGATAATGCAAGACTCAGTGATTCTTACACTTATTCAATTACAGTTTAAGACATCGCCCACCCGCAGACCTGACTCCTGCAGCGAAATCATGCATTTCATATCAGAGTAGATTAAAAGGGCTCATGGAGAGAAGCTCTAAGTCAATCAGTAAGTGGCTTGTTAATGTAATACATGAGTCAGCGGGAGATACGGAATAACACGCACAACAACAACTCGGCTAACATAAGAGCCTCGGGTCCGGTCTCTACGACGGACATCTCCGGTATGGTCAGTGCTATAGGTACAGTAAGGTGCTCGACCGACCGACCGACCTCCACAGACGCCTCTTAAAGTTTTTAATGCGAGTCGAGGATCTGGGGAAATCAAAAGGAGATGCTCTCTCATATCTCTGGTATATGTAGCATCTCGAGGGAGCTCTTGTTAAACTCATTTGGGCCACTCGCAAGGCAACAAAGCAACACAAAGACACCCTTCCATTAAATCACTCGCTCAGTTTGTTTGTTTATTGGCTCTGCCATTAGGGCAAATTATTCTCAGTTAATTGGTTTTATAATTATACCACTGGATATGCAGAGGACCAGCGTTGTGGCACTCTAAAAAGACCCAGCATGGAAATGGGACTGTTTAATGTCCCATGTCCTTAGATTATTTACATATTATAGCCTGTTGCCATTCCCCACCATCTTCGCAGTAACAGTAAACTGTGACATACATTTCTGGGAATAAAACTCTTGAATCATGATCTTCGGAAGTTTGGAACAAGGCTTATTGGCTAGTAGCCTAGGCCCAGTGGATCAGCATTAAAAAAAATCCCATAAAATAGGAATTAAATCAAATAAATAGGGCTGTATATAAAAGTTTTTTGTCACTCTGAATTCATCACAATCCAGTTCCTTCTCTTGTAAAAGCATGTAAGGGAAGATCTATTGACATTTTCATTCAAATGACTGTGGGGTTTTAATAAAAAGAGATAGAGCAGGCCCCTCAAGAGGGAGTCATTTAGCTCAAGCTTTATTCAGATGGGGGCGGTGGCTGATTAAGTCACAGACCAGCTAATATCCCTGATACAATCAATATCCCAGAACATTACAGGCAACATAAGAAGGGCTATGCGTTATTTTCTCTCAACAGGATTTTGTAAATGAGCCAGGGAATAGTGATGTTATTTTAATATATGATGGCTTGAGTACTTTCAGTGGCTGTGATTATTTAGTGACAGAGTTAATTATTAGCCTTTGATAGGAAAATAACAGAAGTCACACTCCAGAGTTTATATAAAAACAACTGTCTTTTCAATTAAGATTCAACAACTCCATCACAATTCATTTTGTTTGTATTACTGTATGTGGACTTCATATAATGATTAAACGCTCTTCCGTCTGCCATTGGTTAGATGTAGATAGTCTCGCCCCCAAACTCATACCATTGGTTGAGGCATGTTGCTGTGTTGGGCTCCTCCAACAGAGCTTCTGAGCTTATAATGACAATCCACATAAAAGAGGCATTATTGTTTGTAGATATTTTCAGTCCAAAGCAGTGGTCTCAATATCTTGACAATAGCAATTCTGCATTTGCAGCTGTTCAAAAATAAATTAAGAGTGTATTAAAGGAGTGGTTGGGTGCGATTTTACTTTTTAAACTTTAGTTAGTGTAATTTTTCTGCTTGAGCACAAACAGTATCTGCAAAGTTACAGCATTGAAAGTTCAATGCAAACTAAAATATTGTCTTTTATAGTTATGGCAGTTTATTGCCTACAAAAACGGGCTGTTTGGACTACAACAAGCTTCTTCCTGGGTTGGTGACATCATAAACCCTTGCTATTAACATAAACACTCCAGATGTGACTTCTGGCCGTAATGGTAAGGGGCATGGCGTTTCCGGACAACCTGTGCTTGGCAGTTCAGCCAATAAAAATACATGAATCTACATTTGGCCATCTAACCAATCTAAGACCACTGTGGTTTTCGGAGGGATGGGCTTCATAGAAGCAGGAATTAAACGAGCCGTTCAAAGGACAGTGGAGGCAGCGGTGTGGAGTAAAGGTAAAATATAAGAAAAATACTGCGTAAAAAAAAAAAGAAGAAGTATTAAGACATGTTATAAACACCATTAAGTCTAGAAAAAAGCCACGAAACCACCACTTTAAAACAACAATGTTATCTGTTACACGATAAAGCATTTGAAGAGTTCAGATGCAAAAGCCTCTAAAAGCCACTTCGGTCAAAAATGAGATAACGATACTGAGTGAATGCTCTCCGCATATAGTATACATTCATAAAATACTTTCACTTCAAACCCACTAAATCCCAGCCTCTGCCCATTCAGAAGTACTGGTACTTAGGTAGAAACATATACATAGGAACCTGACAAAAATGCTTATTTTAAAGAAAAACATCAGATGGATTTAGAGGCTTTTGAATGTCTATAATTGCAGTACAATCCCATAAATGTCATGTGGGGTGATTCACAGAGGGAATGACCAGTAATCGGAATTGGGTTATGGGTTCAGCACCTATCTGATCTTTCAAGGCAAGACATACAAACTGGTATGTAATATAATCAGAGCTTTTACAAGTGCAGTATCCCAATGAGACTCTTTAAATCTTATCCACCCACGATAGCGACAGTTACTCCCACTATCCTCAACATGGCATAATATGTAGGTTTTTACCCATATTTTTTGGTAGTAATTGTTCCTTGTAATCCAAAACGCAGTTTGTACAGTATAAAAACCATTATGTCTATGGAATGTCCCAAACGCCACCTATATAAATCAGCATTTGTGTTATTTTCTAGTAAAACATGCTTTTATTTGAGAAACTAAATTATGTAGATAAGATGGGAAGATAAGAACAGTTCCGATTTGTTGCTTTTTTGGGCTACTCAAACAATTTATTTGCTTATACTGTGAAATTCCACCTACAAATATCTTATTTATATGTATATGGCAATTCAACTGGAAAACTAAAAAAGTGATTTTGTTTCCAATGTAAATATTGTGGCACACTTTAGTTTAAGGCCCAATTCTCACTATTAACATTTACTTTTAATAATTATTAATAATTACTTTTTGGCTCAGTAAACTCTTAATTGATGCCAATTAATAATTAGTAAGGTAGTTGTTAAGTTTAGGTATTTGACAAATCCAAGTAGATATGACCATTTGCAAAAATATAAAAATGAGGTATTTCTAAATGTTAATACTGTGACTGTATCTCTCATGTTCTCAGCTGTTAGACTCATATTGTTTTGATCATAACAGCTCATCTTGTTCAGCCGAGGACATCAGGCAGTACTGTAAACTGCAGCTGCGAGTGTTGAGGAAGTGGTGAGCGAGGGTCCAACAGCTCTGACGAGAGCTTAGCAACAGAGCTCTAAAGAGGAGAGAGGGCGGCCCTGCTGCTCCATATGTGAGTGTCCATCACATTTACACTCCAGGCCCTCTGCTGCAGCCAAGACTCCTGGGAAAGAGTTCACTGCACCCATGTCCTATTATAGCAGTGCCTGGCTGCAAAGTTAAGACTGGCGTGAGACAGCTTGACATCAAGGGGACATTTGAAAATGGATTGACTGAGGGGGGAGGTGCCAGCTCAAAAAACACCACTCCTATTGTGACCCATTTCTTGCCCCCTTTTATTAAGATAATTGGCAACAGAGATTGTGCGGTTTATAAAATGTTCTCTGACCTTAATAAAGGACAGTTACCGGACTTGTTTTATATTAAGTACAATTCAATAATTGGGATTAAAATACAGGATGGAAAAAGGCTAAATGGAAAGTTTTTACTCTTAAAATCCCAAAGAGGGATCGGATATCATCTGTTGACAAGTCTAAGGCACGATTCAGCCAAAAGAAGTGGGTGACACTGTCTTGTAAGTGAAGCAACAAGCTATTTTTACACCGTGGACACATGTTCATCTGGTTAGATACATGCTATCCACCACAACAACTCCACAAGTGGATTCATGTCAAACCACAAACAAGAGTTTTTTTGGTCCCTTTTTCTCTTGACAAAATAAACTCTAATAGTGCACAAATGTAATTTTGAATGTAAAGGCACGTTACAGCAGAATTACAGGCTTGTTTTGTTTTTGTTTTTTTCATCTGCTTGACACTTGACACCACATGGTTATTCCAATACGTGTGCTGTCTCGAGCCATCATCCCATGTTTCCAGCTCGATCGTCTCTGCCTGATGCCACTGCTATTTCAGCGTGTTTCTGCTTCTGAACCCTCGTCGCTTTAGCCCCGCCGGGGCTCTTGCACAAAGCGGCCTTTACGTCTGCTCTTTGTCAACTTTAAGGAGAACCCAGCAAACGTGTTTTTGTAGAGAACCTCAGAGATCTTTTTGCTGCTGTTTGCCACATATAGTATGCTACGGATAAGGAATGGCTTCTTTCTGAAGCACGAGAAATATTTTCTCCACTAAAAAATGAGATATAAGAGCAAAAGGTAAGAAAAAAGCTCACTTGAGTTCAGATCGTTACATGGATATAGTTTATGCAAGGTGTTATACAAATATCAAACTGAAAATGTGTTGCTTATCATTTTATGGTTTATAGAAATATAGTGTTATTATTTGTGGATATGAGTACCATACTATAAAAAAACACTATTTAAAGCAGTAAAGAATACTGCAATGCTAAACAAATTTGACAAAAGCATTCAACCTATTATAAATATTGATGTAAAAGTTTAAGACTGTCTTATTAGATGAGGACTACTCTGATTATTAAGGGGATGTGTGATTACAGTGCTGTATAAAAGTAGATGCTCTGTGAAGGCAGGGCAGGCGGGGACAAGAATAAAAGAGTTATGTGGACTTTTCAAATCAGCTTCAATCTAATGCCCTAATTTGCTTCTGTTAAAAACGATAATAAATAAATAATATCATTTTAATCTAAAGATTAAACTGAGAACCATTCCGCTATTTTTAAACATTCAGACAACTCCAACAACTCTTTAAAGGGATACTTCACCGCTTTTTCATATTAAATTATGTTCTTCCCTTAACTAAAACGAGTTGATACATACCTCTCTCGTCTCAGTGCATGCACTTAATCTCTCTGATGCGCGGCGAGATTTTGATAGCATGTAGCTTAGCCCACTAAGCCCAGTTCATTCACTATGGTACCAAGCAGAGATCAAATTGCAAGCGACCAAACACCTCCACGTTTTCTCAATTTAAATACAGTTACACGAATAGCTGAACGATCAAGTATGGTGACACAAAATAAAACATGGTGCTTTTATAAGGGGATTAAAAAGGAGAACTATAATGTATGACGGAATAGCACTTCTGAGAGTACTTTGACTCGACTAAGAAGTCCCGGCTGAAAAATCCTCCCTCACATCTCCCCCTCCCTCTCTCATTTCTGTCAATGGGGGGGGTGGGGAGATGTGAGGAAGGATGTTTCAGCCGGGACTTTTTACTGCGCCGAGTCGAAGTACTCTCAGAAGTGCTATTCCGCCATACATTATCGTTCTCCTTTTTAACCCGCTTAGAAAAGTGCCGCGTTTTATTTTGTGTCATCATACTTGATCATTCAACTATTCATGTAACTGTATTTAAATAGGAGAAACGTGGAGGTGTTTGGTCGCTTCTAACTTGATCTCTGTTTGGTACGATAGTGAATGAACTGGGCTTAGTGGGCTAAGCTAAATGCTATCAAAATGTCACCGCGCGTCAGAGAGATTAAGTGCACGTACTCAGACGAGAGAGGTATCAACTCGTTTTAGTAAAGGAAATAACATAGTATAATATGAAACTATGAGTATCCCTTTAAGTGATTAATAAAGTATATGTTTATTTATACTAGACCCAACACAAAGCAAAAGTTATTGTCACTAAAATGTCTTGCATGTTTCAAAACATCAGGAAAATGTATTTTTTATATAATATAAATTTGTAACCACAATTTGCTCCCCAGAATTAACAAAGCATCTAGAAATAATTGTCATTACATTTGTTGTACTAAATGTTGCTCTGCATAAGATGCCTAAATATTTACAGAATCCATATTTAATCTAGGGCTGTAAAAAAGATTCATCACATAATGTGTGTGTCTGTATATATTATATATATTATGTAACCAGATTGTTTAGTTAGTTGCGACTAATCCGGATTAATCGATTTTACAGCTCTAATTTTGTCTTATTTTTTTAATTGTCACAACTGTAATAAACATGTTTATGCATTATATTGTAATATGTAAAGTCAAATGTTTAAAATCAACCATTCTACTTGCTTCAAAACATACAAAAGCTAAATGATCTAATACTAGACAATAGCAAACACAATAACGATTTGTTACATTTATATAGTGCTTTTCTTGGAACTCAAAGCTCTTTACATATGGAAGGCGGAATCTCCTCAACCTTCATGGATACAATGCTTGAACCAAATGCTTTATAATTCTACCAATACTACCATATGATAGCCACGTGCATGTAAGCAAGTGTCAGATAAGGTTCATATGGGATCCTGTGAAAGAATGGGAAGCAGTTTCCATCTCTAAATATACTTCACGTGATATGAATGTGCAGTATGCAAGGTGCAGCTCAACAGTTTGGATGTCATACTTTATAAAATGTCAATTGTGCACTAGACATCTGAATTACTCAGCAATAGCAGTGTGATTTGCGAGAACTTTGTTGAAAACAACAGTGAACTGCAAGCTTATGAAATCTCTGCTACTCTTGCAGGAAAGGAAGGCATTTTGATCACCTTTTAGAAGGTGAACTACTTAAATGCAAGACAACCTGCGTCAGCCATCTCCAAGACTGACAGGGACAACTGTGCCCTGTCTATGAGAGTAAGTGTGTGAAATGAGCTCCCTGGAAAAGCGCCACACGGGCCAGCGGGGAAGCATGCAGGGCCACCACAAATACTCAGATGGCTTCAGTGACACATCCAGCAGCGGCAGCTTTATGGATGACACGGACAGGGAGGTGAGCAACCTCACCGACCGTGCCTTCAGGAGCCTGTGCATTGGAGAGGAGGCCATTTACAATGATTCAGAATTCCTCTCATCTCCAAGTGAACGACATAAGGCTTTTGCAGAGGAAACCCAGCAAAAGACAATCTCCCAGGAGACATTTTCATATGGGGTTCAGCAATATGGGGAGACAGAAGCACAGTCCCAGATGGCCTCAACATTCCAGCATTCCTACACGGATGTAACCCATCAGGAACAGGCATTTAGGGAGGGAGACTTGTCTTATATGAACAACGGCTCCAAGGAGGTGACGTGGCAGCAGAGCAGGAGCGCATCTAGAGTGTCATCTCTAATCAAAGCCTTTAGTTCAGGGGAGTGTTATAACGACAGCGGGACATGTGATGTAATTCTGGCAAGGGATAGGTATAGAGACTTTGGCAGTGAATCATGGGACAGATCAGCTATGCTAAGCATCCAGAGAGAACTCTCAGAGTTCTCAGGATATCATCAGAATTTTAAGTCAGGACCCTTTCAGTCTTACAGAAACCATTTTTACGCATCCGACGTGGCTGTCGCAGTGGCCCAGATGGATACAACAGTCCTGATGAAATCTTCAAAAAGAAAGACATTGAACACAAACTGTTTTTTCCATAGCGAATTCAGTCCCTTCCAGCTTTGGGAAGAGTACAACAGGTTCCCCTTTGAAAGTAGGAATGTGTCAGGGTTTATGTCAGCTAGCGAATTTCCAAGGTGGTACGATTCTCCCATGTACAAAGAGCTGAAAGACAACAACAGAATCCCGAACTCTCCGTGCGAAAGTCGACACTTTAATCAGAGGCAAATTCAGGACGTTGTGGCCAGCCAGCGCTCCAAGTCCACAGTCGTCCAGAAAGCCTCAGCAATTGAGAAGAGGTGCGAATCTGAGATGGCTTCCAACTATCCATCTTGGAAGAAAAACAATAACTTTGTAAGGAACAAACTTCCAGGCAACCGACCCTCCACAGTCTCACCTACTAATGAGAGAACATGTAGGCCGGATTCTAATTTGTTTAGCAATAACAAAGTTGGGCACGAGGTAGTTGTTGAGAACACACTGCCTAGCAGTGTGACACCGTTCAACATCAGTCAGCTCCTCACACCGGTTATTCACACAAGACAAGAAACAGAGACATCTGAGATCCTGCAGTTTGCACACACTCCTTCTGTTTCTGATTATTCTTCTCAGGGTGAAACTGACCCTAAACTTCAGAGTGATGCCAAACATCTGCGTGACAGCTACAAATCCAAAGCTTCGAGTTTGCTGTTCAACCTCAAAGACAACCGAAAAAGAGTCAAGAGTACATACAGTCCAACTAAATTCAAAGGTCTAGAAATAACAGATCGAAATAAGCAGACCTCAAAGCTGGAGGGTCGTGAATCCAGATTTTCGGATATTTTTGTATCCCAAGAAACGGCTCAGGAGAATTTGATTGGAACGGATGCACAGGCCTCATGTCATCTAATCCGAGAGCCCAGTGCAGCCCCTATCACCCCTAAAGATTATACCAGTGACTTTGGATCATATGATAATTTGACATTAGCTTCACCTCAAGTTCAGGACGGAGTCGCTAATTACAAACCGTTCCGTGGAAGTTCAGAAGGTCACTCTCACAGCACAGATCCGCTGGCTAACACAGAGCTCTCAACACACAATCTTTCAGCACAGAGCAAAAGCTCTCTGACTTCAGAAGGTCAATTAAAAGATCTCAACTGTACTTTTAGTCCTGCTAGGCCAGAAATAGCAAATGCGCTTCCAAAGGCTTACCTACCGACACATTCTCTGCCTGCTCAGACATCAGAGAGATATGGTCAGAGTGATAACATGAGTCAAAACGATCTAAAACAAAGAAATAACTTTGGAAGAAAAACATTTATTGAATATAACCAAAATGAGGTTATTAAAGAAAGATGTCCTTGGGACCATATTGGTTCTGGCAAGGAAACAAACGGAAGATTGGAATCACGGCAATTTGGAGGAGAAATAGCAGCACTGATTGAGATGGACAAACAGAGGAAGGCCACCGCCAAGCAATACTCTGCCAACGACAGTTATCCTGTCCGAAAGGAAACATACATTCAGAAAGTCAATGAAGACATTAAACTCGGGCGACTTGCAAAGGAGGAAGAGAAAGAGTTCAGAGAAGACACTATTTTACCCAGGAAAATGTCTTACAGTGATAAATCTGTTCATGACAAACAATTAAAGACATTTTCAAAGCCTACTGAATCATATGGAATACCAAGAAATCTCCAGAATAAAACATCTCTAAAGGAAGTCTACTGTGGTTTACAAAGCTTCAATGTCAACAATGACCTTGTTAAAGATGTACCAGAACAAACTGCTTTTTATAACAGTATGGCAACTCAAAATACATTTGATCAGAGAGGTCATGCACCTTTACAAGGCCAAAAAGGTCAAAAGAATGAAGGATTGTACTCATATCAGCCATATAAGTATGAGCCTAACAAACAGTGGCACATGGCATCAACAAGTGAAGATAGGCACACTAAGGAAATTGTATGGACACAGAAACAATCAGAAATGATGGAACAAACTGCTACCAAGAGTTACAAAATGTCCAATACATTGTCAAGTACCCTACACATAAACCACAATGAGTTTTCCACCAATAATAGTGCACCAAATCCTGATTTGCAGGATGAAGATTCAGTCGTATCAATTAACACCTCCGATCAAAATAATACAACTAAACAAGACGACAGGTTCAGCATCAATGACATTCTCGCCATTAGAGATAATGAGCAAGCAAGGAGAATAAAGGATAATACATTTGTTTTGGCAAAATCAGAACACTCACAAAATAAAATGAAATATGATACAGCTGATAAACTAACCATTTCAGAGCCTTTAATAGAGCAAGAACAACAAGGATACAAAGTGCAGGATGTCACAAGTCCATCACCTGGCTATATAAGAAAGGATTTCCATAATACTAATGAAACAAATATAAGCACTGACAGAAAAGACAGAATAATGAGTAAAGATACGGACAAGGTCTCAACAAGAGGGTTTTCTTACAAGGAAAGAAGCCAAAGCAAACAAGAATTACTTACGTCAAAATTGAAAGCACATGCTCAAAAGGAAATATCTGCGATTAAAGAAAAGGGACTTGCCAAACAAGGCATTCTTGCAAGAAATTCAACAAAAACAAGTGTGACTATCAATAACAATGGCCAAGAAGGTCCCGCTGTTAAGAAGGAAATCACAGCAGACAAGCTGAATCACTTGTTTAAAGATATCACTTATTCCAGCGTAACCCAGAACATAGAACAGATTAAAACACACACTGATCATCCCAAGAATGGATCGTCACCATCAATGGAAAAACAACCTCTTCATTTTGAAGATAATCAGAACACAGTCTCAGAAAAGAAGGGTGAGAATGTAAAATATAAACCTTTGGCTATAGAAAGGCAAAATGACAAACATCTAGCAGATGATAACGAGATGAAGAAAGAAACGTTTACTCCGGATGGAGGGACAACAGTGGCAGACATAAAAAATAAAAACGACCTGCCATCCAGAATCTCAGAAGATAAACAAATACGTATGACAAGCTCACCAGAGGATGTACACACTAACAAGGAATTTGCAAAGCAGAGACATGAAATATCACCAAGTCAGCTGATGTCAGGCCATTTGACAGCCGCTGCCCATAATCCACCTGCAATCCATAATGAAAAACAAACAATTCAGCATGATGAGAAAGAAAATCTGTATGAATGCAAGTATACTTATTCTGAAAAAGCTATCACTAAACCAGCTGATCAAACTAAAAAAGAATTACAAGTTACAAGCACAGAGACTACAAAATCTAACAGCAGTTTGAATAAAACATCTTTCTTGGAATTGGACAGAAACACACTTCGAGTTGAGGAACCTAATGTACATCATAAAGGTAAGATTAATGCCATCGTGGAGCAGTCTAAAAATGAACCAATCAAAAATAGCTCTGAGATTACAGCTAGTCAACTGACATCCTCATCAAGTGACATGAAGTTTAAAAATGGAATTCCACCTGCTAAACGACTAATGGAACCTGCCAAATCAGAGCTCACCTCAAACCTACAAACCAACACATTGAGTGGAGATGCAGAGAAGCTTATAAATAGAACCTACAAACATAATTCTGGGGACAGTTCAGATTCAGAGGCACCATCAACTGAAAATGCGGGAATGAGTGATGCCTCACAAAGAACCAGGAAGACAGAAACACTAAAACCTTTTAATAATGAAGATGGACAAGCACTAATAATCAAAAACAATACAACAAAGGAAAATTACTTGGCTAAGCAACAAAACAGTACTTCACAAGTAAATTCAGTGGAAACTACCTCTGCAAACCAAATGGTAGAGAGTCAGGTAAAACCAGGAACAAATAATCAATCACTAACACAAATAGCATCAGCTAAAGCAAAAGAAAGCTGTCAGCAAAAAGAACACCCTCAAGATGATGAAAATACAAAGACTCTGCTTTCATTTGACAAGAATGATCTCCCTAAAAGCCATCAGAGTATGTCAAGAATAAAAAACAATTCAGAAGCAGTAAATAACAGTCAGCACAAAGAGAAAAGAACAGAAAGTCCAAGCCCAAAGCAAAAAGAACAAGGATTTCCTACACCATTAGAAATATCACATGAGAAAAACAAGTCAACAAAAGAGTCTCAAGAAGTAAATCCGCGCAAGTCCGAATCCAAAAAAGCAGCCGAAGACAAACTAGAACCAAATGTTTTTTGCCAGCATAAAGTAATGGTAGACGAGGGAGTAACTCAAAAGAACAATGCACAGCCTGTTTCAACGCAGAATGTAGAATCCACATCAGATATATCAAACATCACCATTCTCACACCTAGCAAAGAGGAGCCTGCAGAGGAACCCATGATTTACAGTATTTGTGTGTCAAGAACAACAGAAGCAGCATCAGATGATGAACCTATGATTTTCAGTATTTGTGTCTCAAGTAACTGTCTTATTGATGAGCAACAGAATACAGGAAAACAAGATGAGAAGAGTTCTGTTGAAACTGAGAGATGTGTGAAGAATGAAAGCTTTAAAAACGACAAAGCAGAAAAAGAGCATGATGATGTTCACAGACAGACTGAAGTGTCTTCAAACATTGAAGAAAAAGAGGACAAGACTGGAAAATGTGAACCGCCTGCAACTACAGATAAGCCAAGTGTCGGAAGAATCAATACATCATATGAGGACCTCTTAGTTAAATATGGGCTACCAATTAGAGATCATGTTCATTTCACATCAAAACATATACAGGATGAGAGTGGAAGAAAAGAAAAGGAGGAGACAGAAACTCACATGTCAAACAAATCAATGAAACATGGAATCAACAAAACTCTGGCATCCAAAGAGAAAAGCTTAGATAACACACAAAAACATCCAGATGACACAAGACAAGCCCCCATACAGCAGGCATCCATTACAGGTCAACCTTTAAAGGAGAAGGAGAGCAAAATCAAGCAAGTGCAACATGATATCCCTTCAATAACCTGTTCCGGCAACATGGCTGAAAAGCAACAGAGTACAGGAAACAATATACCAAAGCTTGTTCCTTCTATAAAAGATGCCACCCTAATACTAAAAGAATGTGAACAACAAGCTGGAGATACTTATAATATCGACCCATCAAGGGAAAGTAGGAGAAAAGATACTGAGTCAAAGGAAAAGAAAGTTGAAGAGCAAGTGAGAAACACTGAGAAAACGCAAAGTCTGAGGATGATAGGAAACATTACTGATGATGTATCTAATTCTAGAAAGTCCCCAAAGAAAACTGAGACTGTATCCCTGACCACTAAACAACCTGCAATAATGAGTGAATCAACAAGAGAAACAAAGACTGAAGTTGTAAAGGCACCTGTTTCTAATACCTCCATTGCAAAGGATACAGTCAGCAACAAACTCACAGAAAGTACAATTCCCGGATGGACGATACCTAAAAAGAAGCCTCAAATTGTGCAAGGTGATGACAAAATATTCAATCATACTGATACATTTACGCCGCCTAAGAATAAAATAGATGGAAGAGAGACATTTAACTTAAAAGTTCAGAAAACTACACATGAGACAAAGCAAGACGATTCTATAATCGCTATGAAACAAGAGCCTGTCTCAAACAAAGAAGCTCAAGCTCTGCAAAAGAATGGAAAGGGGGATTTGGGGGAGAAGAGTGCAAAAGAGAAGTTACAAGTTGAATTTAAAATGGGTAATGAAATTACTAACAGGATGAAGATGGTTTCAAAAGATGGCGCTGCCACAGATGTTAATAATTATAAGGATAAAGTTAGCAGTATTGGTGAGGATGTGTGTACTGTTGTAAAACAGGACCAGGCCTCTTTTGAAGTCCCAAAAAATAACTTGGAGGACATAAAAGTGCCTACAGAGGAAGTATCATCAAACAAAGAATTCATGGCAGGCCACAAAAATCAACATGAAGTGATAAAGAGGGAAAATCTGAAAGGAAAGAAAGTAACTGTCGTGACTGACCGTGTGGGTGAAAAAGAATTTATAGAGCAAAAGAAGTTACCAGTGAAGACCCTTACAGCCCAAAATGAACCCAAAACTGTGGATAAAATGAAAGGGACCAGTGAAAAGACACCCAAACATACATATGATGATGGTAAAGAAATCACACCCCCTAAGAAAGATGGTCCAAGTAAATCAGAAAAGAACAGTCAAGGACCAGTTCGTAAACAAGAGATAAATGTCAACGATAATAAACAACCAACACTGAACAGTGACAAAAGAATGAAAGAAGACCCTGTATTATGTCTGAGTGGACAAAATGATGGTGATTTGAAAGGTAATGAAAACAGAAGCAGTCTCAGAGGGAAGAAAGAAAGAAATATTGAAGCTACGGAGACAAAACAGAGACAGACTGAATGGACTAATACAAACCAGTATCAGCCTGGGAATAGTTTTGTCCCCGAAACAAAAGGAAGTGCAAGTTATGAACAAGAGAATTCTCAGTTAAGTCAACAGGACACAAGTAAAGAAGATATATTATCCAAATCAGAGGCTACACAGAGGAACAAGAAGGGGACTATACCAGAAATATCAGCTATCGCAGACTATGCTAGATTGAAAGTTATATCTGCTGAAGATGATACAAAAGAGCATGATATATTCCCCAAATTGGATTTCTACAACAGTTATGATCAGTCAGTTTTAAGAATTCATAAAGATTCATTTGTAAATGTGCCAGATGCAGGGAAAGAGTTTAAAAGTGAGATCATTTCAAGGGAGAAAGGTACAAATCTCAAGCAAACACCAGCGCGATTGAACAAACAAACAGATCAAGAGACCTTATCTCAAAAACACAATCACTTGAATCCCAGCTTGAGTACAGCGCAACCAAAACCTTTATCACTGGTAGCTTCAGGTTCACAAGATGGAGCCGCATCAATGGGCAGCCAACCGAAGGCTCTAGCAAATCACAAGGAATCAAACACTAAACCAGCTTTCATGGAGCATCCAAATAGAGGAGAAAATAATAAATTGTATCAACCCAGGAATCTCCAAGGTGCAAATACTGTACCACTGCAAGGTGAAGGTACAATAAGCAGATCAAGACAACTGACTCATGACAAAACAACTGAAAAGGGCAATATTTCTCATTCTCATAAACAAGAATCCCTTTTCAACTTGCCTTCATCTAGCACTGTAAAACTTTCAGACAACCAAATAAATATGGCATCACCACCTGGAGAAGAAATGGAAGAACTACAATACTACACAGTAAATGCTCTTGATACTGAACTAAAACCAAAGGAAACAAGTGAACCACCTCCGCCAAGTCTCAAAATGTCTCAAAACAAAGACTCAGAAAATTCAGAGGAAGAGAAAAGGGAAGATAGCTTGTTTTTGCAGAGTCTAACAGACTATAGTAAAGTTAATGCAACAGGACCACGATCCAACTCTTCTTCTCCAGCGATGGGGAAACCAATCCTGTTCAGAGTGAAGGATAATACCATGAGAACTTCTTCTGTGACCAAAACCGTCAAGCCATGCTTTCACAGGTCATTCTCTGATGAATTTAGGATTGGCTCACCAAAGGAACAGTTGAGTGGTTCAGAGAAAGAAGATGAAATTCAACACAAACAGCCTGCTAATCCTCCAGTCTTACATGAACCAGCTATGGCTGTCCATCAGCCCCATAAAGTAACAGAGATGCTCCACAACAACTTGTCCTCAGCAGAATTTATGGAAAAACTATCAAAGAGCCATCAGAGAAGAAGCCAACTTTTTGATGAAGAAGAAATTAATTCTGTCATCAGCACAATGTCAAAGGATATGGAGAACTGTACAGCGAGACTTACAGATGTGGCTGACATAAGTTTGGCCTTCATGCCCAAGAATGAAACCTACAGAGACACCCACCAAAGGCCTGCATCTGCCTGCTATGAACGACCAGAGTCATCCTGCTATGAAAGGCCAGAATCAGCCTGTAGTGATATGAGGCCACTGGGTAAACCTCCAGCGGTGCCCCCCAAATCTGAAAAAGCTCTTCGACGAGCACAAAGACTTACAACGAGGCGTATGAAAAAGGCAGAGACCCCCAAGCTGCCACCTGAAAACCAAGAACAGCTAGAGTCCAAATCAATCAAAGATTTCGCCAGCGTACCCTCTTCACCTTCGGACACACTGTCAACACATCAAGAGGTACAAGCCTCTCCTCCTCTTTCACAGTATGATATCCAGCCAAATTACACCCACCCAACACACAGTATAGTTGCCCAACCTTTCCCCATGACACAGAGAAAGCTTTTGCAAGACCCAAACTCAGGGCAGTACTTTATGGTGGACGTACCATTACCGGTTAAGACAAAGACATTTTATGACCCAGAAACTGGTAAATACGTCCAGCTGAATGTCCGTCAGAGGTCTCAGGGTGCTCTAACGCAGCCAGCATCAGTGGAGATGTTAAACGCTCCCTACATGCTGTATCGTGGGTTTCTGCCAATGGCTACATCTTCATTACAACCCTTGAGGTCATCGTCTGAAATGTCAACACCGGCTGCCTTAACAGACGAACAGGATATGCTTGAGACAGGTAGCGAACTGTGGAGACAGAATGTTTATCCGCAGAATGCGGAAAACAGCATTAACACCAATGAAAGACGCACAGACATTATAACTATGAGTGAATTAGAGGACTTTGCAATGGAGAGCACATGACGAGTAAAATCGTTTAGATAGGTAAATACTGTTTGTACACAAATTGAAAGTTACATGACTGTATATCTAAGCTATTTAACTGTGATTTTTAAATAAGTTAAATGAGTTCTTAAAACTGTTTTCGATTTGTATTTAAGGATTGCTGTTAAACTGCCTTGTGTTTTGTAGTTGAGGTAACCGGAAAGAGCCTGGGGAGGTGTTCTTTATTGTCAGAAAAAGTTAAGGGAAGAACTGTGAAGCATTCCAATTAATTATGTTAAGCTGAAAATAATTTTGCAGTGTACTTGTTCATAGTACATCAAAAACCATGCCCCCACAGAGCACATACAAGGGAAGTACATTTATAAAATGACATTAGCATTTTAGTGCTAAATGCTACAGCCTCGTCCTCAGACCCAGTCAGAACCTTCACTGATCATTTTAAGTTTATTAAGTTTTTTGTTTTTTTTTGTAAATCAGATTTTCCAAATGGCCTTGAAAAAGCATGGATATTGTACACTATGAGGGTTTGTCTAAGTTTATGAGTACTTTGTGCCATAAAGTGCCAACTTTTCCCTTGATGTGCTTTGGCAGATTTCATATTAGAAAGGGGTGGTCTGTCTTTACCTTGCCATGGATGATGATGTATGACTATGAAATGATTGCAACTGAAATGATAAACAACGACTTGCAATGTACTACTTTTACAGTCTTTCAGAAGCTCATTACATCATCATTAAAGAAATATTTGAAAGAAACATGTTTTGGCTGGCTGCTGTTTTCTCAAAAAGAACCTATTAAAAAAGTGAATGCATTAAAAAAATGCAGGTATTAACTGATGTAACAAACTTGAGAATGAGCTTCATCGCTCTCTTTACCTCATTTGCTGTGGTTCTACAGACTGATATATTTGTGGGTTTCAGTGATTTCAGTATCTGCACAATAGACCACTCTAGTGGACATATGGTACATTGCATATTGTATGTACAAACTATTTTCTCTAGAAAATAAATCAATTATAAATTACAAAACATCTCTAAAAATATCTATTTGCCTAATGCTTCTTAAGAAATCTGGCTGATAATTATTTTAAAAAGTTCTCTATTACGTTCTGTGAACCAACTGCAGTAATTCCAGTAGGCATAATAAATATTCAGCACTAAGTATGAAAATCAGACCTATTAACAATATTTCCGTCTTGACTTTCTCAGACTTATTGATCTCTTTTTTTACATAAGTGCGGGCAGCTGTGATAACAGCACAAATGTTGACCATATCTTGACCTATGCAGGAGGCCCATATCTCAAACAACTGGAGCACCAGAGTTTGGATATGACTTCACTGACAATGTATCATTAATGGAACAAAAGAACTCATTAACTTCATTCAAACAGAATTTGAAACAAATGATTTGTGTCATTATTTAGTTTAGTTTAGTGTTTTTTAGGCTTGCTTGGCCTCTCTCCAGTTAATTTGATGTAACAATGCTTCTCATAATAGAATGAATTACTGCACTGAATAATCAATAATCCACGTGCAATGAATGTTACAAACAATCTTCTAAAAATATTACTACAATAACTCTAAATTACTTAAAACCATTACAGGCCATTTGTTTTTCTGTTTGCCTGCTGTAAGAGAATTCATTTTGGGGGAAAAAGAAAAGAAAAAAAAAGATTAACAACAGCAACAGTGTCTAAATTGATTTTTCCCCTGAGTTGGGTTTTCTCAAAGTGGAGACATCTTTATCAGCCGATGCAATGTGCACTTACAATAGTACTTCAGTTGGCTGAGAGAAGCATAGAGTGGATCACAGGTCATGTATGAGCAGGAAACATGTTTTAGGTTTAGATACAACAAAACTGATTGCTATGGCCAACATCTTGCCTGGTTTTTATGAGTTATTTTCATAATCATTGGAAGGGCTTGTTGTTCATGATGGTAGGCTATTAAACACAATTTCTAAATTTCCCATGGACAATTTAACTAATAAAAAATACATATTTCATAAATTTAATACAAAATAATTTGGATTCAAAATTAGATGAACACACTCCTCAACTTCCACAAATGCCCAAATGTAATATAAAGAATAATTAATTGCTCAATTGACCAATACAAAATAGCCTACAATTGAAGATTCATGTAATTCAAAATGTATTTTAAATGTCTTTCATCCTGAACGGGCAATCAAAATTTGCATAGAATGAGCATGCCCCACCCATTAAACCACCTACTTGCTGCCATCACGTGCTCTCATCGTAAAAATAGTCTTCCTAGGTCAAAATTGCACATGAACGCCCTCACATTTTGAAATCTGAATGCAATGAGCTCGAAATAATAAGTCGGTATTATCACATTTCCAAAAACACGTAAAAGGATTTTTACGGCCTATGGCTGTCAGAAAGGCTAAACAAATTGTCTATTAAATAGTGGCTAGCCCTTCAAACATGAATACAATACAAAATAAAGCAATACCGCTAAGAAAAATTGTACTTAAAATGTAAATGTCTGTATACAGGTTTTCAGAGAAAACACCTTAGCTATAACATCTTACATTTTAGACAAAATCTTTTAGGTAAATATTTAAGTGTAAATCTTTAAGTAAAAGAGTAGGCTTAAGTCTAAATGTAATACTTATCTAATATGCAGACTAGTAAAAATGTCCTTGAGTCAAGCACCATGTTGTATGATGAGAGAAATTTCGACAGTGATCGATCTAGAGGGCGCTGTGAAGACAGAATTGAGAAGTAGGCTACATTCTTGTCTTTACCTTTCAGCGTTTACCTGTTTGAATTGAGACCACAATGGACCTGTGTTGTGAGCTGGACAAGGTAATCTTTTTTTAGTTTTGAGCTGAGATAAAAAAAAAATTAAAATAAAACAATAAAACACGGCAAAATATGTGTGCGCCGCAAGCACGTGTGATAGTTTCTAGAAAAGGTCATAGTCCTAGGACTTTGCAGGTATCACGTTATCTAAGCTGCTTTTTCGCCACTTGTAGGCCTAACTGAATATTTAAAGCGGTCTTCTGATTTTATATTAGACTTATTATGAGGTTAACTCTTTATTTAACAATATTTACTATGTAAAATGCATTATAATAATATTCTATAGCTAGTTAAATGTATAAAATCATTAAAAATGGCACAACCAATTTTAACTGTATGGAGAACATTCATTATTTTCAGTATATTTTATTGTAGATTCTGTAAATCCTGCAATCTGTTTATTATGAGATTATGATATGAGTGTCACTTAATATCATGTTTAATAGTAATTCTGCTTGTATGCAGATGCTGTCACGCTAGCTAATTTAATATTGTGACATGTTCATAATTAACCTTATTTGTTCACATTTAAAGATTCTCATTTTCAGTCATATTGTCACACATTTCTAGTAAATCGCATATTATTGTGCCACCATAAAGCACAAATTCCATCCTGCACTGTTTCATCAGGCAAGACTTTTGACATTATCTGGCTCTGCTTTGTCACCAGGGTGTCACATCATGAATAATTAAATCACTACTTTGTGATAATACATAATTCAACATCAATTATTAATGCTAATGTGTGTGCAGTTTACTCAATTGTGTTATTGACTATCAAAGTAATTTCCTGAAAATCCTCAAGGACAAGAATTTAATCAGTCCAGCCCCTTTTCAAAGATAGCACTGTTGTGTTCTTAAACTAAGTAGCTTTTTTCAATATCTCTACTATATGTTTCTTTGAAAACAAGTGCTCGCATTTGCTTTTAATACCAATTTATATGCTCCCAAATGACTATCCTTCATTCACTATCATATAATTGCACTCATGGTCTAAAATAGTGTTTTTTTTTTTTGTTTGCTATTTAAATAACAAAGATGTATTTATATAAAAGCGGCAGTACTAAGCCTCTTAAAAATCTAATGACAACTGAGCTTTGCTGTCCAATGCATGTCATAATTAGCACCAATCACATCATTGTCATCATGGGACCCATGTAAAATAGCTATTGTGATATGAGAAAGTCATGATGTACTTTAAGGTAAATAAATAATAAGACCAACCGTTGCTTCCATTTTTGCAGCCCTACCGCTTGAGAACTAATTAATAATTGATCATAGCCAGATGGTGTGAGCAATAGGCAACAGGAGATGTACATGATTGCCTACATGTTTAATTGTTTTACAGAACATGTCAAAACAGGACCAGTGTCTGGACTCTTGCAGTCTATCACAGACGTACAGATTTGGTGACAAGAGAGGTGTCAGTTGTCATCGCATCAGCATGAGTAAGAGTTACCCTGATCGTATCGTAAAACATGACAAACCACTTAATATACAGTTCTGTCCTTGATATTATCTTACATATATTATTTCACATTAGTACATTTATATTTCAGCATGGCATATATCTTGATACAATGCAGAATGCCTATCATCACCTGACTTCACAGTACACAAGTCAAACATCAAAGTGGATTGTGAAAAATTAAATGTTCACATTGGCAACCAGGGAGATTTCTTTTGCCGCACAGCATGTTCAAAAAGTCATTCCACCACTGAAACCGAATTGCAGCGCCAGGCGTAGACCCGAACAGGGCAAAACAATGTCAAGAATCATGAGTAACAGTGAATGAGAGGAGGAAAAATTACAAGTAAACTATTAGTTTGACACGTACAAACACACAAAATACACAATAAGAGATTGCACTTAACACCGTCCTGTCCAGGGTATGTCAGTGCTCTCAAAAAAGAGGCAGCAGGCATTCAATGTTTGATTATAAATCCTTCATCCAAAGTGTGTCCTCCAATTAGGAAAAAAACAATCAAGATCCCTCATTTCTGATCCGGACCCTCCTTTTGGCAGTGCAGATGCTTGTCTGGAGTTCTTCGTAATGATGTGATCTTAGAAGTGCCGGAGTTAGGACTGGAATCGCTTCCTCCTGCAGAAACAGTGATTTGTCCCAGACCGACCCCTGGACCTGCTCCGGGCCTGGTTGTTGACCCTGCTCCCAGCAGGTTAGCTGACTGAAGAACGGCCTCCGAATGTTCCCTGGCTTTCATCCGCAGGGCTGCGACACTGGCTGTCCGGTTACTCTGGCACCCATATGGTGGCAGGAAGGAGAGACCCATTGGGTCAGGCACACAGCAGGAACACAATGGACTTCCTAATGAGGTATACCGAAATAGTGTGTCATAATGGGACAGTTAATGTCCTTTATCATTATAAATATGTTTTATTTCACACTGCATATATATTAAATAACAATTTAAAGTGACAATACAGATGGTAGATTACAGTTCTGATCTATCTATCTATCTGTCTATCTATCTGTCTGTCTATCTATCTATCTATCTATCTATCTATCTATCTATCTATCTATCTATCTATCTATCTATCTATCTATCTATCTATCTATCTATCTATCTATCTATCTATCTATCTATCTATCTATCTATCTATCTATCTATCTATCTATCTATCTAACAACACAATAACTACGATGCGTTTTCCACATCAGTTGTGGTAAAAAACAAACAAAAAAAGTTGACATCCAGTAGATACTGGACCTTACCTTTTAAAGTTGCCACTTGTGACAAGGCTTGTGCATAAGTGGCTGTGTTCAGCAGAGTCCCAGGCAGACAAGATGGGAAAAAAGGTCCAGCTGAACCCACCACTCTGTTAATACTGTGCATAAAAGAAAGAATTTGGCATTACATCTCTTTTGAAAAGCAAATAAATATTGTTTGCAAACATCACATTTGATAAGATGATCTACACACTTCTGCTGTAGTTCCATTGGTTCTTTTTTATTTCTGCCATGGTCAACAGGAGACTGGTTGAGGTTTCTTGAAGGAGGAGCACCTTCACTCATTTGGTCTTTGCCTCCCTCCTGGTCCGAAGTTCCTCTCTCCGTTTTTCTCCACTTTGCCCTCCGGTTTTGAAACCACACCTAATGAGAAATCCCAATGAGTAAAACGTTTCTCTTTCGGTTTGATTTAAAATGCTAACTCTGTCTCTGTCATAAACCGGCTTGTTTTTGTTTTGTTTTGTGGAAAATGAGATGTTAGGTATACCTCTTTGTGTTCCAAAGAAGGAAAAAAAGTACCTACAGCATTAGGGTGAATAAATATTGACAACATTTTTATTTTTTGGTAAGCTATCCCTTTAATCGCCTCTCTTGAAACACATCCTATTAACTGTTACATTCTTAAATGATTATTTCTAAAATGTGCTGCAGAATCTAACAAGCCAGTGACTCATGTCAAACTTCACGAACACAACTGCTGAGCATATGCAGTGAAGTTCTTGTATGTTAATTGAATGAAGGTCATTGCCTATAACAACATTTAATTGAGCAATTTTTCATTATCATTTTTTAATGACTTCCTACTGACAGTCTCCCTGCTTCTGAGAGAGAACCATGATGAAGTCGTTTATTTCTCTATTTAGTGATTGTTTGACAACATCAGATTCGATTAAGTCTGTGCTCTCTAACGCATTAATCATATTTGAATGGGAAAGGTTGCATAATGCAGCCATATCTCCACCGCCTGGCCAGCATTGTGCAAAGGTACAATGATGCCAGCAAACAAAACGCCACACACATATAGCCCCTCTCTCCACATAATATGACACAACAGTTTACTGGCAGGACAACAATATTCACAATGTAATTGTGGCAACATTATCTCACCCTTGCACCTTCCAGCTAGAAGTCATGATCCCCCAGCACTGAATGCTCTATAATTGCACCATTAATCTCAATTTGCAGTTTGTTCTTAATGCAGCACAAGCCAATTGACACTTTAAAAACGGCGGGCGCCCACTATACTACAACAAAACAGAACATTTATTTCCTAATAATAATGTAAGTTTAATATCCCTGCATGCTGCGACCGATTCATGTTCAGATTTAATAATAGGAATCCGGTAATCCGATTAGAGAGAAATAATTTGTTTACAATCCCTAATTTACAGCAGCGAATTCCATTATCGCGTCGCAGTCATTGGTTTTAAGCGATAGTAAGATGACCCTGGGGAACAAAAGGGAAACTATTATATTTCCTACAATTAGATCTGAGCTCAGAAGAAAACCCAAAAGCAAATCTGGAATGCAGGAAATTACATACAGACACATTGAATGCAATTACATGTGGCCGACTTGATATTGCCGCGGATGTTTTGCAAGGCCTCGGAATATGAAATCGGAGGTTTCAGGTGCGCGAGCGCTTTAGAACGTTTGTCTTGCTCAAAAAGCACTGCATCCTCTCTCCATTTGCTGAAACACGGAAATGGCAGTGCATCTAAGCAATTTTTATACCTTAGAGACGAGGGCAAATTAGTGTAGAACATTACCACTAGTTAATTATGAATGACCGATTAATCAACCTAATCTAATATTCCACATTATGTTGATGTTATTAAAGCGCATCACGGAAATGACAGAGTGGCTTCATTTATTTGGCCAAACGTTCTCTGAACGCTTGTGATGTATTCCCGTGTATCTCTGGAACAGGACAGATGTGGAAAGCGTCTCACCTGAACACGAGCCTCTGTTAAGTTGATTTTCATAGCCAGCTCTTCTCTCGTAAACACGTCTGGATAGTGGGTCTGTGCAAAAACCGCTTCCAAAGCCTCCAACTGCAAAACATCATTTTTATTTCGCATATTGCTTGAATGTATGCTTTATAATTAAGAAAGAAATATCTGCTTTTAATGGGTAAACACGGTTCAAACTGACCGTGGTTAAACTGCTGCTTTAAAATGTTAAAATGTTAAGTAAAATTAAAGTGATGCCAAAAACGTTCTATTTACTGATTAAAATGACAGGAATATTGCGACAATTTCAATGGATAAAAACAAAAATGTTTTTACAGTTTAGCCTAAAGGCCTATGCTCTTCTTCGGCCTTTTTCTTACACGCCTTGCATGGTCGTGCAACCTTATGGATAAACATAAATAAGCAAATGTTATTTTCTAGCTTTAGTAGTAGTTCTACTACTTCAAAAAGATTTTGTATTTGTCATGTTTGCGCGCATTTAGGCTACTTTACACGCGGAATGCCTATTCAAAACAGGACTTTATAAAACAACATTATTATGCAAATAAAAAAATAAAAAAAACTCTCCTCACTAACCTGTTGTAAAGTGAAGGTTGTCCTGTTTCTGCGTTGTTTTCTGCGCAGAAAACCGTCATCAAAGTCTCCAGAGGCGTGATTCCCAAACCCATTTGTGTTCACTATTTAAAACAGTAACGCAACACTTTTAAAATATAACATTTCTGGTGTACAAAAAAAAACACCTTTTCGTGTATCCCTAAATGGGAAGGAAATATGATTCCCATCGGTTGTCTCTCACTTTATCATGCTGGACTCATTCACAATCACAGGGAACAGTTGATTCGTTGTAATCTGCTAGAGACCTGAATGGTCACTTTACACAATGAGAAACCATGACCAACAAAATGACAGTTAAAAGGCATGACATCTAACATCTGTTCTCAGACAGACTGCAACAAAAAGTCTCAGCTGGGCGGCTGTCAAGCTCTCGATCAGGTTACCATGTGGCAAAACATTAAACACCATAAAGCCATAAAACAAACACGGGGTGATTATTTCTTAGGCCTATCTTTGATCGTGAAATATAATGCATGATATTACGATATAAATTATAGGCGTTTTCGTGTTTATGTGTTAGGCCTGCGCGATTACAAAGTTACAAATTTAGATAAAGCTTAATTCTGACAGAAGAAGTGAAGCATATTCTACTTACATGTATTGGTCCTGCAGCACTCTCCTTCTAACTGTGGAGGACAGTGAAAGTAAAACATGTTTCCCGGTGCTTTGCGAGTGGAGAATATTTCACTCTGCATAAAAAAAAAAAAACGGCTAAACGTCAACCGTAATGTTCTCCAACTATTACTGCAATCATCTGCGTCTTAAACAAATAATTTAAACAATACTAATACTTCTCTGCAGCCGATTTGAAGTGCATAAAGTAAAAAAAGAGCGTCTGTACCAGTAGATGTTTTTATGCAATCGCGATTGTCGCGTGTCCTGCTCAACCTCAGCAGAGCAATCGCACTCCCACCGTCAATCACTGAGCGCTCCAGTTTATCCGCTCGCTCGCTCTCTCGCGCGCACACGGAGGGAGTGACCAGATGTCTTTGTGACTGTTTAGAGCATGACAGCACTCGCCTTTATAATCTCACACGTAATTGCAATTAATCAGATTTTCGTTTTCAAGACATTTGGATAGGTTCTCCGCGCCCAGCCGGATTGCGCACGTGGTGGTAAACGTCAAATTCCTCCAAGGCATTGGGCTACTCCGAAAGTGTAACTTTAACTCGATGCATGCATATTCCCAAATCACAAACACACGGGCACAAGCACTATGCACTTTTTTTTTTTTTACACAGTTGCTTTTTATATTAAAAATCTAGATGACTGTTTTTGAATTTAAAATTGGCTGTCAGACCAGTAATTGCTCATTATATGGGTTAGGGGTCCACTTTATACGAGAATCCACTGGCTGCGCGCTCGCAGGTCCAAATTTTGATTTTGTTCACAGCAAGGGGTCCAAGGATTTATTTCCCACTCTCGCGTAAATGATATGCAGCGGGACCCTTTCAATTACTTTTAAAACGCACGCGGGACGCCGCGCGCAGACACGGCCGCTCCTCTGCTGCTGGAAATGAGGCTCCGAGTAGCAGCTGAAATTTTGAAGTGCAGGACGGTATTGGATGAAATCACATAAACGGCAAAAAAGCAAGTGTAATGGTGCATAATTGGTTCTCTAATAGCATTACACAAGGATAATAGCCTGTTATGGCCCCCTGCACTATTAAGTGCTTCCCTGGCGTAGAACGTTTATGATATTAAGAGGGGAATATAATGATATTTTAGTTATTAAATGCGTGTAATTAATTTATGCACCGCTGAAAATAAAGTTGGTGTTATGATATCGTCAAAATGCATCGGGAACTGCGGGACGAGCTCTGTATAACTTCCTGACATTTGTATTATTATAGTACGCAACAGAGATATATTTAAAATTCGCGAACCTATAGATCAAATGATTTCTACGAGGCTGAATATATTACAGCAGTATATGTGCCAGCTGAAATGAGTCATAAAGCGCTGTCTTTAGAGTGCACGTGCGAGTAAAAATAGGTGTTTTTAATTTTTAACTAACATCATAATTGTGTGCACGAGGCCTCATAAGTAGAAAAAAAAAAAACTTTCAGCACCACGGTCAGCGACAAGACTGCTCGCGCACAAATATCCACCATAAATAAAAAAGAGACTTTTGGTTAATAAACTACAAGTGAATAAGTAAATTACTATTATTCCGAGCACATTAACGACTAAAGTTTAAATGAGGTCGGAAACTCGAACAGAGCATTGAATAAATTAATAAACGATCTCTTTTTTCTTTAGCCTATTGTTTTAAAGTTAGAGTAAAGCATTACGCGATATCACCTTCAAGTTTTTTTTTTTTTTTTTTTTTTGAAAAGGTTTGCTTCTCATTGCTGGTGTGCTAAATCGCGCTGACAAACAATATAAGACGAACACTAATTTCTGACACATTAACTTACAAGAAATAAAACCCTGTCCCTGAGAGCCCATGGCATTGTGATTAATGTGCAACAACAGAAAAATCATAGTTCTTTTCAAAATGAGCTGCAATAAGCCCCTGTGAGGTGGTGCATCTTCCGGCTCATCATCTAGTCATGCATTAAATTTCCTAGATCATATTAATAAAATGTACTAAGGAGTTGATGTAAAGGATGATGTTTATTAGGTAACTTTTAATGAATACATTTGATTGTTCAAACGTATAACAGTATTCCCTAAAATAATTCCCATCACAGGCTTTACACATTGCAATTACAATAAATCTCATTTGTTCTCAGTGAACAAACATTAAGTGGGAGGTAGAGGTAGATACTCTCAAGACATTAAATAATGTTGGCTATAACTTTCAAAATCACCTTCACTTACGAACACGTCATGTAAACAATTTGGCACCAAGCACCTTTAGGGTGGAAACCCTATATAAAATGTACATTTTCCCTTATTGCCAAAAAGAAAAATGGTAGCACAAAATACCAATAATTCCTTTTGCATTAACAAAAAAGATGACAATAGTATTATAATATAGTACAGCAAAACAAATACTGGTCTCATCATTAGTAACCTGACCAACACAGTTTTAGGAAATTTACAAGTTCAAGTAATTTTCCAGGAGTTTTACAAAATATTGTTTTTTCATACAATAGGAGTGTTTTACAATAACAGAGCCAAAACAATTCTTTTTGTACCTTTTATGGCAAACCTGGAAAGTTCTAGAAAGTTTATTGAAATTAATTGCATTTACACTTTTACATTTCATAATCGAAATATAATTGCATCATATCACCGTTGATCCCAAATGTGTGAGGTATACATTTCCTTTGGAGCTTCTCATTTAACAGCTTTTAATGTGCCCCGCTCCGTTTACCTGAAGTCAGCTTTAAGCTTCCACATCCCTTCCTGCCCAGGAAGTCTGTGGAACTCACAAATATTTCTCAGCAGTTCTCTGAACACTGGTGTCTGTGTGGAAGTGAGTCTCGGGGTGAAGTACTCCAGGATCTCCTTGGTGCTCGCCTGGCCATCCACCTGAGCTTGGAAGGCCACAAAGTTCCTCAGGTCGACCAGAAGCTCGTCGTGTTCTGTAGGAGTCGTATGCGTGGTGGCAGACCGAGTCTCTCTCTCGTCTTCATCCTCTTCCTCATCTTCTTGTCTCCTGGGTTGAATGAGGTGATTCCTGGCCTTCATTCTAGCGAGGAGAGAGGATGAGGAGAGAGAACCAGATTCCCCCTGTGCTCCTTCCCCACTGAAGTGAGAAGCAGATCCTGGCTTCTTTACCACTGACTTCTTTATAACATCTGCATCCTATATTAAAAAAATAGAACATGAATGCTTAACAACCTTTATTATACTATTGGGGGTTCACAGGATATTATACCCATATAGACATACCTTGCATTTCTCTGCTGCTTTTGCCGTTGTCCCAGGTGGCTGAGAAAGGAGGGAGTTTTTCTTCTGTCCAAACCTTCTCCTAAAAAAAAATGTTAAAACAGCCTTTAATTTTTTTTAAAAAATTACAAGACACATACTATTGTTAATTTTCCATTCTATTATATAAAATGAAAGGGTTAATTCACCCAAAAATTAAAATTCTGTCATTAATTACTCTCCCTCATGTTGTTCCAAACCCGTAAGACTTGTTAATCTTCGTAAAACAAATGAAGATATTTTTTTATGAAATCTGTTTTTTTGTCCCTCCATTGACAGCCTACGCAACTACCACTTTCAACCCCCAGAAAGGTAGTAAAGACATCATTAAAATAATCCATGTGACTCCAATTTTATGAAGCAACGGAAGTGCTTTGTTTGCGTGAAAATACACAATTAACCACTTTATTTACAAAATATTAATCTCCATCGCATGTTTATGCAACATCTGCTCTTGCGTTAACATAACATGCATGCATAAAACTGAGGTTAAACCACTGGAGACACATGGATTACTTTAATGATGTCTTTACTACCTTTCTGGGGGTTGAAAATGGTAGTTGCGTAGGCTGTCAATGGAGAGACAGAAAGCTTTTAGATTATATTAAAAGATCTTCATTTGTGTTCCGAAGATGAAGGAAAGTCTGCTGGGTTTGGAACAACATGAGGGTGAGTAATCAGACAGAATTTTAGGTTGAACTTTAAAAAAGACATACTTGACTGGAGGTGGGGTTGCTGTCATGGACCCTCTTGAGAAAGGCAGCCTGCAGTTTTGCCTGGAAACTTTCAGAGCTCTCAGCGCATCCTTCGCAACCCTATTGGCCTCAGCTTCCACGAGTACATAGTCAGGGTTCGATGACTCCATGATGGTGTCATGCGTCATGACACTGTGTATCCCTGACTTTTTAAAGAGTTTGGCTAGAACATAATCATCACTCTTTTTCTCATTTTTTTCCTCCTCCTCTTCCTCTTTCTTGTACCTCTTTTTCTTCACCAGGTGAGATATACGGCAGCCCTCAAACCTGGCGTCCTCAGAGTGCTTGCGCTTTTTATGCTTGCTCTTGCGTCCGTCTGAGGGTAACGTGTCCTTTTCTGGCATTTCACAGTGCTTTTTCTTCTCTCTGTGCTTTTGAGGGCTGTTCATAGAAGAGAGATGTTTACTAGTGCTGTTTGTCAAATGGTCAGCAATGGAATGAGGTTCGAGGTTATTGTTCGGTGACCCGGAAGCACTGTTGTTAGAGAGACCGTTGACTGAGGTAGTGTTTTTGTTTCCTGATAGAGATGTGGAATCTTCAACGCAAAATGCAGATGAATGAGACTGTGATGGTCTTGTGGTCCCCTGAGATGGACGGGAGGTCTTGTGTCTTTTTGGAACCTGCACATCTGATCCTGTGCCTATGAAATAATAAACAATACAACACAAAGACTTAGGTACTGTATCTACACTCAGAAGAAATGTGCATTGTGGTACTTTTATTCTTGTTAAAAATGTATACTTCTTAGGGCTGGATAAGGTACAAAGCTGCTGTACCCCTAAAACATCAGATTTTATCTTTTTTTTTTCTGACAGTGTACCTGAAAAAATGTTTTTAAATTATATTTATATTGCCTGATTTCAACCCATCTTCTCTTTGTGTTGACAGCCAATTGAACAGAGCTGTTCTTGCAAAGAAAATATGCTCAAATGGTTAACAGATCCATCAATTACCTGCAAATATTGCACTGGTTTCTGTTCCCTGGGAGCCGTCAGGACTGCTCAGCGTGAAAAGTTCATAAATGTCGTTAGACTTGAAAAAACGTCTCTGCTTAGGATCTTTTAGCACCCGGTTGGTGAGAAACTGTTTGAAGATTTGTCTATGGAAAGAGACAAGAAATACTGTAGATTGTTTTAATTGTCATCATGACACACTCTAGCCCCGCATTTCCTGAATTATCTCCTTTATCCTTCGCCTAAACACTGACTTCCCACAATCTCACCCTGCTGGACAGTTTATCTGCTTAACAAATGCAGGTTAGTTCGAAATTGCAAAACTAATATGCGCACAATCCCGCTCTTCGCAGTGTATGGAAATTCCCATTGCCTCCCTACAAATAACCCAGTAGTCTACGACAGCCTTTAGCGACCAATTAGCAAATTTGTGTTGATATCTAATTAAAAAAATAATGCATTTCAATTACTGTCTATTGAGCTCCTGCAGACAGAAGTAGGACATTATGGATTGTAATAGTCCTCCTCACCATTACCAGCTCCATCTCAATGCCCAGTCCCAGGAAACTAACCTGTGGTAAATCTTCTCCTCAATAGTTCCAGCTGTCAGCAGCCTGTAAACCGTCACCTGCTGTTTCTGTCCAATTCTCCAAGCACGCTCACGAGCCTACAGGAAGAGGTCAATAGTTCAGATCCTTACCGATCAGCACTGCATGCTGCAAGCTAAAAAATTTGCATCAGGTACTAAAGGGCATGCATTTTGGATGAGAGATAAGGCATGGCCGACCTGAGTGTCTGTGCTGGGGTTCCAGTCTGGGTCGTAGATTACAACCCGATTTGCTCCAGTCAGATTGACTCCCAAACCTCCAACTCGTGTTGTCAAGAGGAAGACGAAGATGTTCTTGTTCTGTAAGGAAGAGGGCAAAAAAACGGAAAGGATTAATAAACTGTTTCAAAAGCACCATCACAGAGAGCATAAAACACGCCCCTGCCATCTCATATTTACCTGGTTGTACTGAGCGATGAGAGGCTGTCTGGACGCAATGGTAGTGGTGCCATCCATTTTGAGATAGGAGAAGCCATTCTCCCTCACAAACACCTCCAAGATCTCCAGCATCTGTGTGTGTGTGGGAGAAAGGGTTTCAGACAGAGCATTAAGAACAGGATTAGTGCTAATAGGATTAAGTGAGATTAATATTACATGTACAGAAGTACCAACTGTGTGGGTTTTAGGTTCTCTCTGAAGCCAAATCTCATTTCTATTGAACAAAGACAGCTGGGTCCTGACAGACACCCTACAATGCAATAAGATCTCCTAATGAATTCTATTAGAGAGCAAAATGACATAATAACTTTATTGGTCCTTTAGTGGTTTTGCTGGAGATAGCGAGAGTGCAGTTTATCCATCAATACTGTGGGTTTATTCGCACTCCTTTCCTTCAGCGATGGCTTGATGGATCTACTTATGTGAATCAACCATTGGCATCTTTGCTGTTGTGCATTTTGTCTATCCTTCTTCTCGCCGTTCCTTTCTTTATTACTGACCTGCTTGGATTGGGTGAAGAGCAAAACTCTGTGTCCCTGTTTGAACCACAGGCGCAGCAGTGACTCCACCACAATCATTTTCCCAGAGCGTTTCCAGTAACCGAAGTGCTCCTCCTCGGTCAGCTGCTCATCAGGGATGCCTCGGAGCATCCGCGGCCCGCCTGTGAACAGATCTGGGTGGTTGCACATCTTCCTCAGAGCTATGAGGCCTGAGAAGACCTAGAACCACAGGGTGGGGAATTGAGATTAATACACCGGATGGATATGTTAATACATTTAATGGAGGGAGAAAAACAATTCTCTCTTTCCATGTAAGAAATAGGAAACACAAATCTTAATATTAATAAACTTGGTTAATTTAATGAAGGTAATTGACCAGAGCAAAGTATAGTCTCTTCCTTGAAGTAAATGCAGCAGTCTTTGCATTATATATGTGGCTTAATGGAGTTTGTGACCACATAAGAGGGGTTTGTAAACTGCTCTGCAACCCACAGCTTTTGTCTGCAGAAAATACATTTGGAACATTGTGATGAATAGTTTGTATAAAGGAGCTTCTCCTGTGACACTGCACATAAAAAGAGTCAATAGATCACAAGGACTGTTTTTTTTTTTTATGCAACGAGGCAAGCATCTTCACAGGTGTGTAGGGCTGATAAATGTGCCAATTAAACATATTCTGCATCCTTGTGATAAGGTAATTCACAGTACAGCAAAAGGTATCTGTACACGTATTATAAATAGTTCAGAAATTTTTTCATACTTTTTTTTCCACTTCACATTGGTGTCAGCAGAATAATTTGTGTGAAAAGTAGTAAACATTATTAGCAAGTTTGTATTAGTATCGTTTAACCAATGTTTGAGCTGTGCAAACTACACACATTTGTTTAAAACCTGATGATCATGTTGTCCTGGATGACTTGACAAAAGAATCATTTTAGGCTCTCTTTTTGACCAATAAAATAAAGGCGAATCATACATATTTCTTATTCGTGGTTCATGATAAAATGCCTTGAAATATATATATTTTTTAAATCCTTAAACTTTATTTTTAGGGTTAAATTAGACTTTGAATCCCACAACACAAATTCCAGAAGCTCTCTAAATGGTTTTCTTTATACTCTTTCGAACAACTACAGTCATAAAAACAAAAAACAAATAGCAGTATAACATCAGCAACCTGAAGATTCACTGTATTAGTAGTAGTGATATTTCTGCATTGCAAATAATCTACTTGTAGGTACCTGTAGTAATGTAGGCCCTAATAGAAAAACAACAGACCCAACTGTCATGACATGTACACTGCTTGTTCTGCGGAACTGACTCATTGAAAGGGCGTGTTCAAAATAATAGCAGTGTGGAGTTTAATTAAATAATTTATTCATTCTGTGAAAAAAACAGGTGTCATTAATTGTCCTTCATTAAGGAAGAAGGAAAGCAAATGTTTCACACATTGTAATAAACTATATTTCCTCCTGAATTGCTAAGCTGGCCGTTCCAAACATTATTCAGAAGAACAATGCAATTTAAAAAGTTAAATGGAGAGGCAAAAATGTAAAGTGCAGAAAACTCAAATGCAAAAGCTAAAATGATTTCAAATGCTTTAAAACAGCAACAAAAAAAACAAAACACATGGAAGAAAATAAGCAACTACTGTTAAAAATCGATCGAAGAATAGTCGTAAAGTATACGAGTAAGAATAAATGTAAAGATTCAACCAATTATCACCACCAGAAAGATCAAAGATAATCTAAAATTACTTCAGAAAATGTTTGATTGAAGCTAAGCTAACAGCAAGATGCCCCGTAAAGCAACATTGCTGAAAAAATGGTATTGTGGTACAATAGTACTTCATTTGCAAGAATTGGTTAACATTTGCCAAGGAACACATCAATTGGCCCAAAGCGAAATGGCGTAACATTTTGTGGACTGGTGGGAGTAAAATTGTTCTGTTGGGTCTAGTGGTCATCGACAGTACATCAGGCGACCACCCAAGTAATGAATTCAAGCTACAGTACACTGTGAAGACAGTGAAGCATTTTTTTTTTACAGTCTATGATTGTGACACAAGAATGATTGTATAGGGATGTTTTTCATACTATTGTGTATTTATCACATACCAGGGATCATGGATCAGTTTGAATGTATCAAAATACTTGAAGAGGTTATGTTCCCCTATGCTGAAGAGGAAATGCTCCTGAAATGAGTCTTTCAATAAGACAACAACTCTAAACACGAGAGTAAACAAGCAACATCTTGATTCCAGACGAAAAGGAGTGAGGTAATGGAGTGGCCAGCTCAATTCCCCCAACCTCAACCCCATTCGAAACCATTACGGGTGACATTAAAAATGCAGTTTCTGAAGCAAAACCCAAAAATTCACGGGAACTGTGGAATGTAGTTTGTTCATCTTGGGCTGAAATACCCGTTTCCAGGTGCTAGAAGTTGGATGCCTCGATGCAACGCAGATGCAGCAGTTATCAAAACCAATGGCTATGCAAATAGATATTAGTTTCATTTAAAGTTGAATCTTTAAAAAAATTAGTTTGAAGAGACATATTGACACTGCTATTAATCTGAACAGATTAATATTCATTTTATTTGCTTCCAGTAAAAGAATAACGCAGACTTCATAAGCTTTGATTTGGACTTTTCCAAATATTTGCACTTTACTCACTTTTATTAACACACTGCTATTTATTTGAACACAACCGTATGTCAACATATAATGATAGGGGGTGTCACCACTCTCAAGTGGACTGAATAATGAATAAGGCTTTTTACACTGCGGGGAAGAAAAGATCATCAGTTTTGAGCAATCAACACATGTATCCCTTACATGCATGTCTCCATTCAGAATTTGATAAACCTCTTTGGAGTCCAAAAAACTCTGGTAGACCTGCCGCTGATCTTCCGTTAATCTGCAGAACAGGACCTGTTTGGACATTCAAATATTAGGGGCTATAATTGAGTTGATGTTTGGCTTGTAGTCAACATATATTTGATTATTCAGCACTAGGAAGTTTCAAATGTTTAATGCTTTAAAGCGTATTGCTTTGGCTTTCTTTGAAACACAAAAAAATATGAACTAACTGGCCAAAATGTGTTGTTGTCATGCAAGGGAAACAAAGATAAGTAGTGGGCACCTGTTCGTTTTTGTCGGGTAAAGAGAGGTTTGCTTTCACATCAGCCTTCATTCTTCTCAGCAGGTAAGGGTTTATCGTGTCACGAAGAACACAAGCACATTTATAGGCAGTCTGGACCTGAGGATTATAAATAATACAAATAAATCCATTTGTGACAACACATTCCCTGGTGTTGCATTAAAAATATGAAACTATAGTATATAGACTGATAAAGCCTTAAAAAGGCAAGTGATGTTGAAATGAAATGTTTCTATTTCAAATAAATGTGGAAATTCACCAAAAGGGTGAATTAAGCATTATTAAGAAGGATCATAGTAATGTCTGCTGTAAATTAAGCTGCCAATCACAGGAATAAAATACATTTTAAAATGCAATAAAATAGAAAACAGTTATTTTAATATTTCACAATATTATTTTGATTAAACAATATAATTTTTGATTAAATATTTGCAAACTTACAGTAATTTACATGTTTTAACTTTTTGCAAGCACACACACCAACTAAAATATATTTATGTTTAGGCTAATTAACAAGCATCCACTTCAACAGACTTTTTGAAAGCCAAACAAATTAGCGTGTCCTGAGGCATGTCAACAGCCGCTTGTTCTTTTTCTCTCCTCCTATCAGCAGATTGACACATTAAAGATTCATAAGAGTGCTGCTGGACTCCAGAGGGGGGATACACTCTTTTATCAATAATGTTCTCCTGATCCAGCGTTAGGCCAAATGCCATTTAGCTGTAATTTAAAGGGGTTCGCAGATCAAAAGAAAGCCTGCAGTGGAACCACAACACTGCAGGGCATACAATGAGCCCAGATTAGGGCTCATTTGAGAGGAAAAGAGAGAGAGAGAGAGAGAGAGAGAGAGAGAGAGAGAGAGAACAAGAAAGAGAGAGAGAGAGAGAGAGAGAGAGAGACACAGAGACAGAGAGACTTAACTCAAGACTTCATGTTTCCTGTTTCAGGACCTGTTTAGTTTTCATTCACCTTTTCAATAATTTAGTAATTTTTTTAAAAGTTTTTAAATATATTTTTTAAAGACCCTTTAGTTTAGTTTAAATGGTCCTGCAATGTGACAGAATATTTGTACTTTTAAAAATACAATATGCTGTCATAAAATACTTAGATATATGTTGTTTAAAAAGCTCTTAAACATTTTTATAGTTTAGTTTCATAATGTTTTATTCTTTTAAAAAAAAAAGAAAAATGGCAAAGTGTGTCCAAACACACACACACACACACACACACACACACGCACACACAAACACACACACACACACACATATATATATATATACAGTGAGGAAAATAATTATTTGAACACCATGCTATTTTGCAAGTTCTCCCACTTAGAAATCATGGAGGGGTCTGACACTATGTCTTAGTGTCTGAATTTGTCATCGTAGGTGCATGTCCAGTGTGACATAATCTAAAAAAAATCCAGAAATCATGTATGATTATTTTACTATTTATTTGTATGACACAGCTGCAAATAAGTATTTGAACACCTGAGAAAATCAATGTTAATATTTGGTACAGTAGCCTTTGTTTGCAATTACAGAGGTCGAATGTTTCCTGTAGTTTTTAACCAGGTTTGCACACATTGCAGGAGGGATTTTGGCCCACTCCTCCACACAGATCTTCTCTAGATTAGTCAGGTTTCTGGCCTGTCGCTGAGAAACACAGAGTTTGAGCTCCCTCCAAAGATTCTCTATTGGGTTTAGGTCTGGAGACTGGCTAGGCCATGCCAGAACCTTGATATGCTTCTTACAGAGCCACTCCTTGGTTATCCTGGCTGTGTGCTTCAGGCCATTGTCATGTTGGAAGACCCAGCCTCGACCTATCTTCAATGCTCTAACTAAGGAAGTTGTTCCCCAAAATGTCACAATACATGGCCCGGTCATCCTCTCCTTAATACAGTGGAGTCGCCCTGTCCCATGTTCAGAAAAACACCCCCAAAGCATGATCCTACCACCCCCATGCTTCACAGTAGGGATGGGGTTCTTGGGATGGTACTCATCATTGTTCTTCCTCCAAGCACGTTTAGTGGAATTATTACCAAAAAGTTATATTTTTGTCTCATCTGACCACATGATTTTCTCCCATGACTCCTCTGGATCATCCAAATGGTCATTGGCAAACTTAAGATGGGCCTGTACATATGCTGGTTTAAGCAGGGGAACCTTCCGTGCCACGCACGATTTCAAACCATGATGTCTTAGTGCATTGCCAACAGTAACCTTGAGCACTGTGGTCCCAGCTCTTTTCAGGTCATTGACCAGCTCCTCCCGTGAAGTTCTGGGCTGATTTCTCACCTTTCTTAGGATCATTGAGACCCCACGAGGTGAGATCTTACATAGAGCCCCAGTCCAAGGAAGATTGACAGTCATGTTTAGCTTCTTCCATTTTCTAATGGTTGCTCCAACAGTGGACCTTTTTTCACCAAGCTGCTTGGCAATTTCCCCGTAGCCTTTTCCAGCCTTTTGGAGGGTTACAATTTTGTCTCTAGTGTCTTTGGACAGCTCTTTGGTCTTGGCCATGTTAGTCGTTGGATTCTTACTGATTGTATGGGGTGGACAGGTGTCTTTATGCAGCTAACAACCTCAAACAGGTGCATCTAATTTAGGATAATAAATGGAATGGATAGGGACATTTTAAAGGCAGACTAACAGGTCTTTGAGGGTCAGAATTCTAGCTGATGGACAGGTGTCCAAATACTTATTTGCAGCTGTATCATACAAATAAATAGTTAAAAAAATCCTATATTGTGATGTCTGGATATTATTTTTTTAGATTATGTCTCTCACAGTGGACATGCACCTAAGATGACCATTTCAGACATGACAATTTCAGACCCCTCCAAGTGGGAGAACTTGAAAAATAGTAGGGTGTTCAAATACTTATTTTCCTCACTGTATATATGAGATTGCAGCATGATTTTAATTAGTGCACATGACAGGCGTTGGTTCATTTTTCATATATTTTTGGTGCAAAGAAATACGTACTGCATAAAGTATGTAAATTCTAATTGCAAGATTGTAAAGTCTTCTCGCATTTCTCAAATGAATATCCACTAAAAGAAAATTTATGAATGTATGAGGCTGGTCAGCAAGACTATGCAGACAGCTGGGAAAGAAGAGAGCACCATGAGTCAGGGGTTAGCCATCTACAACCATTTAATAACATTAATAATTAGTAAAGGTTTTTATTATTGGCAAAGGAAACATCAATAGCCTTTTAAAGCAGTTTGGAAATGAAATCCATAAAGTAAGTGTGCTATTAAAAAGATTTCCTAATAATGGCACATCTAGAGTCCATTCACCATGCAGCCATCAGTACGCTGTTAGAAGGTTTTTATATGCCTTTGAATTAATACAGGCACTTCCATCTCTGTGTAATATACAATGTGTGCTGCGTTCATTACACACTTATATTTTATATAAATTATAGGTTTATATATGAATAATAAGAGAATTTTAACTGCTCTGATCAATAAGCTCTGGGTGATGAGTGGTTCACCTGAACTGGAGACGCATTAGAGTATCCTCCCATGGTAATGGGCACAGAGAACTGCTCCATGAAGATGGGCAGAGTCCCCAGCTTCCCTGGAAACACAAAGTCAAAGAGCGACCACAGTTCTTTGAGGTTGTTCTGCATGGGTGAGCCCGAGAGGATAAAACGGTGGGGTGTCCGGAACTGTGTATGGGGAAAAAGAAATCAGTGACAATCCATCATAATTTACGAGACACAAGTTGTTCAAGTAATCAAAATAGTTTTAGAAGCTTAACTGTGCAAGCAGTCAGATACTACTTGACAATAAAACCCCATTTAAGATGGATTTGGTTTTAAAGCTCCATTAGCTTCAGTTTATTCAATACCAAATCAAAGCGTTGCAGAATTTCCAATTGATTTTTTAATATAGCGATCAATACCTCTGGAGCTCATAACTTTATGCAAACTAAGATAATTTCTAAAAGGTGAACTAACTTTACTTGTGTGCTTTGTGTACAGCTTAACTGTAAAATGAAGGGAAAAAATCTCTGCAAAGAAATGAACGGTCACCTGCTTGCATGCCATAGTCACCCCAGCGTTGGGGTTCCTAATCTTGTGGCCCTCATCCAGGATGATGTAATGCCAGTCGTACTTCTGGATGTAATCTTGCATAATGCGTATGTATGAGTAGGAAGTGATGAGGATGCCGTGACTGGCCACTATTTCCGGGATGAGCTTCTCCTGAAAAAAAAAAGGAATAAAGTAAAACCGGAAAGAAAACTCGCTCGCACAATGTCTTTTTTGGCTGTTAATTAAATTGAGGAAATTGCAATAGGTTGCTGGTATCAGGCCCCTGGCGATAGCATCTTCATCAGAACGACTAGTCTATACGTCTGCTTTGACGTCTCACATGAACGGTCTCAAGTGTGTTCCAATTATAGACGTGCAAAGCGACTAACCTCTGTTCCCTGCCCCCCCTCCACACTTTTTTTTTACTTTGTAGCCAATTAATCAGGTACATCTGCTCTACAGGAGTGTTAGTGTTAGCGTGAAGACGGTATCATTAGGTGCCAACGCTGCATAAACGTTCCTCTGTCTCTCTCACACAAGCTCTTGAGACCAACTCTCCACCTAGAGGGCAAAGCACGGACTGCCAGACAACAACCCCCATTAATCACTGTGTCAGGCAGGATGGGGAGGGGGGCAGTGAAGACCACTCACAGTAAACACTTCACAGCCGCCCCACAGCAGCTCCTGCTACCTTAGCTTTAATTAATTTAACATTTCCTTGGAGCCAATTCGACTCCACACACTAGGATATTTGCTGACAAGGGGAAAATCTCACGCTGGCATAAACGTTACAGGCCGAAGCGACACAGTTCATCTTAATCTTGTTGTCATGTTGCTTCTTTGTATGGAAACTTTAGAGGGTTGAGATTACATACGTTGAGAGTCAACAGAACAGTTTGCATTATGGAAGCCTCAAGAATGGACGTCCTCAGCTCAAGCAGAGCGAGGCTCACCTTTTTGCTGGTGAAGGAGCCTGTGTCGTGGAGGACAGCAACACGGAAAGGAGGCCACCATGTGTGGAACTCCTTCACCCACTGATGCATTACTGTAGCCGGACACACAATGACCGTGGGCCCCAGTCCAGCATACCTATATGAGAAGGGAATGTGGTCACAACACTGGAGAAACTGAAAGTTGGAATACTAGTTCCAGTATGTACTGTACTAGGATTTTAATATGCAATCGGTCATATGCTTTTCAGACTTTTTTTTAGATAGAAATGAATACTTTTATTCAGTAAGGATGCATTGAATTGATTTAAAAAAAAGACACAAGCGTTAAGTCATAAAAGATTTGTTTAATTTATTCAAATAAATGCTGTTCTTTTTTCCTAGAGAGACCGCATTGTTAGATGACGCAAGATGCTAGTACAGTAACAATAGGAAACTCCAAGTACCATACAAAACTAAATAGTGTGTCTAATGGCAAAGGGTAATATTATTTTGTATTACAAAATACAACCCTAGATACCGCTCACTCGATCCTTCTAGCAAACGTCCCCTTTTCCACCATATAAGTTAAAATGATAGTCAATGGAGATTGCTGAAATGGAGCTTACTTGTTTATTGGTGTTTTCAGATCATCCACTCGCGAGAGAGACCTTGCGTGCATATGGTTGCCAGATTGGACATGTTTAGTTAAACACTGGATAGTATATGGGTTTTTTTTCACAGAAAAGCTCTGTTTGGGGGATTTAATTTTCTGAAATCTGGCAACAGCACAAACACAAGCACTTTCTCGCGGGCAGATGATCTGAAAACACCAATAAACAAGTAAGTTAATAAACAATTAACTATCTCCATTTCAGATGTTTTGCTTAAAGTGTCATTCAGTCAGTCTGTGTTCTGTCAGGACGGTCAGGACTCACAAGCCGCTTTGCTGAACTGCTGTGAGCTGTGACCTGCTGAAATAAGCCAATCGGAGCTTTACATCCTAGGGACAATTTCTGGGGTAAAACTGTATCTGGACAATTTTTGCCCTTAAATAAGCCACATTCCCTCTATGTAGATATCAGAGAACAATTTAACATATTGTTTCAAATCATTCTAGGCACCTTTAATGACCTTTCTATTGAATTGTCATTGCATGCTGCATGCAAAAACAACATTTAAGTGTGATTTGATTCACAAATACATGACTCCTATAGGTCAGTTCTTTCTACACTGTAACATTTTTTGGTTGTTTTTTGTTGGTTTAACTTAAAAAAGTAAGTAACCTGGTTGCCTTAAAATTTTGAGTTTATTGAAATTAAAAATTTGAGTTGATACAATGAAGGAAATTTGTTTAATAAATTGAAACTCAAAATATTTTTGTATCTGAACCACATAAAAAATGTGATAAATCATGAAAATAGCACTATTTGGCATGTTTCACTGCATCATCAGAAATAAAACACACACAATTACCCAATATGCTTACAAAATCTTTTAATAATATTTTAATAAAGGTTGTCGAATCTCAAAAAATGTTCATTGATTTAACTCAAAATTTCAATTTCAATGAACTCAAAATTTTAAGGCAACCAGGTAACTTTTTTTCTAAATAATTTTTTACAATGTAGTGAATCGGAATCATAGTGTAGTCCAATCCTAACTGAATTGAATCATCAAAGTGATTAATGAATCATCATCTGCCTCGCTTACTGAACAAGTTGTATTGTTTCCAGTGATGTAATCCTTTTTGGATACCATTTTCAATACCATTACTGAATGACTGATTGTCCATATTATTTTAATATGAAATCCACCTAAAATGTTTTACTTGCAATTACACACATTAAACATCAAGGTAATGAATCCTATGAGCTTACACCACAGCTGCTCTGGTATTCCTCTCCATGTGAGAGTTCACTAAAGAAATAAACTGAAAAAAATAAATAAAAATAAATAAATAAATGCACTAAATGGCTTTAGGAGCATTACAGCTTGATATGATATTCTGGATTGTGAAAGCCATTGATAGCGAGCCATAATTGAGTTTGCGAACAATCAATTTGCGGATGGGCGACGCCAGACAGCTTATTGACCAGCCAGGAGGGCCTGCACCCTGAGAGTGTTTGGCAAGAAAAGCAAAAAAAGTAAAAAGGCAATACTTTAAACGTGTTTAATTACGTTTCATGTTTATTTTTTCACCCCTCCCCTCCCAACGAGCAGTCTCTCTTTTATGTCACGTCCTTGTTTCTACTTTGATGTCGCCACTAAGAGAATTAGAGGAATATCATAATTGAAACGTCTTTAATAATTCACGCCAAACCTCTCTCCACCAGAAATCCAGCTGCTGAAATATTCATTGCAATCGAGACTTTGAGTCTGGGAGGGGTGGGGGAGACAGCTGACGTCTGTGTTTATGTGTGCTCGTGTTTATGAGTGTTTGTACACATGTATGGGTGCATGTGTGACTCGGTGGCTGATGAGGATGTTTTGGAAAGGAAGAGACTCAAAGCACAAAGACAGTATGAAGAGAGAAAGAAAGAGTGAGAGATGGTGTAAATAATACGGAAGCCCATTTTCACCTCAGATTAAATAAAAAAATTAAGATATTAAATATCATCTACTAATCTAATATATAATCAATAGCAGTATATATTAAACCAGGCACATATATTGATTTCTTTGTGTTGTACTCTCAGAAGGAAAAATATATAAAATACAGTAGATATATATACAGTAAAAGTCTACAAGCATGTAGGGTCCCTTGCCTGTATTTGGAGCCACGTGTTTTGAGCTTGCTGTAGCTCAGGCCTGCCAGGAAGGCAATTATCTGTATTGTCTTGCCCAGGCCCATCTCGTCTCCCAGAATGCCTCCTGCTTGCTGGCAGTGCAGTTCCCACATCCACCTGACACCTGTCTGCTGATACCTGGACAACAAAAGCAAACGCTTTGTCACACAAAAATGCAGCCACAGCACAAACACAAACACAGTGGCTGATGAATTAATCATAGGGCCATTATCACTATTGATTCTGGATAAATGGGCCATAAGTGTTGCTCAATTGATGTGCTGTAAAACACATCCAGAACACAACAGCCGAGTACATCTTGCTAAGCCTAGAGCACTTCACAGCTCAGCTTTCAGGACTCAAAGTTAAAATTGTGAGTAATTTTCATACACATTTAAGATTTCACATTAGCTGTGCACGAAAACTCAGGCAGCTGACTTTTTGCCTCGCTGCTTTATCAGGCAATGACTTGAACACGAAGACACCTCACTGATTTTGGACATACTTCTGAGGCAGCATAATGGTAATGATCCACAGCAAAATAGAGAGCGCTTTGGTGAGAACTAAGCTAATATTTTAGAACTACAATGGAAATTTCTCCCTAGAAATAACATTAAAAGTGCAAAAACGGTCAAAAGTTTACATTTACACACAAACTGATCACCAACCAACTTTCAGACGCTATCTTTTTTTAAACCTTAACTGTCACAGAATAGAAAGCACAGGATTGTGGGATATCAAAGGCAGTGAAGGAAACATCTATGCTGCCTTTTGAAAAATCGATCATATGAAGGTATCTCAGGAGGCAGAAAGTGAAGCTCGCATTGGACGTGCCTTGCTGCCTTTCTACCTGGTAATGCTTCCTCCTAATGCAAGCATTTTTAAGCTTACATTGTGTGTGTATGTGTAAGAAAACACAAATTATTGTTTTTTTTCACAAATGAGAGTATGTGTGATTTGATGGAGCCATACTTGAAGAGTTTCTTCCAGAGGAACCCAGGCACTTTAAATCCTTCATCAAACTCCACGTCACTCTCCTCAGACTCGTCTTCTCCCGCTTCCCTCTTTACCTCTTTTTCCAGAAGTCTTTGCCTTTTCCACTTCCTGCAAGAAGACAAAACCACAACATTAGCACTACATTTTTAATGCTGTCTTCACAACCAGCATCAGCTTGAAGCCTCTTGAAGCTTCACATCATCACAGAACGTTCATCACATTAAGAATCAAGAAGTTGCTATCTAAAGAATAAATCTGATTATTTTACAGGGTTTTTGTTTTTTAACTTAAAATTATTCTCTTCACATTAATTTGTTTCCGTTTTTCAAATTTAGTAAATATTTGAAATAAACATAATGTAATTGCACATCCAGGGCACGAAGCTCCTGTTTCAACACATCCCAAAGATGCTCGATTAGGGTTGAGATCTGGTGACTGTGGGGCCATTTTAGTACAGTGAACTCATTGTCATGTTCAAGAAACCAATTTAAAATGATTTGAGCTTTGTGACATGGTGCATTATCCTGCTGGAAGTATCCATCAGATGGGTACATGGTGGTCATAAAGGGATGGACATGGTCAGAAACTATGCTCAGGTAGGCTGTGGCATTTAAAGGATGCCCAATTGGCACTAAGGGGCCTAAAGTCTGCCAATAAAACATCCCCCACACCATTACACCACCACCACCAGCCTGCACAGTGGTAACAAGGCATGATGGATGCATGTTCTCATTCTGTGTTCCAAATTCTGACTCTACCATCTGAATGTCTCAACAGAAAGCGAGACTCATCAGACCAGGCAACATTTTTCCAGTCTTCAACTGTCCAATTTTAGTGAGCTCGTGCAAATTGTAGCCTCTTTTTCCTATTTGTAGGGGAGATGAGTGGTACCCGATGGGGTCTTCTGCTATTGTAGCCCATCCGCCTCAAGGCTGTGCGTGTTGTGGCTTCACAAATGCTTTGCTGCATACCTCAGTTGTAACGAGTGGTTATTTCAGTCAAAGTTGCTCTTCTATCAGCTTGAATCAGTCGGCCCATTCTCCTCTGACCTCTAGCATCAACAAGGCATTTTTGCCCACAGGACTGCCACATACTGGATGTTTTTCCCTTTCACAACCCTAGAAATGGTTGTGCGTGGAAATCCCAGTAATTGAGCAGATTGTGAAATACTCAGACCGGCCCGTTTGGCACCAACAACCATGCCACGCTCAAAATTGCTTAAATCACCTTTCTTTCCCATTCTGACATTCAGTTTGGAGTTTTAGAAAACACCTTTTTAGAAAACACCTTTTTAAATTCCAGGATTTTCTGTATAAGGACATAAAAAATCATGTAGTGGTTGGCATGTCTTAAAATTTGTAAAATAAAACCTCAGATGAACAACAACACATGACATTACAGATTATTTATTATTATGTCATTATTTATTTAGCAAAAATAAAGTCAAGATGGAAAACCCATGGGTGACAAAGTTAGGACACCCTAATATTCAATTGCCTGTAGATCCACTTTTTAGCAGCAATAACTTGGAAGTAATAATTTTTTGCATGATTTATCAGTCTCTCACATCATTCTGGAAGAATTTTTGTCCACTCTTTGTCTCACAACATTGCTTCAGTCTGTTGAGGTTTGTAGGGATTTGTTTATGCACAACTCTTGTCACAGCATTTCAGTCAGGATGATGTCTGGACTTCACTGGACCATTGCAACACCTTCTTCATTCATTCTTGTTTTTTCTCAGCCATTCTGTTTTTTTGATTTGCTGGTGATCTTTGGCTCATTGTTCGGTTACATGACCAAATTTTAGCCAAGCTTTAGATGTTGGACATATGGTCCTTGACAAAACAAGCCCAAAATCCTCACCCTTTCACCTGCATGCTTGACTTTTTGTATGAGGTGTTTGATATGATATGCTCTTTTGGTTTTCTTTTCACCAAACTTGGCACTGTGCATTATGGCCAAACATCTCCACTTTTGTCTCATCTGTCCAAATTACAATGTTCTAGAAGTCTTAAGGTTTGTTCAGATGCAACTTTGCAAACCTAAGCCATGCTGCCATTGTTTTGTTTTGTTGTTTTTAGAGAGAAAAGGCTTTTTCCTGGGATACCCTCCAAAAATGCCATACTTGACCCATCTTTTTCTAATTGTACTCTCACGAAATGTAACATGTTAACTAAGGCCTGTAGGGTGTGAGGTCAGGTGTAGTTCTTGGGTTGTCTATAATTCTTTCTGAGCATTACACAATATGATTTGCTGGGACGTCCACATAGGAAGGTTGGTGTCTGTTCTGAATGTCTTCCACTTTAATAATCTTCTTCACCATAGAATGATTCCTGTGTTAACAGTAAGGGTGTCCTAAATTTGTCACTCGTGGCCCTTTTTATTTTGGTTTTATTTTTGCTAAATAAATAATGTATGAGACGTGATATGTCATGTGTTGTTGTTCATCTAAGGTTTTATTTTCCAAATGAAGACCTACTAAGGAAGGACCAAACCATTTTCTTTTAAATTATTTCCTGATACAGAAGCCTTCGGCCACCTTGCTCTCAAAGATAGCAGCATCGGCTCTTTAAAGTATAAATTGTTTATTTACATAAATAATGTTTTATTTTACAAATTAGTTTTTTCATAAAAGGTCAAATAAATTGAATGGGAATTTTTTTAATGAAATGTGATAAGTGTGACATATATTTCTGCTTTATATTGGTCTTCGGCCACCCTTCTCTCTTAGATATGCCATTAAAAATATCCACAAATCCAAATGCCATTTAAAAAAAATCCATATCGGTCGACCACTAGGCACAGTTCAGTAATAAAACAGCTTGAGTAGCCATGCAGAATAATGTCAAAAATAGAAACGGTCCACAAACTGGTGTGGACACAGTGTCACGCTGAACGGCAGACCCCAAAGAGACATTTCCCGTGCTGAAGACTTCACATATCGTATTTGATTAACAATCTTCTCAAACTAAAACAAGTCTACTGCTGACATTTAAAATTTGACTCTGTTAAAGATGCCTCCTATGGGAAAGTCTGCAAGGTACAGTCAGGTACCAAAAGTCCCTGGCCTCGGTTTTTAATCTCCTAGCCAAAGAACTACAGACAGACAAAGACAGAAACAGAAGAGAGAGCGAGAGCGAGAGACCTTTCCCTTCCTCTGCCCCTCACTCTAGCAGGCCAGATTTAATTGACCCACTTCTGGCTTCAGGGAAAGTTAGTGGCAGTGTCGTCAGAAAAGCAAATTAAGATTGATACAGACAATTAGGAGTTTGAGCTCCCCAAGAAAGGTACAGAGAGAGGAGTGTAGGAAAAAAAATCCATCTTCATTTGGGGTTGGTCCTGTCACTCTGCAATGAAACTGTTCCCTTTATCTGGGGCTTCCGAGACTGCACTTGTAATTAAGTCAAGACTAAGCATTGGTTCAGTTAATTATGTTTTTTTTCTCCCTATCCTCCACTACTCAACATTGCTGCGCTCCACCATAGCAGAAAAGAGTGGCTGCATTCACATTTAAAACCAACCGGAGCAGTGAAACTATGGAGAGAGAGAGAAAGAGAAAGAGAAAGAGAGAGAGAGAGAGAGAGAGAGAGAGAGAGAGAGAGAGAGAGAGAGAGAGAGAGAGAGAGAGAGAGAGAGAGAGAGAGAGAGAATGAGCATGCCAACTCAATTTGCTTACTATAAATACGAATGCATAAATCTTGTTAGGTTTGCTTCCATCTATTTGCACGTTAACACATGCATACCATAATGAGAAAATATGAATAGGCATAGAATTTGCTTAGTCAAGGAACAGCAGCCAATCTCATCAGTGGATTATGCTATCTGTTCTAGCATACATGCTAGGCAAAGCAAGTAAACATATGAATGGCCTTTGACTGTAATGATTGTGACAGTTTAAGAAATGATGGATTCAGACTAAACTTACCTAATCCTTTGCCTGTAACACTCGATATCTCCATCATCTTTACATTTCTTGACTTTTCCGCCTTTCTGAGAGTCTTCATCCTCTGAGCTGCTAGGGATGTATTCGTCGCTCTCGTCCTCCTTCTTCGGTTTTCTGGTTTTGGCCTGGTTTTTCTTCTTGTACGGTTTAAGTTCGTATTCTTCATCTTTATCCACCCCAAACTCATCATCATCATCTCTCTCTGGTTCCTCGGGATCCATCAGCTCATCACTCGGGACATACTCCGAACCCTCGCTATCTGACGTCTGTTCCCCATCGCCTTTCCTCCTCCTGGCTCGGGACGGCTCCTTCTCCACCTTGGGCCTGGCTTTGGGATGAGCCCTCAAGGCGGTCCTCTGGAGCTTACGCATTCGCTTTTGGAGCGTCTTATCTTTGCTGGAGAGGGATCCATTCTTTTGCTTTTTGCCATGCGTCGTCTCTCCTGAGTGCTTCTTGGTGATCTTCTTCTTTAAGATGGGTCTCTTCCTGCTATCCGCTAACATAGCTTGGTCGGCGAGGTACTTGTCAAATCCAGAGTCCTCACTGAGCATAAACTTCCTCGGCTCTTTCTTCTCTTGCTTCTGAGGGATCCGTGAACCAAAGGGGGTCATGTGTCCTGTGCGGATGAGCTCTTCCCATTCGGACTCCTGAGCTGGCATAAGCATGCTGCCCAGAGTAGAAGGGCCTGGTTCTAACAATAACAAACAGATAATAGATTAGTACCACTAGTGTCATAAAAGCATACTAAAGCAAACATTTAAATGAACACAGTGAGAGAAAAAAACTATTCGGAGTCACACTTTCCATGATACAGCCATTCAGTAACAAGTGTGTACATGTGTACAAGGTCTTGAATGCATGAATAAATAAATAACCTCTCAAAACAATGAACATAAAGCACTCCCAAATATTTTAATTCCATCAGAGAATTCAGAGAATCTAAATGGTGGATTATCTACTTTGACGCCATGATTGTCAATATTACAATTTATTTAAACTGATCCGAGTCAGTGGCCCAAAATTTACAATATGCTGTGTGGTTTTATGTTTAAAAAACAGAATAAAGTGAAAATAAGGAAAAAGACAAAAATATAGACTATTTATAAAAATTCCAAGGCGCCAACCTTGCCCCTTAAAAAGCATATTAAAACAAACATCCAAGACACAGACAATCTGAAAGTGTTTAATTTATGGTGCCCATGGCATATATGCAAAGTGATTATTCAGCAAGATCAAAAGAATTTATGATGCTCCAATGATAAGTCTAATAACGTATGTAAAGCTTCTGCAAAGGACTGTGCTTCAAACTTACCTTCATCATCCTCAATCAATAATTCTGCCTCAAGCTTCTGGATATCCTCTCCATCAAGAACAGCCTGCAATCTCTTCTGCTTGGCTCTGATCTTTTTTAACTGCTTCTCCTGTTAAAGATAACAGGATTTTGAAGAATTGTGTGGTAAGTGTTTAAGAAAAAAAGAGTAATGATTCATTGAAATATTACAAGCTTTCTTTATTATGAATATAAAGTGAATATTGAATAAATAGTGTATACTACATAATATTTTATGAAGGATTACGCATTGGTATTGAGATTGCAGATATCTAATACATAATACAAACAAAAATTAACAATCCAGTTTATGCTCACCTTGTTCTCTTTTTGTCGTTTGACAGACTCAATTTTCCGACTGATGTCCTTGCTAGAGGCAGCATGAGGAGCTAACTGCTCTAAAATTTTGTTGATGTGCTTCAAGGCACTTGTACATGACCTGAAATACAGTACACACCAATTACAAAAGGTGGCATCACATTGCAGCATTCACACTGCGATTTCATTGAAAGGTTTACATGTTTTAAGATGAACAGAGGCATAAATTCACCTGACGTCATCCAGTACAGACTCATATTCTTTCTCAGCCTCTGCTTTGGCCGCAGCCTGGTTGGCCTCCTGAATGGCCCTGTCCACCTGCTGCAACACACCTTGTTCGAGAACATCTTGGTCATACACATCCACTCCCAAACCTTGCAGCTCAGCTGCCTGAGAGTTGTGGTCAACAGATCGGATCTCCTGCCGGTTAATGTGGAGTAAGGGCTGCGATTTTCTAGGATTCTGTGCCCCACCATTCTCTGGACATGTAGCTGTTGGCTCTTCTTTACTGCTTCCTGGGATGGAAAGGCCATTGTCTTCTTGGACTCCAGGAGTAAGGGCACTGACAGGGCTGGACATGGGAGGCAGGGCCTGGTCCTTGTTGCCTTCTACTGGCATTGTAAAGTAACTGTGAATAAGGATAATCTAAGGCTGTAATCTTGGATATGTTTCATTACTTAGACACCAAAGTAAGAGTATTATAATAACACGAAAACCCTATAGTAATTGATAATGACTTATATACAGAATCATAAAGTGTATGTTTTTCCTAATTATATACATAAAATGGTAAAACATTCGTATTGAAAAATGTAAAACCACTGAAGAACACAACAAGAGACATACACAATAACTGAATGCTATAATTGCCTCGGCTTTTACAGTAACGCACAATAATAACGCGCTAAATTGATTAATTTGAAGACAAATGTGGTTTTACTGATATTTGATTCTATCCTTCTTAAAAAAAAAAAACAATTTAAAGTGTTTTATGCATTAGTATAGGCGTATGTGCTAAATGCTAACTGCTAGCATTGTATTATTGTTGTTTGTCCTCAGTTTAACCCAGACGTTAAACAAAGCCCAGCAATAAACAACAAACCTTCACAACGACCCGACTCTTTCAAATGATTTATTCGTTTAACGTGAAATCCATTAAAAACTCGGTTTTCGTTGTTTAGATGTGTACTACTATCTAGCATGTGAACTTGTTATACAATCACTGCATAATAAACTGTGAAGAAAGAGAGGTTAAGGCACCGTAAACGTCAATGGCCGAGGAAACACGTCAAAATAAAAGTCCAGAAAGGTAATATTATTATTTTGTTGTGCCGAAATTAACCATTGCAAAAATTCTCCCGTACTTAGTTTCTCTGATTTTATTTGTTAAATACATTTTTTTTTCATCTGGATTTATTAGGCCCGTGGGCTAATAGATAAATTTTTTTCTTTAAATGTGTAGAATATACGTGTTTTGAATAAGAGAATGAACGCATGAATGAAACACTAAAAGCTCTTCCGAATATTTAATTTGTATTTATTGTGTTATAATAATGGTGCAATATTTACATATAATTTCAATTTGACATTAATTTTATTTAATATTTAACAGCCATAATTGAAACCATTCGAATTTATTTCAATTGATCTAGTTTTTGAGTTTTTGAATTTATTGATGCAGTTGTCATAAAAGGACAATATGCTATTTGTTTTTTATTTGTTTAGCAATATATAGCTAAAATAAGTCTAAAAATAAAAATAAATAATGTAAAAATGTTCCAAGGCGCCAACGTTGCCCCTAAAAAGTTTCTGATCATACAGCGCCCCCATGAGATCAGACTTTTAAAATCCCTTCCAATAATTTACCATACAAACCCTCTTGGTACAATGTGATTTTTACCGTTGCAACATATATTAGGTTAAACTTAATATCGAAAAAATATTTATCTTTTGTTTAGTGTTGATTAAAGGGGTTGCTTTAAAATCAATGTAATACTGATGAATAAACTGCAGATGGCGGAGGTGAACTGCTTGATATTTCAAACTCTCAAACTTCAGTTACTACCTCCTCCGTCCTCCTCCAAACTTCAGGAGCTGAAAAGGCCGCAGTCCTCTGTGATGTGTTGTCATGGAGAAATGGGGACGTGTAAAACCAACCAGTAAAACCGGCAAGTATCACAGTTTTATTCTGTTTTCCAGTCGTGTTTTTTCTCTTTTCCTCAATGTCCCTATGAAAGAATGAATGACAGTGTTTGCGATACATCAAAGCAAGCGATCAGGAAAACAACCATTCCATAATACCCTGTGCTTGGTGTGCACAACTTTGATACTTTATTACTTATTTTCCTGATGATATTATGCCAGCCAAATCCAATTGTTCTTAGTCCTTGAGTTTGCTGCCAGAGGTTTTATTCCATATGGCAGGGTTTCCACTCCCTTATGTTTCCTTCTAAAAGACGGACGGAAATCGTAATATATTTATGGCGTTGTGTCAACCTGGGATTACTGAGGTACTAACAGATATATCCAGTGTTTTATTAATATCCTCTTCTGAGTGTTTTATCATGAAATTGAATTCCAATTCTCTCTGCTTTTACTTGCCTTATAGTTTCATCACGTGTCTGTATCAGGTTTTTAAAAATTAATTTGATTTGTTTATTTTTAAAAGTGTATCTTACTTGAAAAGCTAATTGAAATTGTGTGTTGATTGCAACAGTATGAGGTGTTTTAAAGGGTCTGTTTTTGCAGAAATGCTACATAGGTTGCCAGTAAAATACAAAATTTGATTGCAATCACATATTTATTATAACCCAAATGTAAAAAATAAAATAAAAATGACTTAAGAAATGACAGACTAAGAAATTAATAATAAAAAGGTAAATAAAACCAACGCCAAAAGCAGATATGAATAGGAGTGTGAGTGAGTGAGTTTGAGTTTACAAATAACTTGGTGGTTAAAGCTGTTATTTTGATTTTTGTGCGCACAATAACTATTTTCGTCGCATTGTAAAATTAGTGTACAGCCACTGTAGTGAGATTGACTTTGTAATGACGTCTTATAGTAACTTTTATGGGTCTTGTGAGTGGGTCAGTGGAAATGTACTGAATGCCAATGGAGGCCTTTCTGAGCCTTTCTCAGCCATCAGCTTTCAACAAGAATATCTTCATTTGTGTTCCGAAGATGAACAAAGGTCTTACGGGTGTCCAACGACATGAGGGTGAGTAATTAATGAAATAATTTTCATTTTTGTGTGAACTAACCCTTTAAACTTGTTTTTTTTTATTCAGGCTTCTAAGTAATCTTCATTCAGAATGAACTGAATCGTATATTAATATTATACAAAAATCTGCTTCCATGTGTAAGAAACATGAATCTAGGCTTTAGTGATGAATTGCACCAAATGCTTTACTTCATATTGTAAAATACTACATATTGTGCACCACCTGGAAGGTTTCAGTGGATCACCCTGAGCGTTCATGTGTATGAATCTTAGATTAGCTTGCTTTTAAAGGCCTTTCTTCTGATGATGCTATAAATTAAACTGTCACTTATTTCCCTTACTTTGTACTTTCTGACCCCCGAAGTTAGATCTTTGTGCAATATGAAAGATAATGTTACTTCTTGGTGGAGCTTCAGATGATTATTGATTGGTGAGCATGTGTAGTGCACTGGATAAACCTCAAACAAACCTTTTCTTTTTCACAGAATCCTTCAGGAACTTAAAAAGAAATATGGCTAATATATCAGCTCTGTATATTTTTCTGAATATGTTCCAATTGTTATATGATTTTTCTGTTTATTATTTGGCCTAATTTTCTATACTATGAACAGAAACTGATTCAAAGCCGATGGTCTATGTATAAAGTGCTTATTTGCGGTGCTTTTCAAAATAAACAGAAGATTTAATTAAAATCGTAGTCACGTTTCACTCAGCCACTCACAAATGCAGAAGAATCTTATCCAAACATTGAAATTGTTAAAATATACACGGCATGTTATGGCAGATTTTTGTTTTTGTTTTGTTTGTGCATTGTGAATGGATTTTTTTTAAGTCACGTAGGCCTTCTGAGCAGAAGCAAAATATGCATTATCCATAAGGAGTTAATAAAACGAAATAACAAAGTTTAAGCAACAAGGTTAAGTTTTGCTGGTGTAAACAGATTTTCTTTGCTGCAAAAAAGCATGCATTATAAAAAAATTACAATAATTATATTTTAGTTATAATTTCATTTAATATTTTAACCAATATCAAAAAATTTAATTTGTGCAATTCGCTGTTAATCTTGCCCTAAAAAATCACATCGTGTCAGTGAGTTTAACTTAAGAACTGACTCACAAACGAATCATACAGACTGGTTTTGTGAACTACATCAATTGAATCATTGAATCAACCCGAATTGGTTAAAATTGTGAGTGAATAGCAACTTCAATTTCAATCTGTTTGTCTAACCAAACTGGGAATATACTGTACTGCACATGTTGCATGACTACTTTTATCATTCTTTTGATATATTTGCATCCTTAAACTTTTAGTTTTGTTTTTATCAGAATTCACTGGAAATGTTTATGGCACTACAGACCATTGTAAATCTCCTGCCGTCGTGATCAAGTGTGTAAAGTATGACGGAATCCCTTAATCACTGCTTTACGTCTCTCTGCCCTCTTGGTGAAGTCTTTTGAAGGTGGATGGGCAATTAAAATATTTACTCAGCATGTACAGTGCATGAAAAGGGGAAAGCTCAGAGGAGGGAAATGGAAATTGATGTTTGAATTGCTCCCAGCACAAGTCCGTACATGTTGCTCCGGGGGAGAGTCTAGTGTAGACAGGTGGAGAAAGCTCACTCAAATAAACCATGGAGCCACAAATGAATTACTTCAGCAAGTGATATGCTCTTAATGTTGTTTGGAATTAAAGGCTGTCCTGTTAAGAGGAATGTAAACTTCCTCCATCAGGGGGGGCTTTCCCTGATCTGACTTGCCTGCATATTTGAGCCGTTTATTGAATGTTTTAAGGTGGTAGCCAACAAGTTGGGCAATTACCTGAAGGCGTAGATTTGCTGGGTGTACGTACGTCCTCAGAAACCCGCTGGTGTTAGTAGATTAAAGTGCAGACCAGGTACATTCTGTACAATTTTTCTTTATGCACTATGCAGCCATGTTAAAAATGGAAATATTGTTGTGTAATTTTAAGAAATAGCTTTTATTTCTATTTGTAATAAATTATTTACTATATTACCAGTAAGATTTAAAAAGAAAGAAATTAATGCTTTTATTTAGCAAAAATAGATTGAATTGATCAAAAGTGTGACGGTAGTCATTTATAATGTTAGAAAATGTATTTTCCAAAAATGTTTTTTTTTTTTTTTTTTGAATTTTCTATTCATTATATAATCCTCCTGAATATTGAGCAGTACAACTCTTTTCAACATTGATAATAATAAGAAATTTTTCTTAAGCACACAAACAGCATATTAAAATGATTTGTGACACATTAGAAGGATCATGTGACACTGAAGACTGGTGTAATGATGCTGAAAATTCTGCTTTGCCATTACAATAATGTAATGTATTATAAAATGTAAGTTATTTTGGAGAAAAAAAGAAAGAAAAAAACGTACCAAACCCACAGCTTTGAATGGCAGTTTAAAACCACATATTAATCAGTATATAGAGCAGGGGTGCCCAAACTTTTTCCTATGAAGAGACAAAAATCAAACTTGATTGAGAGCCATGGGCCGAAAATATTCTCCCCCCCCCCCCCCCCCTCTCTCTAGTTTAGACATTTCTGATGCTGAGTTTCCTCACTACTAAATGGAAGTGGAAGCAATTCGCAACAAAGTTTGTCTGGCTATCGTCAGACCAAGCTCAGACTTGACTGAACATTGGTCTGGAGAGTCTGCTTTGCATTTTCTACTGCACAAGAGGTGTGATCAACGGGCATAGTTTAAATGACTCTGTACGCAATTGGATAGACCTTCATCCAATCAGACCACCAGAGGCATGATCAACAGGCATAGCTCAAATGACTCTGATTGGTTGAAGGACTATTCAGGTTTCTTACCTGAGCTGCAGGGTGAAATCGCCGGTAGATCTGGCTGGGTTTACCCAGTTTAACCACAAAGTGGTAGGCCACGTAAAATCACAGAGCTGATTCAGCACATGCTGAGGCGCACTGTGTGCAGAAGTTGCCATATTTCTACAGATTATTTCTACAGCTACAGATTTCTAAACTAGGGCTGCACGATAAATCACAATAAAACCGCAGGCGATTTGGCAAAGACTGCGATTGTTGCATCATGCGCAGCTTCACAGTGCAGCACGGGGCAGTAGTATATGCTGCTCCATCATCTGCAAACCAGAGGGCACTCGTGCGCAGGAAACTCCAAATATGTGCAGCAGAAGGGATAGTTATTCATGGAAATCCCGATGAGCATACTATCGGTGAGCTGAATAAACAGATTGAAACACTTTGATTAAACATGATTAAATGCTTCTCATGTTTGGACAGATGTTTGACACGTTGCTTTTCCACATGCATGTTATAAGCGACTTAAACTCACAGTGCTTTCAGATTAAGCTGCATTTACTACTGATCACAGAGCCGTCCTGCACTACAAACTGTGCATAACATATAATCGCAGCCTTTGAAAGCTTTCATAATTGCGATAAGTGCTGTTTCGTGTTAATTGTGATTTATGTCATGCAACCCTACTCCAAACTTCATGTGGCCTTCAGATTAGCTCTAGAAAAGTGCGCAGGGAGCTTCATGGAATGGGTTTCCATGGCCGAATCTGCATCCAAGCCTTACATCACCATGTGCAATGCAAAGCATCGGATGCAGTGGTGTAAAGCATGCCACTGGACTTTAGAGCCATGGAGACATGCTCTCTGGAGTGACACATCACGCTTCTCTGTCTGGGAATCTGATGAACAAGTGTGGGTTTGGTGGTTGCCAGTGTAGGGGGGGTTATGGTGTGGGTTTGTTTTTCAGGGGTTGGGCTTGGGCCCCTTAGTTCCAGTGAAAGGAACTCTTAATGCTTAAGCATATCAAGACATTTTGGACAATTTCGTGGTCCCAACTTTGTGGGAACAGTTTGGGGATGGCCCCTTCCTGTTAAAACATGACTGCACAAAGCAAGATCCATAAAGACATGGATGAGAGAGTTTGGTGTGGAGGAACTTGACTGGAATGCACAATGAGTCTTGGTGTCCCAAAACTTTTGGCAAATAAGTGTACAACAATAAAAATGAATAAATATTATTGTGGCATGCAGTACAGCAAAGGCCAGTGGCGTGATTTGATAATGAGCGTCAGACTGGTCTCATATCTTTCACAGAGGAGCTTAGGATATATAAAAGGAGTGACGACAGTGTAGGATGAGAGAGGACCATGCTTGGACTTTTACATTATGTTTTGATTATGTTATATTAATAATAATAGATGTAATTTATAAAGCGCTTTTCATTCCAAAGACTCTCGTGTGTGCGGCAGTCGTCCATGAGGCTGCCATTTTTAGTTCCGTTTGGGAGTAATTATTTGTTATTTTACTAACTGATTTGTTGGCTGTATTATTTAAATGTTCACCGGTTCCCGCCTCCTTCTTCCCGTAACAATGAACTGCGTTACAATTGTCATTTAATATTTGCTAGTTGTTGTGTGTGCGCAATGCATCACTGTTGCATGACGTGACGCTAATGTTAGAGCTGGAGTTGGCATCTGCTCCCACTTCTCTGCCCTCTTAATTTAGCACTAGTCTTGCCAAAATTCCCACAACAGTAGGGGATATGAAAGGCTAATATGTGATTTCTTTGAAGCAAATGAAGTGAACCGAAAGTCTTTTTTTCTTTCTTTCACCTTTTGCTTGCCATTGTCACCATGGGAACATAATGTGCGTGGAGACCCAAAAGATCTTTGCCACCACATCACAGATGCATTGAGTAGTTACCCGCAACTGTGCGTATAAAGCAGGCACGTAACTACGGGTGGGCTAGCATGGACCTGTATTCGTGCACACCCAGCCACAATGCACAATTTTGGAAACCAATTCGAATAGAAAATCCTGCATACACCCCTGACACAAACAGCAACTGGGACTTTTTTCAGATATTTAAAAGTAAGATCTTATTTGCAGTTTCAGTTGTGCAGGAGCAACTTTTAAGATAGCACAAGCAGATGGCAACATGAAATAAATGTTTATTTATTTTATGTTTATTTTTTAAGCTCATTGATTTCACATGCTTAAGTTTAAAGGGTTAGTTCACCAAAAAATTGAAATTCTGTCATTCATTTAGGCTTTAATGAAGATGTAAATTTGGATCTAACTGTATAGAAAGGGTTAGTAAGGGATTTGTTGACACTGAGCTCATGTTAACATGCATATTATTTATGTCATGTGGTGTGTTTTAACATTTCAGAATGGGTCCCATTCACTTTTCCATGTAAACTTAGTGTTCGCTTTTTTAAAAGAAAAGGATGTAGGCCTATATCTCACAACAGATGCTGTCAAGCTTAACTTGTACTGAACTCTCAAGACTCTTGATTGAGGCATAACAGGCACTTTTTTAGACTCTAATAAGAATCCAGCTGTGTTAGTGCTTCTGCTATATCATCTACAGATAATAATTTATGAAATCAGAGCTGGGGAACTGTCCACTAAGATTTATGTCATTTTTGTAAGATGTTATTATATGGATCCATAGCACCCTCACTGTATAAAGATTAGTTTTAGGGAAGGAAATGAGACTCATACATCTGTAGGCAAGCAGCAAAACATTTCAATTTCAATTGCATTCCTCATAAACTCCAGTTCAGACAGGTGGAGTGTAAAAAGATCACTCTGATAATTCTCCCTCTCATATCCCTAAACAACACTGTCAAGATCTAATATTTCTGGTTTAGATTTGAGTTACAAATGCACTAAAATGCACAAATTGTTTATGTGACCAAATGGATGGACTTCCTGTGAAATAATTTAGCTTTCCATTTCATATTAGGTCTTGATTCACAGGAATTAATTGTTTATACTCTGAGGATAATCACTTGTTCCTGATTGCACAATTACATTAACTGATTGGACATTTATCAACAGCTGACTTTGCTGTTCACTGTACTTGTATTAACATAATTTACTCTGAAATTGCATCATAACATGTCTTCTATAAGGCTCATGCCCTTTCTTCTTGTATGGTTGTGATTAACGTCTTCAGTCTTTGTAAGGAATGGCTGCAGAGAATAGTTTGCCATGATTTTGATGATGATAAATGACTTGAGCCTTTGCTTCATATTTAGCTTGGATGAGTTGGTAGCATCACATCCATTAGCTAAGCGGTATTGAGTTAAAACACATCTGTAAGTCATTTAGCAATTGAAGGGACCATTATATCCTTTTCTGAACTGATGCTCACATCAGATGTGTTGACAGGCCATGAAGGTGTGGAGACCGCTGGTGTCTGTGTCAGACAGCAATTCACTCTCTCTGGAGTCAATCTCACAGGGCTCTAATCATCCCCTGCATCCCCTGTGTGTCAGTTTGCTGGAACCGATTTCTAGCCACTATCAAGTCATAGTCTCAGTTATGTGACGTAAAGGTATGTTTGCTGAAAAAACATTTGTGAAACATGAGAAAAAGCAGCTGTAGTCAAAATAATGATTAACCAGATGAGTAGACATGTGGTCAGGCTGGCAAAAGTGTGTCTGGAATTCCATTTGTGTGTGTGTTCAAGGGTTTCATGTATGCTGTATCTTTTCAGCAACGGCATCAAGGATCTTGTTGACTGGCTGGTTGCAGTTTCCATTTTTGGAGGAGTCGAAGACCTGAGATTAATAACCACAGAAATGAGTGTATAACCAAAACATAACATGTCCGTCTAATTTGCTGTCTGAGTTTGCAATAACACAGGTACAGATGCATAATTCAGTAAAGGCAAAGGCTTAGTGCATGTTAGAAGAACAACAAAGGAACTGCATACTAAAGCTATAGTTCATATATATATATAATTTATATACAGTGCCTTGTGAAAGTATTTGGCCCCCTTGAACTTTGCGACCTTTTGTCGCATTTCAGGCTTCAAACATAATGATATGAAACTGTAATTTTTTGTGAAGAATCAACAACAAGTGGGACACAATCATGAAGTGGAACGAAATTTATTGGATATTTCATATATTTCAGTTTTTGATTTGTTAAAAAAGTGTATTATATATATATATATATATATATATATATATATATATATATATATATATATATATATATATATATATATATATTTATATATTTATATATTATATATTTATATATTTATATATATATATATATATATATATATATATATTTATATATTATATATTTATATATTATTTATATATATATATATATATATATATATATATATATATATATATATATATATATATATATATATATATATATATATATATATATATATATATATATATATATATATATATATATATATATATATATATATATATATGTCTGACAGCAGCCGATATAATATGGTCCACAAAAAGATCTGATCTCACCATAATCAAATCGATCTGTGGTTACATGAAGAAACAGAAAAAACTTCAGAATGAACTAAATTCAGATGAACTGTGGCAACATCTCCAAGACGCTTGAAGAAACCTTCCCGCAAATCTACTAGAGATTTTGATTTTTAATGCAATGAAAATGCTACACTCTTAGAAAAAGGTAAACACTTAAAAGCTTTCACTGGGACGGTAGAAACAGAAAAATCTGAGACCGATTAAATCCAGAAGAACTATGGCAACAACTTCAAGGCGCTTGAAGAAAGCTTCCCACAAATCTACCTGAAAAACTTTGTGCCGGTGTACCAATAGGACAAAAGCTGTTTTAAAAGCAAAGGGTGGTTACAGCAAATATTGATTTGATTTAGTTAACAGAAGTTAACTGATAAATAACATCCATTTATGGCATTATTTTTGACAGCATCCTCACTTTTCAGCCTAAAACTTTTCAAGAAAGGTTTCTTCAAGCGTCTTGGAGACGTTGCTGCAGTTCTTCTGGATTTAGTATGTTTCTTCATGTATATCAGTAACATACCTTTTTGAAGGGGTACTGTCCCAGTGAAAGCTTTTCTCCTTTTTTTCTAAGAGGTTAGCATTTGAATTGCATTCAAATCAAAATCTTTAGTAGCCTGTAATAATTTAGATTTAAGATTTAACTCCTTTCTCTGTTTTTCTGATGAGATCAACTCTGTGAAAGTATAAAAATAACGCTGCAGATATAGAAGTTGCATCATCATTCTCATCTTAACAGATCAGTGTGTTAAATATGGCTCTGGCACTTTTATAGTCTTGCAGACAGGTCTTATGGCCTTATAGGCTTTTTCCTGTGGTAGGAAACATGTTTTCACTGTGTTTCCCTCTTCTCCTTTGTGCCACCCTCCCCTTTGTGTCTCCCTTTATGAGAAAGAATTCACTGTGTCAACACCATTAATGAGCCATCACGCCTCCCTGAGTCGACAGGCATACTGTATTACACTTTGAGTGCTAAAGAATCAAATGGATCATGACTAAGCCATATTTTGTGGTCTCATTTATGATTTAGCTGCAAATGTCATTTTAATTGATTGATGGATGGATTGATTTTTATTGTTATATTTATTTTCAGTAATTATGTCACTGGTCAGCTTGTGACCTGTAAAGGTAAATCTTGCAGTCACTTTTTTCCCCTTCAGAATGGTTGTTTTTGGCACAATATTTACTATCTAAAAACATACACATGCAATCCCAGGATATCTGTTTACATTAATTAAATAGGCTAAATCTTAAAATAACCCTGCAGCGTTTTCCTTTTAAGCTTAAATTAAAATTTAATCAAGTTCATTATACTCTAAATCAAATTCATAGAACCAGAAAGCATCACTTAAAGATGCTCCACTCTACTTCCAGACAATTTCTTTAATATATATACTGAATATGAAATCAGATTTTGTTACATTTCATTTATATGAAGGTTTTAGACGAGGGCTATTCAAATATTGGCCTGGAGGGCCAATGCGCAGCAGAGTTTAGCTCCAACCCTGATCAAACACACCCATGATTTTTCTAATGATCCTGAAGATATTGATTAGCATGTTCAGGTGTGTTTGATCAGGGTTGGAGCTAAACTCTGCAGCGCATTGGCCCTCCAGGGCAAGATTTGAATAGCCCTGTTTTAGACCGTACTTAATTCTATAATGTTGACAATCTCTGTCTGTTACTGATTATTAATACTTGTATTAGTTCTCCTTCATAAACGCAAACATGTTGTACTATTGGGGAAAGAGTCTTCTTGACAATATGTAGGCTACTTGATGCATTACAGCAAGCTCAAGTAATTACAGGCTTTGCTATTACATTTATGAGGATAATTAGCATTTTACAGTAAGCAAGAGAACTGGGTCTTCATCATATAGAAGTGCTGATGCTCAAGCAGCAGTGAAAGACTTTTGTTCAGTGCCCTGATATTACCTTGCCCCCCTCTATTATCTCTAATGAGACAAACAGATGTGTGTGGCATTGTTTTTTATAGCAGTGTAGTGACTTATTCAGCAAAAATAAAGCGTCCCAATGGAGATCCCATGCAAAGAGTACAGGAAATGTAACTGTGGTAGGTTGCAACACAGAAGTAGCCCTGGTCGGGTGCTTACATCCTTTTTCGTAAAAGTTATTTTGTTGAGGAAAACAAACAGATGCGGTGTCTTTGCATTTTGAAGAGGTCAGTGTTTCTTTTCTTGGCTGTTTTCTCAAGCATTGACCTTGGGTTTGGACAATTAGTCTATGCAATTGAACAGGGACAGACCTGAGCTTCCAATCAAGACTTGGGCTTTTTGTTTTCCCCGAAGTCAGTGAGAGACAAAGGTCTCAGGTCAAAAGAACTGTCCCCCCGTACCGTTCTGTCTTTTGCCCATGTCAGCTGGTGGAGCCACTGATATTTTCTAAAGTCTGGAAGAGACTGAAGGCTCACAGATTGACTGTCTGGCCCAGGGCAGAGCGCATATGTGGGTCCTAAAAGGTTGATGTTATTTAACTCAGGGGGCCAAATCAGAAAATGAGCAGTCACAGATCATTTACAAGAGACCTTAAAGTTCAGCCGAGCACCAATCCAAATTTCTGTCCTCACTTCCAGCATTAGTGAATCGGTAGTGTGCCCCGCTTGGACGCTATGAACAGATGCTGCTTTTGTCAAGCACAAGAAAACCCCTACTAAACTGACATTTTATGATGATAATAATCATGGATGATGAAATGGGGGGAAAAACTCTTTTGGGCGTATTAAAGAGGACATTCTGTCTTAGATCTTGTTCATGCTTCTGCATGTTTAGAACTGGCATGTTCGTTATACATAACAGTGGATTTTTGTGTACAGCTGTGGGTTCCCGCACTACAAGGGTGGATATGCTATATTAAATTATTTATTTAATAAAATTTAATTCAGCACAAACACAATTTAACTAAATATTTAGGATATTTAAATATGTAGGATACCTAAATATTATGGATGCTGCATTTTTCCAGCATGCAGACAGTGTTGTCAGTTAAACGACTAGAGGCCAGACCTCAAGCTAGACCTCAAGGGTTCAAACTTCATTTGTTCCAACACAGTAAAGTCATGTTCTACAAGGTTTGTAATGTCATACAGAATCAAGGTTGAAGTTGTGCAACCTTCTTCTAGCGGCCCAGGGGAAGACCTGTTTAACACTTTAAACAAGTTTAAGCAGCTGCAAATCCCACCTGACAGAGTCACGGCCTGTGAAACAAGTCCAATTGCTTTTGTTTTTATCATTTAATTTATTGTGCGTAAAAAACCTGGAGCTTTCAGAACTCAACTGCAGGTCATGTAAGACATTATGATAGATCTTACATCTTTCTTAAATTTGTTGAAGTTGCACAATTTTTTTGAGGGGACATTGTGCAATGTGGAATATCAGGAGTTGGAATGATCAAGTCAAGAATCGGCTGGCCGCATCTAATAATAGTTTGCAAATGTGAACAGAATGTGCTGACATTTTTGGAAGGTATGTATGGGTCTTTCGGCCTTTGACGTCTTAGAGGTTCACTGCACCCGAGGACTATAAAGAAATAAGTTAGCGCAATCAAAAATAAACAGTAAATTAACGTTGACGGGAATGAGTAAACGTTCTCTTTGGAGTGTCGAGCATCCATTCTAGTTATGCAATGTACATTTACAGGTTACAGGATTTCTAAAAATGACCACTAAGGATTTTTGGAATGGATTCCTTTGAACCGATTTGAGACAAACAGTGTGAGAGAGTCCCAAAGCTTTACCTGCTCTGTGTTACATAACTGTCAACACCTTTGTAGTTTTATTTATAATACAACGTAACTAAGAGGAGTACAACTACGTGTACTCTCAGTTTTCTGGCAGTCAGGAAGGAAATCATGTTGACATTGGTTGGAGTGGCATTGCAAACAAAGCATGTTCTTGGCTTCGTTCTTTGTTTTTCTTGCTCGGCACCCAGCGTAGCTGCTGTCAGCACATGGTCAAGGTGCCAGTTAGGGGCAAATAGATCATTGTAAATTCCGGGCTGTGCCTTCGTTCATTCACAAAAAAATGTTTGCAGATAAAACCACTTGAGTGGTTTCCTTTTCCCAGGACCCTTGTTATCATGCTCTAGGCCTGGTGACATTACATTTTGTATAATGTCAGCTTACGCTGCACTTCCTAATTTACTTTTAGCAGCGAGAGTTTATTTCTTGCAAACTGTCCTTTTTGGCAGACAATCAATTTAATCTATTGGGACTTTCTTTTTACTTAGTCTTGAGTTTACGTTTTTAGTTGAATCTAATCAAGTGGAGGTTATGTGAACTCTGGGTTCTGCTGTGACTTGGCGAACTTTTCAGAGAAGATTGATTTTGTGACAAGTCGGATCATATGTCAAATTTAGTGCACTAATAATTTGACTGAACTCACAACAAGTGTGGAGGGAATAGCAGCTCTGTTCTGGATAACTAAATGGCCCAGAGTAGAACAGCAGACATAGACCACTCCTTAATATATTATTTATGTACAGGGAAAAGGTTATTACAAAGAGAATTACAGATGTTGGATCACTTCATAAACATGCCATCTTGCTTCTATTTGTTTTGATAAAAATATATATATTTTTGAAACATTATCCTTCAAATAAATAAAAAAAAGAAGAAATTTTACATACCGGTGGAACAAAGGTCAAAAGATTGTATTGTTATTTTTTTGTATTTGTTTTTGTAACTTGCTTTAAAATAATATATTTCAAATGAGAAAATGATATATATTGTTCTAATATTGTGTGGGTCCCCCCTTTGTTGCCAAAACAGCCCTGACCCATCGAGGCATTGATTCTACTAGACCACTGAAGGTGTGCTGTGGTATCTGGCACCAAGATGTTAGCAGTAGATTCTTTAAGTCCTGTAAGTTAGACTGAGTTCTGGAGATTTTGGAGGCCAAGTCAACACCTCAGACTCATTGTTGTGCCCCTCAAACCATTCCTGAACCATTTTTTTTGCTTTGTGCCAGGGTGCATTATCCTGCTAAAAGAAGCCCGCCACCAGGGATTACTGTCTCCATGAAAGGGTGTACATGGTCTGCAACAATGCTTAGGTAGGTGAAACGTGGCAATGTAACATCCGCGTGGATGGCAGGACCCAAGGTTTCCAAGCAGAACATTGCCCAAAGCATCACACTGCCTCCATCGGCTTGACGTCTTTTCATAGGGTATCCTGGTGCCAGGTGTTCCCCAGGTAAGAGACACACACACAGACACACACACATACACATACACACACACACCTGGCCATCCACGTGATTCATCAGACCAGGCCACCTTTTTCCATTGCTCTGTGGTCCAGTTCTGATGCTCACGTCCCCACTTAGCATTTTCGGCGGGGAACAGGAGTCAGTCGCTACGTAGCCCCATACACAACCATCTGCAATGAACTGTGTATTCTGACACCTTCCTATCAGAACTAGATACCTTCTTAAAGGGGTGATGTATTGAGAAATCAACTTTCCCTTGAGCAGTTGATATATAAAGGTCATGGTAATATAAGAATATCCTGTAAGTTTCTGGAGCTGAAAAATTGTAACCTTGCCCACCGACTCATGGAGGGCTCGTGCTAGCTGGCTATGTGTAATATAAAAATAATAGTCCAATCAACCGCGGGTGGATGAAAAATAAATAAATCAATCATTGTGTTTGTTTGGTAAAGACATTTACGAGCCCTGTGATCGAGAAAATCATTCCGGTTGCCTCTCCTCTCTCATGTGAACTGAACTGACAGAAGCATAGATATAAAAGGAGCTTAAGCTCATTAAATATGCAAATCTTATCCAATCCCAGCCATGGGCGTTTACTTCCAAGTCTCCAGTGCCGCACGCTCATCAAAACCCAACGTTTTGGAGAGAGCCTCAAAACCAGTGTAGAAAATAGCCTACTACTTACTAGTTATGATGTTTTTAAATGTACAAACCCCCCGAACATCATTAGTTGACCTCAGACAACAGTATTTTAAAAAGCCAGTTCATGACACCTTTAAGCAATTTTGGCAACAGTACTTTGTCTGTTTTATCGGACCATGTGGGCCAGCCTTTGCTCTCCATGTGCATCCGTCAGCCTTAGCCACACAGGACCCTGTTGTCAGTTGACCACTGTTCCACCTTTGAGACACTTTTGATAGATACTGACCACTGCAGATCGGGGACTAACAGCTGTAGTTTTAGAGATGCTCTAGCCATCACAATTTGGCCCTTGTCAAACTTGCTCAAATCCTTACGCTTGCCATTTTTTTCCTGCTTTCATTTTTATATCATCTTAGTATTTAGTATCTTGTATAGTAAGTTAGATGTTCAGTTTGTTAAATGTTTTCTACCTGTAAATAAAATGAACCCAACTCCATCTGACCAGTTTTTCACTGGTACCATGACAAACAGGTCAGAATGTGACATTTATATTTGGACAAAATGGAAAATGGAAACCACCATATAATGCTATAGTTGTCCATTGACTGATCTAAGGCCTTCAGGGCACTGAAGTCTTCATACTATACTGTATCATATAAACTGTTCAGAATATAGTCACCACCCTTCATTCTCCCCATTGACAGCAGTGAGGCCCCCCGGGCACTGGCCAATAAAGAGATTCTCAGAGAAAGAATGTAAAGCTATAGAAGTCTGTTTAGCTGAATCTGATAGAATAGATCCTGTTCATGCCAATGAGAGGTGAGAAGTTGGGGACAAATGTTCTATTGGGTTTCCAAACACTACAGATTACAACTCATATGTGTGGACCAGATGTTTTGCCACAGGGATAGAGTACATTTCTCATCTAGAACCGCACAGGAACGTAACGATTTCTTTGGGAATGTGCCAGAAAGGGCTTAAGTTCTATTGTAAACATGTCTACCTCTACTCAAATTCACAAAAGATTTCCCTTCTTGATAAATGAGAGAAGGTGAATTTTATTTTTCCTGTAAGTAGGTAAAATATAGCAGTTGGCTGTGTCTTTTCTTTATTTGTGCAATCATTCTATTCCTGTATTAATTTCTTCAAAGAGTCAAGGTTTAGGTTTGCTGCTCACAGCTAATCAAGACAAATCATAAAAAAAAAAATATATATATATATATTCTCAGGTTCTTAGAAGGGTTAGAATTAGCTTCAGCATGAAAATATGCAAACCTAGTCATTTTATTGTAAGCTTTCTGACAATTCTACATTGTGTTTTTGCATAAGCAGTAATGTAAGTTAAAGTTCATCCATTTTATTTTCTGACCTTCCACAAAGGAAAAAATGCTGAACATGGAATTTGCAAGTGAATTTTGACAGAGGACCAAAATCCATCAGTCTCTATCAGATAAGACCAAACACTGACTACAATCTTTACTAATCCCATGGGGCCAGAGGAAAAAATATATGTGGCACACTGTTACCCATTCCAACATTAGATTTAGTTTAGCTTGCTTTAGGTATGTGTATACAATGAGTGGGGCCCTTTATGCTGAGAATATATTATTCTGTCAGCTGGTCTTTTTTTCCCATGATCTACTCATGTTTAGAGTATCAGGAAATCAATAGAGTGAGAACATGTTTTCTTTGTAAATTGTTAAATATATAATATATATGTTTTAATCACTTGCTATGAAAGTCAAACGTTCCTCTTGATGAATTTGACCCTCTGTACTCTGGTGAAGGAGTCTGGATAAATAAATGTACCTTCAGTGTGTCCTGCTGGTCATCTCTGCAGTACTTCCTGTCCGACCTCTATCAGGTAGCTGGATTTCCCGCCCTGATGCTGTTGACTCAGCTGGGTTTAGTGAAGTGTTTCTATTTGAGCACACCGAGTAAGGCAGGTCCAATTTGTAATGCTGATAAAAAAGGTTGCAGCCTTACTAAACAAGCTGTAAGCCCTGCTTTATTATCCTTCACACCTTCAGACCAGCACAAAGCTCTTTAAAGAGAATCTCACTCAGGAAAACAAGCTTCTGCTCTGAGACCCTCATATGAGCGTGTGAAATCCCTGAGCATTGGTGTTTTAAGAAACCCAGTCGTACAGAGTCAAAGGTCAGGAGAGCTTGGAGGTCCGATACACGAGGTTGCCCCTCAGATATTTTGGTGGGGCTTGAAAGGAGTCTAAACTTCCTCCCGATTTCACGTATGGCATAAAGAGAGGTGTTTTACTTGCTTAAACATTTTTTATGGATAACCTAATTGATTTTGCGCATTGAGTTAGTTTTGTTGTTTATTCAAAAGTAACACACAGGTCTAAATCTGGTTGAGTGGATTCATCAAATGCGGTAATAAAGGCTCCTTTAATCTGTGCTGAATCTCTTGAAGTCGTTCATTTTTCAAGATTAAACTAGATAAATCTCCAAAACTGAAGGTTCTAATATGTTTTCCCTCACTTCTGTTGAAATAACAAGAGTTGTAGAGGGGTTTCATTCCTCTTCCCGTGGCCGCTTTCCGAATTAATCACTCTCAACAGGTAACTTTCAGTGGCCGATCATGATGAATAGCACCAACTCCATTAAAGTAAAACACTGGTGATTAATAACATCCCCAGACTTTGCATACAGAGCAAGACAAATACACATCTCTCCTGACCTCTTGCCGTTCAGGGTGAAATCATAACCTTCCTCTCCTCTGCACACACATAGCAATCAAAACAAACGGAGCCTTAAGCTGAGGAACATTGCAAATGTGAAAGCGTACACTGCAACAGTGAAACCTGTCACCCTTTGAATGTTTAAAGTGACTGGATCACATTCAAATGCTGCTCTGTAAATTGCAGTCAAAGTGAATGGGCTGTGAAGGACATCATAAACCTAATGCATGTATTATGACTTATGCACTGTATTTCATTTGTTCTGAAGCCATACAATAGGTTTATTTGAGGAACAGAATGAAGGTAGTTCGGGTTTTTTTTTTTCTAAAGCTGTCTTTCTGACAGCGGTCTTAACCATTAACTTTAATGTTAGCCACAATCTGGAGCTCTTTTCCCTCAGACTAGTATGAGCCTATATTGTATTATGGATTTTATTATTTTAATGTGATATTTTGTTTTGTTAAATATAATCAAAAAGAGTTTATTTAAGGTGTCCTTGTTACAGTGTAATTATACAATTAAGTACTGAGTTATATTGATTGCATTACAAGTAACTTGAGTTATGTAATCGGAATACTTTTTAAGTAACAAGTTAAGTAAAGCATTACTTTTAAATGTACAACATAATATCTAAGTTACTTTTTTTCAAATAAGTAATGCAAATTGAAAAAAAGCGAGCATGTGTACGTCTTCCCCACGTGAGCTGGAACTTAATTAAAAATAAATGAAGTTTTACACATTAGGATCCAAAGGAACCTTATGCAGCAACTCTGTTCTTCCACAATATCTTGCTGTCTTCCTTGACATGTTTATTGCTGCTGGTTAGCGTGATCCGATGAGTCGGTGGGCGGGGCGTGCCTATTATTTTGTAGAGGCGGTGTTTCGCTACTAGATGATGTCAGGATGAAGCACACAATCATTTTCTGGGCCTGGTGTCTATAAAAGCTTTTATTTGACTAACATGGAAGTTTTCAGCTCTGAAACTTACAGGATAATCTTATATTACTATGACATTTATGATATTGTGTTCATCTCAGGTGCTGGATTTGCAGACACAATGCTGTGCCTTCTATATTGGATCCGACAGGAATTGTGCAACACACTTATGTGAGTAAAACGTCTTTTTATATGTAATAGTAGTCCCGGGGCTATGTGTTTTCCAGACGGGCTACCAAGACGTACGCCCGTCGGCAGAAATAATATTCCTTTCTTGATCTGGGCATGTGTGTGTCTGTGTGTGTTCGCGCTTATATGCACAAATCGTGCAGGCCATGTAATACAGAAATATTATTCCAATCAATCGCGGGTGAGAAATAAATCATTGTGTTAGATAAAGACGTTTACGAGCCCTGTGAGAGAATCATCTCGGTTGCCACTTTCAAATCAATCCCTCCCTCATTAGAACTGAACTAACAGGGGAGCTGAAGCTTATTAAATATGCAAATATTATCCAATCCTAGCTGTGGGCGTTTACTTCCAAGTCTCCATTGCGGCACGTCCATCAAAACCCAGCGTTCAGAAGAGGGCCTTAAAACCAGTGTAGAAAATAGCCTATTTCTTATTAGTTACAATAATAATAATAATAATAATAATAATAATAATTCATTACATTTATATAGTGCTTTTCTAGACACCCAAAGTGCTTTACATATAGAAAGGGGGAATCTCCTCAGCCACCACTAATGTGCAGCACCCACCTGGATGACAGTTACGATGTTTTTGAATGTAAAAACCACACAAACATCATTAGTTGACCTCAGACAACAGTATAAAAGAATGCCAGTTCCTGACACCTTTAAAAAATAACTAAGTAACACAATTATTTACTTTTTAAGGGAGTAACACAATATTGTAATGCGTACTTTTCAAAGTAACTTTCTCCAACACTGGTAATTACTATAGGGAAGGTTTGTTTTTAATTATGTAAAATGTACTGTTTTACTGTTGTAAGTACATGTAACACATTTGTGACATTGTAAAAAAGTCTTATAAATTATATTTATTTACTTTTACACCTTATTTTTGGGTTCAATTTTTTTTTTTTTTTAAAGGTGGGATAATTGCTTTTTTGTAACCGTTGTTGTTATTTCAAATCACCAAAACAAACCCCTACCCCCAGAAGTGTACGCCCCATTTTGATAGCTCCGCCCCACACATATGTAACACAGGCAACGACTATAGCAGAATGTTACTAATCCAGTGTGTTACTAATCCAGGTTGAATATTCAATGAAAAAGTCACCCCTTCCATCACAAAAACACAAACCGTTCTCATGAGCAACTCTATAATACACAAGCACGACAGTCCAACTATCGAACATATTACAATTATGACAAGATTAGACAGTTATAGCGATCACAAAAACACAAACCGTTCTCATATTACAATTATGGGTTATAAGGGTTATATAGATCATGAGAAAACGCACGTATAGTAGGAGTATACTAGGCTATCTTACTTGTTGGACACATTTTGTGAGCTGACGCTTCAAACAGACATTGAGGAGATTTAGATGCTCTATACAGTGTGGAAATAAACGGGTCTTTATCATCGCTGAAGTGAGCAACAAAAATGAACAAACAAGCGAACATGACACAAGCATATTCAAGAAAAAGCCAGCATCTCGGCTAATGTCCGTCCTGTGTGTCGTGTTTTGAATAATGACGTGCACTGAGCCTCCCTTCTCACCATCAATAGTAGACACGCACCTTACCTGCACATTGGCTACAAGTTTGTTATTGGACTTGGTCCGTTTTGTAAAACGGTTTTGAAATAATACCTACCCCATCTTTAACTCCATTGGATCCCAATATATACAAGTTTAATTTTTACGTTTTGAATTATGTAGGAGTTAGAATGACCGTTTTCTGAAACGACAACAAAAAAACTTTCTTTTTCTCATAATATACATTGCACATAGAATCTATCTCTCTAAATCCCTCGATCCTTTCTATGAGCTACTCTACACTGATTGGCCAGATGGATCAATCTGTTGTGATTGGTCTACTGCGTACAGTGCTTGTCAGAAGCTAAACGGACATTACTAACTGAACTTGCGCTCTGGAGGCTCCCTCAGTTCTTAGCAATATACACACTGGAAAAGACAAAGACGATGATGCCGAGTTTACCATATCAATCTGAGCGCACGTCCAATGATGAAACATGGGAAGAACTAGTTATTAAACCTGAACCCCCATTGCAAGGGCAACTTGAATAGAACTTTTCTCATTTTTACTTCAGTGGTTGGAAAGTAGCCTACATTACAAGCTTTTTGTGTATTTTTGTGGCAAAATAAACATTGGTCATTGTAACCAGTAAGAAGCTCCTGCACGCTTCTACAAAGACTAGTGAAAAGCTTTAGTCTTTTAGTGTGCACTTGGCTTTTAATCAGCACAGCTGCTCCCTCTTTTCAATTCTGCTAAATTCCCTTGAATGACCGTTTACCATTTGAGAAATTAGCAGTCAGTTGTGTTTGCCACATCTCATTCTGGTTGCTAGCAGCATAGAAGGGTTCTTTCCACAATTATTGTAAACATTTGATGTGTTTTGCTTACAGAACCCCTCCAATGCATTCCATATGGCTTTCTTGAAGCAGTTTGGTTATCGGTAGCCACATGATCGCCTTTGAACCGATTAAGCAGGTCACGCAGGAAGCAGTGTGTATTTCAGAACACATCTATCATAAAGTATCTGATCTCTGTGGGTCTCATCCGGTTTTAGTGTCAAGAGCACAAATGAGCTCAAGGCCCAGAACAACAAGCAACATAAACAGCTTTCAGTGTTCTCAGCGGGGTGGCTGCTCGTTTATCTCTCTCAGTGAAGCAATCGCTCAGTGAAATATTTTCACAACTGTTTTTTTCAGTGTGGGGCATTAATGGGTCATTATCTGTTCGCTGCCTTTCTAGTTGAGATTTGTTGGTGACGTCAGATTCATACATTCTGTGAAAAATAGTCACTAGTTGTGGATGACTTTATGTCAGACCTCAGGCTGATTACTAATCTCTGCTTTAGCTCAGCAATAAGGGAGCTGCTTTCATGAAAGTGACATTCAGGAATTCACTGGAAACCATACGGTCTTGTTATAAACAATGTAATAAAAAGAAACTGAACTTTTCCACTCTGTGGAATCCGCTGTAATGTACTCACATATTAACTGCACTATTAAATATAAACTATTTCTGATTGATCAGTCCTGAAATATCATTGATCATTCAGTATTGCATATTCATCCATAATACTCTCAAATTGCGTAACCTAAAGATATAGCCTAAAAAAGGCAAACGACAATGACAATCTTTAGATATTCTATTGTTAAAATATGTTAATGTTGATATTTTATTTTTAAATATCAATTTTATAACAATTCAACAATGACAAATGAGGTGTATACTACATAGTGTTTGTTTAGTTTAGTTTTTTTTAAATTCTCTGATACTGATAGACAATTATTCAGAATAATGTTTGCCAATGGCAATACCGATAGTTTATTTTTTTTATTTTTTAAATGTTATGGAAAAACAAATTCACTCCCAAGTTCCAACTTATGCTGTAAACTACACAGGATTTGGAGGTTAAAATTACCAACAGATATTTAGGGGCCAAGCACCGAAGTTGCGGAGGCACCTATTGAAACCGTTCTCGCACTTTTTTCTTCCGCCATGGTAGTCTATGGCAGCCCATAGAACCGTTTGCGGGAAAGTTTTAACGATTTTACATTTTGATAGAGCTCCAGATTTCTGAGCTCCTGCTGATAGTACCCTATGATGTCATTTCCATCATTATATATTTCCCGCCATTTTGAATTTCCTCCAAAACCTACTTTTGCGAACTCGTCCTAGACGGTTAGTCTGATTTGCACGAAAATTGAACCAGATCATCTTGCCGACAAAAAGTTATGGAATTCAAGTTGATTCGTCAAATTGTTTCCGACAAACGCGCAAACAAATTTTATGTAGCGCTTGCGAAAACAGACGTAAGGCTGTATCTCCGCAACGCTTTATCGTATTAAGACCAAACTTGGTACATGTCGGCACAAGCATGTCTTGTGCTATTTATTTTCAGATATATGCTGTATTCTTGCCATGTTGTAAGTAGCCTACCATACACACTGTAGCCTACGCTCTTAATCTACTTTGATCTCATACACTGCCGTTTCAAATCGAACCTTATACAAATCTGCAGTGGTCAGGTGGTACAAACTGTAACTCATGGAAAATTACAAGATTACATATTGTAATTACAAGTTCTATAAGCATGTGAAGGCTTTTTACAGTTACAGTAATTATGACCTGGAGTGAACGCACCTCTATTTACCCCCAAATAAGAAAATGAAATATTTTGTATGTAAGAGTAGTTTTCATATACACTTGTCTTCATGACTAATTGTAAATAAGCTCCTTTTCTAGTACTTTTATTTATAGCTAAACTCTACATAAAATCTGTAAAAAAATAAATAAAAATAGGGAACTATGTACATTATTAATTTGACAAAATATCCGTAATAGTTTTATAGCTGTTTTACCTATATTTTGAATTTTGAACTTGGAAACGTCTGTCATGTTCTGCCAGTACATTCTGTTTTTATGGATTTTTTTTTTTTTTTTTTTTTTTTTTTTACAATGGAACTAACAAACTGTAAACATTGGATATCTGCATGACATATTGTTCACAAGCTGTTTTATTGAGTTCTTTCTGCATTTGTAACCCTGATTGAGCGATTGCATGTATTACAGTATACTTCTTTTAACATACCTTTTGATGTTCATGCATTTTTTTGTGCTATATCTTGTTATAAAGTGGAAAAAATACTTATTGTGCTTTACAGTTATCTGTTACGTCACATTTAATAACATCATTTATTGTTTGAATGTCATGATAAAATTGACAGAATTTGAAACCTGAGACTTTATCAAAATGATGCTTAGAGCTCTTTACGATTGCGGACCCTTTTTACAGACTGTGATGATGCATCAATATCGTAAAACATTTAGTAAAAAAGTACATTTACAGTATAATGCTATTCTTTGTATTAAATTACCTTTGCATCAAATTAGGGTGTTTCTAATACAGCAGCTATAGGAGTAAAATTTTACCCAACTATGACCAAAGACAATGTATTCAGACACAGTAACAGTATATCCTTTCCTTTTGTTTGATGGGATATAATAAGTCTTGATCATTGTCTGTTTTTAAACAATCAGCCGATGACGTAATGAAAAAATAGCTTTTATTGATATCAATTATTGCCCTCTGCATCGTTGCATCCCTAATATTTGTATAATATATATGCCTATATTTAAAACAACAAGCTTGTGCTAAGCATATATCACTCTAAATAAACCATTTCCTTTTACGGTATAATACTATCTAAAGAGTTCAGCTATAAGGTTGTTATTCATTGAAGACTGTAATAACCAACTGTGTGTTGGGAGTTGATTCAGAAAGTTTATTCTGAAGCAGGTTCTCACATTAAACTAATTATCGTGTTTCACTAAAACAGGTGTGAATGTGACTATCACACACACTGCTCTGTTAGTTTCATTGAACATCAATAAAACCTGTGTAACTAATATCCTCCTGCTCTCTCAGGATCAAATTAAAGTACATACTTCTCACCTTTGGAATAATAAAGCAGCAATAGTGTGAACTGCTCTCTCACCTCAGGAAATTATACCCTTTGCAAGGCGTTTAAAAAAAAAATGTATGCATGCCAGCAGCAAGTGAGACTACAACATATAGTCAATAAAAAGTATTTCCACCTGTATAGGAGACTCTTTATACATTCAGCTCATTTTTATTAAAGTTAATCCATGTAAATCTCAACTAGATGAAGAAATCACATAGGGGAATATTTAAATCTAAAATATTATTCATATAAGATATCATTAATATGTAATGAATTACATAATATTTGTATGCTGCATTTACATCAGTTAAAGCACTGCTGTGAAGTTATGACAGTGCATCACAGACAACTCCTGAAATCTGGGACTAAAGAACTGCAGGTGTTTCAACACGAGAGCATTTTAGGCGGAAATTTAAACTAGTCATTACTTTTTTTAAATGGCTGTCTAGCGTGAAGGGGAATGAATTATTTGGGCCTTGTGAGTGTGCTTTGAGTTTAATGTGCGAGTCTGAAAAAATGAAAACCTTTAAATATGGAGCTCGTGTAGATTTACTGCTGGTGAACATCAGAGGATGAATGTTCTCTGAATTTATTCCTCTCGTTGGGGTGAAACCGCTCCGCAAATGTTGGCAACTGGTCATTTGTTTCTCACCCCTCAAAAGTGTCTGTATTACACTCGTGAACCTTTTTTGACTTCTTCCAGTTTTTTTTTTTGTTTCCCTATTCTTTCCCCTAATTCCCAAGAGTCTTTGCCAAGCTATGTCTTTGCTTTCCATCTTGATTTAATGTTACCCTTCATCTCTCTCTCTTCTGAATCTAATCTTACTCTTTCTGGTTCTGTCATTTCAATTACTTCTTTCATTTTCGGTCTTTCTCTACCCCACTCTTTCATTTTAATTGTATTATTGATTTTTCAAAGTAGAGGTCTTTTGTTTGCTCTAAACAGTTGACTCATAGCACATTTTCTCTCAGTCCAAGTTTGGAAATAGTGTTTATGTTCTTTTGTGAGACATTTTCTACAACGTTGTATTGAGAATCCATAATTCAAATGTCCTCGATACAAAGTTGACGTAACTTTCCAGTTCCACTTTGGACAAAGCCTTGTACTGGGAAGTGTCCAAGTCCGCATTTACCAAAACCCCTGAGGGTTTGAGTCAGAAGATTTTCAGTGGTGAATAATATGACTCCTACCATTATATTAAGTGTTCTCAGCTGTGATTTATGGTTAAAGTGGATTCCTTGTGATTACTTAAATTAAAATGGGCAAAAATAATTTTGAATGATTTCAGACTGCATCTCCTTTACGCGTTGAGATTCAGGGTTAATAATTCTGAACTCGTCTTCAATAACTAAATGACCCAGCAGTTGTTGTTTGTCAAAGTAATCCCACCCAAGACAAAACAGCACGCCTCTAAATATCAAAGTTTTTTTTTGTTGTTTCTTCAAGAGGTGAAACATGCATGTCTGGAATGTGTGCACAGTGGTTAGGTAGATCTTAACCGGTCCAACTCAATTACCTTTTAATTAGGCCTGGAAACCTGGTGGCGTCTCATTGGGGCAGGAAGTGATGAAGGACTAAAACATCTGCAGGCTGTTTCTTCAGACACTCATGTTTTTGCATGAGTGTGTTTTGCATGCGCATGCTTTCAATTGAGCAAACAGAGAAAGTGTTAAAGCGTGTTAGTGATTCTAGATCCAAATCCCTTATGATTTTACCATATATTTATGCTTGAGAAACATAATACACGCTTTTAGTGGTGGTTGAAACTGTATTTGTAGGACTAATGAAAATGGATTTTGATTGACCTTCTTTGGGATGTTCCACTTCAAAACATTGCTCATCTGGACAATTGTTTTTGTCTGTTTCTCATTCATACAAACTGTTTGGTTGTGTGGTTTGGCTTTATCATTGATTTGTGATAACAAATAGGATTTCCTTGGAATATTTGACAGTTCATAAGGCAAAGTTTGGTTCTAATTGACTTGCTATAGTCCTCAGGGGTTTTTTTAACAGTCAAAATGTGCTGAGAAAGAACAATTTCTGCAGCCTTGTAACACATTTCCATTTCCCAGTATGTTGGTGAAACACTAGAAAAAGAGCGCAGTTCTTTAAAGCCGTATTGCCAGTGTATTGTGTTTGAACCTATGCCATTAGTCCCCATTGTCAGATTCAATGTGAAAATGTCAGATTTTTTTCATTGAGAGAATGACATCCATAGGGTTTTCATTATATGAACAGCCATCTGGGGGATTTTCATGTGCCCATTGACCCCACATCTTTTTGCTATGTAGATCCAATCAGGAAAAGAGTCTTGAAGCCACAATCTCAGAAAAAAAACAACTGTTAATATACAACTAAGTAATAATTGGTATAGCAAATTGCAACTTGCTGCAAGATTGCATTAAAAGTAGACCTATTATAGTCATATAAAGTATGCAATTATGAGTATGAGGTCATATAAAACGACTACTAAAAATATAGAAACAAAGAAAGCTGACTTTGGAAAAGGTATCCAGATTGATTGAATTACAACATTACAAAGCATTAAAAGCATGTCAAAGCAGACACGTGACAAACCATCATGGCGGGTGATTTAGTCTTGTGACAGAAATATAATATTCCCTGAGAATATGCGAACTTGAAAAGTACTCAGCAGAAAGCCAAAACGTTTTTTTTTAATCTGTCCGATCACAATAACATTCTGTTATGTACCTCAGATACTTGTTTCATTGCGCAGTTCCACGCCTCGTCTTATTATTTTTGGCTTCTACATAAAAAAGGCACATGCATCTTTGAAAGCAGCCCATCAAATTAAAGTGCTTGATTGCGTAATCTATTTGGCTTGTGTCTGTGTGTAATGAATACGTTTGTGAATCTGGATGTAATCGTTGCGTCTGTGAAAATGCTGGATGCACAGTAGAGCATGAATGAGACCAAAAAGTAAATGACGTAAAAGTTGTACCAGTAGCTTGTCTCTGCTTATTAGTTATACAATGGACTCAGGTTATATGAATCCGAGGGATCCGGGTAGGGTTTTGTTGAAAACTCTCCATACGTGACCATTTTTGTTTTCTCAACAGTACAACTCCTGTTCCGTGAACAGACAGCTTAATTGTAAAAGATTAGAGATTAGACTTGTTCAGATCTACAAAGGCAGAAGTATACCAAGGTGGTAAGAGCGCATGCAGCGGTTTCATTTGTTTAATAGGTTTAGAATTTTTTATTTTTTTAAAACTTTGTAATCATGGTGCATTCAAGTCCTTCAGTTCGTATTTACAAGTTGAAATGTCGTATTTATGACGTCAGGGGCATTCAAGATTCTCTTAATTAACTACACAAAAAATGTGCATTGTGTGTTTTGCTTTATAATATTTGTTTTTTTATTTTTATTTGAAGCCTCTGTAAACTTGTGTAAACAATGTGTAACCCAGGTCACTGACTAGTATTGCCGAAGAGTCTGAGTGTTTTCTTTCTTTAATTTCTATTATCAATTTCCTATACTCTAGTGAGTCGAAAATAATTGCCAGTTTATATTTGGAGTTTGCTTTCTACTGTTTTTATTCATGTTGAGAAATGCTGAATCTGTTTTAGTGCGAGTGAGATGAGTAAATGCTCATAATTAGTCTAGAACTACAATAAGCATCATGTTCACACACAACGTTTCTGGACTTACTCTCAATTTCCACAACATGTGGACAGGAGAGGCATCAGTCAATGTGGAAACAAAGTAACTTGCTTTACTTATTTAAAAAAGTTACTTGGATATTTTGTTGTAAATTTAAAAGTAATGCATTAATATACTTGAAAAAAGTAATCTGATTACGTAACTCTCGCCACGGTATCCTCATCACTGATTGCATTACATTGCTATTATATTTCGTGCTGGGAATTACCTTATTTTGTTGTAATTAAAAAAAAACTGACAGTGTCTTTGCTAAATACCTATAAATATTGTGATATTCCTACACGTTTCTCACTGACACGCCTCCGGCTTCTAAAGATCAATGCTTAAAGAAAACCCAGAGATTCCCACTCGTATTTACAACTTTGTTGTGCCATTCATGTGCATTCAACATGTAAATACAATCTTTTTGACTGAATGCACCATTACACCACCTAGTCACAATAGTCTCAATTGTGTATTCTGATTATAAAGGGTTATTTTAGCGATTAGCATATAGCTTTAGAAACCCTGGAGTAGATTAAAATGATTGTGCTTTTCCCTCCTCTTATCCCCCTGAGACAAGAAATTTATGCATTTTATTTCTGGAAAAATTCCTCCTATGACGCAAATTGACGATATTTGCTTCATAGAAGGAATGTTTGGCCAAAGGCTAAAGACTACAGCCAGCAGAAGGTGCCATTTCCGCATTTTCTGAACCCGCGCATGGGGGATGGGAGATCACACTCAGAGCTCAGCTCAGCTGCAGGCACTCATTTAAACGGAGTTATGGTGAGCAATGTAAGTGTTTTAACTTCTCAAATTAATTTCTATGAAAGTTAAGCTTGCAAAGGCATGAACTGAAACGCACCAGACTGAACTCGCGTTGTGAATGTATGCCGCTCTCATAATGAGAGCTCATTCAGCTCATCAGCAGTTAGTCCTGCAGTTAGTGCTCAGTGCTGTGATACTCGCGCGTTGACTCACTCATTATATTGAACAGACACTTCAGTTTTTAATTGTAGTGTCTTCTCCAACTCAGTCACAGTAATCAAGTTGGTGGCTTTGGGAATGGCCTCACAGGGCAGCGAAGCATTCTAGGAATTGTAGTCTGTCATCCCCATTAGACAAAAATACATTTTCTGTCTTTTCTCAGTCTAGAAGGCACCGAATTCAAAAATAATTTCACATTTCTACTACATTGATGACCTAGTTTACATACTGATTCATCTTCCCAGCGCTGAAGTAACCCTTTAAATATATTTTGCCAGCAACATATAGATTTCAAATATTTCTATAGATGTATCCTATCCTTTATTTTTTTTTAAATATATTTTCTTCTTTTTTCCCCCTTTTAGTTTAGTTTAAATCAGATTGGAAAATGTATTGTACTGATTATATCTTTTTACTCTTCATCTAATACATCTCACTTTACTTCCCTCGCTCTTATAATCATTTAAATGCAAGCAAGACTGTGTACAGCATCCCATTACCATTTCTTCCCAGAATAGCTCACTTCAATAAAACTACAAATTATCACCGGCCCTGCACTCTATCTTATCCAAACTGTCTGCCATTCAGACATTTCCCAGCCATGTCAGTGCTTTTTATTAGTGTAAAGTTCCTTTTGCTGATTTAACTGGAGGAATTTCATGAGGATTATTTCCAAGTTATTCTTTCACAACTGATACCTGTATAGATGAACTGATCAATAACAGCCATATATTACAGAAGTATGTTTGTGCCAGTAAAGCTCTGATCCAACTTGGCTTCTCATATGTCTTTTGTTTAATATAACTCCAAAATAAACTCAACACCATTTGATCTTTCCAGTTTGAAAAACAAAAACTCACATCTCTTCAGCTGCAGCCCTGTTATGTTAAGACTAAAAAAATGTTAAAATTAACCTAATGGAATTACATATAATGAGCTCTATTATGAAACTAATGTTCCAGTCTGTCATGTTCATGCCCATCTGTCATCTTAATTTAATTTCATATGCAGTAATCACTATTCATTTTCAATGGGCTGAACATCCCATTCTGGGTTATGATGTCCACACTTTCACAGCTTCAAGACCTCTGTTTCAAAACCTAAGGGGATATGAAAATTTGAGTTTGGCTGGTCTTTATTGGTTTATGTTTAACTTGGAGAAGACAGATAGTATCGTCTGTCCTTTGTGTTTATTGTACTGTCCCATTGTCTGCAGCACAGATTTAGAAAAGCTTGGTTATAAACGAACGCAAATATTTGTAAGGACAATAAGCCTTCAGGTCATTGACTAAAATTACGTAGAAATGAACATTATCCTAAAACTTTTCAAATGGAATAAATTTACAAACGAATTATAAACAAACGTGGATTAACCCTGAACAAAAATATATTAACATTAATCTAGACTACCATTCAAACGTTCATGATCAGGAATGAGTAAATCAGAGGGACAGCACATGAGATGTTTTGGAGACAAAGTTAGAGAGGCCAGGTCGAGATGGTTTTGACATGTTCAGAGGAGGGAGAGTGAATATATTGGTATAAGGATGCTGAGGTTAGAGCTGCCAGGTAGGAGGTCAAGAGGAAGAACAAAGAGGAGGTTTATGGATGTAGTGAAGGAGGACATGAAGGTAGTCGGTCTGAGAGAAGAGGATACAGAGGATAGGAATAGATGGAGGCAGTTGATTCGCTGTGGCGACCCCTGAAGTGAAAAGCCGAAAGAAGATGGTCAGTAAGATTTACCTTTTTTTAAAATATAATTTTCACATTTTTATTCATCAAGGTTGCATTAGATTGATCAAAATGAACAGTAAAGGCCGTCACCATCACACAAAAAAAAATCTTTTTTTTTTTTTTTTTATTCACCTAAGAAAGTAAATTATGGAGTAATCAGCTTTTGCCATCACACGATTACATTACATTGTAAGATATATTAAAATATAAAACATAAGACCACCAGTACTTAGTCTAGACATTAGATAAGTGGTTTAGTGACCTAAGATCTCACTATCCTCACTGCTCTGGTCCTCTTGAGATTTTGAGTCATGATACCCCATAGCACAAGAATGCATTCTACTATTCCTGCTATAGTTATGAAGTACAGTGAAATGAATCTATGAATCATAGAATTATTTCAGTGTGGCTTCCTCAGTATTTTTTAGGTGTGTAGGGTAGCAAAAACAGGACCCCTCACCCCTCGTTAGGCACCAGAGAAACAATTTTCTATTGGTTGCTTCACCACATGAAACGGAGTGTATTGTCTTGTGAATATCTGTGATCAAAAAGAGCACCAGCCATCTGAAAGAGGGATTTCACATGGTTGGAGGATGGGGAGCCTCCATCAGAGCCTGAGTCACTCCAAAAGAATCTGGCTGTGCATTGCTTTGTCTGCAGTTCAGACCTCTCGCCAACCTCTGTGTTCACCCTTGTTGAAGCTTATAAGTGTATAATCCCTCAGACTCTGATATGGAAATGTGTGGCATTAAATATAATAACCTCCATTAACACATGAAAGATATAGCTAAATCAACTATAGGGGGCTGTTTTATCATATTTTGAAGGGACTTTGCAGGTGTCATGTACCAGAACACTGTTCAGTTGTTGCTGTTCCCTCGAGAAATTCAGCTGAATTGTTTCCTTCTAGAATTGATTTATGTCTCTGTAGGTTCTATCCAGTGTGAGCACAATTAAAGGCATTAAATGGGCTTTCAGCTATGTACAATCAGGAAAAGTTTCAAATGGAGCCATTCTGAAATCATTATTGCCCTTTTCAGGGAAGCGTTTGCATGCTGTGTTATAAAGGGTCATCAGATACAGAAACAATAAGTGCTTGCCAGTGCGATTCCCCGGTGGATTGTGACTTAGTACTTGTCACACAACCTTGTAAGTATTTGAGCACATGCTTGCAATAAGGCAAGGATATGAGTAAGTTAAATGGCCATAGGCCACATCGTACAACTTCAGAGAGATTGTGATGAGAAAGTGCAGTAGCCCTTGCTGTTCGTCCTCTGGGGAGCGAATTAGAAGGGTTTTCAAGCAATTTGAAAGATTAGACAAAATGTAACTCGAGGTTGACGCAGAAACCATATGAGAATTAACTGCTGTGAACCATCACTGATCTGAACGAGGGTAACGTAAGGTATAGAAATCATTTTTACCATGCTCTTTTTTTGTTGTTGTTATAATAATTACAGCACATACTCAAAAAAAACGTTCTAATTACTTTCAATAATACTGACAAAACATATTATCGATGAAATCACGTTACTGTAGAGGCTTTACTCTAAAAAAGACACACTTCTTTGTTTCTTTGAACTTTCAAAGTTCAAATGTTTAGTTGGCAGTAAAAGCTTTTTAATGAATATTTCAGAGATGACATGCTAGTATTTGTGCCGTCTCCTTTCCTGCAGAAATGTATTGAAATCAGTGTATCGATTCATGATTCGGATCGCCAACGTCACGTTATTTAAGCAGTTTGGCAGTTTGACATGCGATGCAAATCATGACTCAATCCGCTGATTCATGACTGTTTAAATCATTTTTTTGAGGTTTGAAAACAAACACGGAAGAGAAGGCAATGCTGAATAAAGTTAGTTTTTGTTATTTTTGGACCAAAATGTATTTTCGATGCTTCAAGAGATTCTAATTAACTAACTGATGTCACATATGGACTACTTTGATGATGTTTTTATTCCCTTTCTGGACATGGACAATATAGTGTGCATACACTACATACGCTGTTGGACTAAACATAAAATATCTTAAACTGTGTTCGGAAGATGAACGGAGGTCTTACAGGTGTGGAACAACATTAGGGTGAGTCATTAATGACATAAATTTCATTTTTGGGTGAACTAACCCTTTAAGGCAAACATATTTGTATCACCAGTACATTCTTTACCCCCTGCGGTGTAGTTAAACTGACACTCATAATTCACTTCATCTTATCTGTCTTCACAGCAACACACAAACCACTGATCTGGTTGATGATATCTTTGTAGCTTCCTCTTTGAATACTGCAGCGATCATTCCATGCAGTTGACGATAGGCTGTAAAATGAGGCATCCTCAAACAGATTTACACTCATTTTAGACTGTGGATCTGACATAAACATGTCAAGGTTCACCACACAATGACCACTTGATTAATACTCTTAAATTATACACTTTCACTATACATAGGTTTTTAAGGTTTGGGAAAATACTTGTTTAAATAATGCTCACAGAATGAAATTCCTTTGGCTTCTGTGACGGATTTCTGTGTATTTTTGTATGTTGATTTCTTCAAGAAGTCTGAGGAAGCAATTTTAACTGTAAGTACATTACATGGTTCAAGTGACCCAATTCGCGTAACCCACGTGTAAACAGGGAAAAAGCACATGGATTCCGATACTCTCAGAGTGGTTTCAGGCCTCATATGTAGAAATAAATCAGATATGAATCGGATAAGTGTATTTGTGTCTGCCATTGATATTCCCATCAATATGAGTTGTACCACATTAAAATGATGGTGACGAAAGACGTCATCTCGGGTGGACATTAACCATGATCGCATGCCTCTTTTCAATGGAACAATTAGAGTGGTGGGGGTATGACAGCACTTTGTAGGCCAAAACGCGGAACAAGTTAGCATTTTAGGACTTAAAATTTTAGAACTTTAGAAGTCTTTTGAATGGGGTTTTGGTTAAATGGCTTAAATAAAGTCTGTGATAAACACAAGCTCATACTACATATCAGTGTAAATTATGTTTAAATAATTATCTCGATGGACAAATGTGCACTCTGTAAAAAAAAAAAAAAAAAAAAAAGTCTCCAATTGAAAATTTTCTAGTGATTGATCACATCTAAATTTTTCAGTTGGTCGAATTGAAATTCTGTGAATTGATGCAATTTAAAGGAAGTGTATGTAAGATTGTGGACAACTTAACTCAAATGACTGCAGAGCGGTGTATCTCCTCTCCCCCCGGATGCCGAAACACTACTGACTTTGTGATTGGTCGATAGGTGCAGGGTGGAGCTTCAGGTCAAAACACAACATGCCAACATCAACATCAGTTGAGGGCTGCAACAACAACTTTTATATGACAATATCCTGGTCGGACTACTATTGTCAGTGATAGAGGTATTTGAAATGAACATGATTTCTTGATGTCTAGTGACATATCAGGGTCATTTTATGATAAATTGAAATACATTTCTTACATACAGTTCTTTTAATTCACAGAAATTCAATTCGGCCAACTGAAAAATTTTGATGTGATCAGTCACTTGAAATTTTTCAATTGGAGACCTGAATTTGATCACAGAGCTTGTTTTTAACGATAATCCAAAAGCCTATGGAAAAATCCTCTGGGTTTTTGTCTAGGGAACCAGTGTGATGCGAACTGCCAGTTGGCCTACGAAGTGATGTCATACCTGCACCACTCTATGGAAGGCGAAGGCTCAACCCAATGTTTTTGGTGACCTTTAAAAATGCTGTGGAAAGCAAAAGCTTGTTTCTTTTGCTTCCATTGCAAATCTGACTATTTTTTACTTCCTTATCGGCCTAAGTTTTTCTGGGTCAGAACATCTACCTTTGGTTGTTTCACCAAGTGTATAATATAAATGCAGATATCACACATTCTCTATGTTGGTTTTTTTTGGTCAGAAGTTAATATGTTAGTATTCTCCTGCTATATCAGGTTGGTACAAATAACAAAAGCTATTATTTTGATTTATGTTACTTGATTACTGTATTATTACTTTGTCTCAGGTAAAGTTCATCTTCATAAAGTCCCTTTTATTTTCTTTAAGAAAATGTCAAAACCTTTGAACTCAAAGGCTTCAAAAACATTTAACATCCTTGAGTCTGTTTTAAGGAACCTTTGCATTTTCTTGTTGACATCGTATATTATGTAGTTCTTATAACCTCTTGTGATTATGTCCACATTATGTCCTTATTTTCTTACTGTTACTGTAAGCTTTCTTTTTCAAGATGCAGATATCGCATATGCGTCACTTTTAAAATATAGTAGGTTGTCAAAAAGTAGTCATTAAATAGAACTGGGCATCAAGACCTGCAATGTAAATGCGGCCTTATAGTGTCCTAATTTTCATGCTCGTTCAAGGTAGCTTTGTGTTATTCTTACATGCAGTAGCTCGGCAAACTCCTGCATTTCCAATTTCTACTTTTCCTTTGATTCAAGCTCTGCTGTACATATCAGTTAATCTCTAGAGACTTCCTACAACTATGAACTGTTAGAAGCATTGTGGCTTTTCTGAGATTGGTGTCAGAAGTTGCGTTGGACTAAAACTTCTAATTGTCCACTTAACTCTGAAACTTTGCTGTAATGATAACAAAGAACCTGTATGTTTCTCATTCTGGATTATGTTAAACATCTTTCACTTGCATGAACAATTTACATCTCTCGGCTTTTCTGGTCATTTATCAGGCATATATAGTCTTGCATCCCTTTTGTCTTTTAAAATGTATGTGATAAATAATCTTTGATGTATTAATAAGCTTTGTAAGTACAAATTATTTCTTATTGTAAGTAAACTTACAATAAGTTTTGTAAGTATTAGAATTAGAAACATTTGACCTTACATGAGCTATATTTTATGCATAAGACAGATGTATGTACTTTTATACCATTCTATTAGGATTATCACTTCAATTTCTGCTTTGAATCAGTACCTCAAATATAAATTTAATTTAATCTCTTTGGCACCTTGTCAGAGTATATGTGTTTCATAACAGCTCTGTACCAGATTTTATGACTGGCAATATTATTAATTTATTTTGCCCTTATTGTGAATATTGATTTTGACAGCTATATGAAGCTGTAATATGACCGAATTTCCCCTGCTGTGCAAGAGATTATTTCTTCTGAGAGTAAGATTTTTATTGGGTTTCTTTTTCAATTTTTAAGGGAAATTGAATATGACGGCTTATAAAATGTACAAGGCAAATATTTTATTTTACACTAAAACTCATTGGATGTTTAGACAAGTTAAAAGTCGTTCAGTGTCTCATGTAAATTTAAAAAGTGCTGCCAGGATTATTTATAAAAGCTGTGTGAAATCAAGGTGTCAGTTGTGAGTCTGCCTGCAATTCGTGACCCTCCCATTCAAAATTCTTAATACCCCTTTTCCTCATTTAACATCTCGATTCTAATTGTTGGAGACGTATAGGTGGCAGGTGAACCAAATGGCAGGTGACATGACTGATGTTCATATGCATCCATTAGTAAAACGTGATACAGAGTTCTTCATAATGATTTATTTCAAAATAAACATTTTAGGGACTAAATCAAACCAATGTACACTCACAAAAGAAAGAACATAATATGTGCTTTATGCTATAATAAGCTGCCATATACATAGAAGTAATCTTCACATTAAGTGGGAAAAAGGAATGAAAGGACAGTATATGCTACAGTTAACTATACAGTGTTAAAAATAGTGACAATTGGATGGAATGTGTAATGAAATAGCTACCCTTTAAAATAGCTTTTTTTTCTAATTAAATCAATGTTTAATTTAATGGCATCACTACACTGGGACAATTTCAAATATTTGAATATTTCTGAAATATTTTTTTTTTTTTTTTCAAAGTGCATGTTATTTTTGCAAGATATTTTTCTTTCCTCCATGTTAATAGGAATGCCGCTGTACAGCAGGGGGCTCTAACCCTTCATTCAGTACACAGACTCCAGTGGAAGAACAGGGTAGGCATTATGTTTCCCTATAGATTTTGTGCCCGAGGGTCGGGTTTGTAAATGAGGCCTGGTGCTTTTAACGGCTCAACATTATAAATCTGGCAGTAGTAACAGACAAATTCCATACGTCTTTTGAGAGACACAAGGCATTGGCATACTTTGCTATATATGTGTGGTGTCCACATTACGTGTATTCCAAGACAAAAGAGTTGTCTAAGTGAAACATGAGCTTTAGGTGTTCAAAATTGTCGATGAGGGAGACTTTTTTTTAAGGTTATATATCTTTTGATGTTTTTGCTAGATAGATTTTGTCATGCTAGATAGATTTATTTACATGTATTTATTATTAAAAAGTGGGGTGGACATGTCAGTTATTCAGCTGTTGTTCATTTCTAAATGAATAATCTGACTGTTCTTAAACGTAGATGTAAAATAATCCACAAATTAAAAAAAATAAACCCACTCAAAATAATAAAAATCTGATGCTGAAGATACAAATGTTTAATAAATTTGTCAATACAGTCATAACTACGTCTAAACACAATACTTTACGTTCTAGAACTATTCACTATGTAGTGGACATAATCCAGAATCTGTTTTTTTTTCTTCTTTTTTTCCATAAATGTTACATGGGGCTATAAAGTGCGTTGTTATATAGGTAGTCATTATGTCAATTAGTTCTGTCTCATGGTCTACCTCAGATGTTCCACTAACACTGCTTTTATTAAAAAGGTTATGCCTACAATGCTTTAAATTCGGTTTTCATCATTGAATGAATGAATCAGCCCATTAGTACTTCCAGAACTTGGCTGTAAATTCTCCAACCTCTCTCTGTTAAATGATGACGTGTTTTGAAGCACAACTGTGTCTAATGACATATTTCTGCTGAGCGTGAAGCAACATTTAGCATGTTGTAATGCTGAGTCTCTTACGCACACTCAGATCGGCCAATTAACAACCGACAGAACATTCAAAAAGACTCTCTATTGGCCCATGAATGCCTTCCAGTAAAGCCAATTACATTCCCAAAGTCGTTCAAAAACCGTTTGGGTTCATGCAAGGTCTAAATAGTTTGTTTGGCAAAGTAACCCTGCCTTTCCAAGAATAAAACAAGTGAATCTTTTCCATATATGCCATAGAATGTTTACATGCAGTTTATGCTGTTACAGATATCTAAATTATGAACCATAAATGCGTAACAAAAAAGTAAAAATCAATGCCCTTCTTTTTGTGTCAAATAACTTGCATGCATATGAATTATCAGAACTTCCTTCCTGCTAATGTGAAGTCACATCTTTGCATCTAAGATTAAAATATATATTCATAGTTCTGAATGTTTGCTCCAAAATACCTCATTATCTCAATGCTGTCCTGCCTAACCCAACATGACACCACAAACAAGGAGCAAACACGACTCCAAAAATATCTCTTTACTGTTTTAAGACGATATAAAAACACATTGTATATACATATCATACGTAAAAAAGAAAAAAAGAAAAAACACAGTCATACATATATAATTGCACTTGGCGCTAACAGAGGAGACTACATGGGTGGTGTTGGTGGTCTGGTGGTCTTTTGCTGAGTCATTTACTGGGGATGCATATTTGGCAGGTTAAGTGCTGGGCCAGCAAGCATGGCAGAGGACTATATGGTACATATCTGTGACGGTGGGCTGTCAGAATCCATTGTCATCTGGCAGACTTCTTAGTTCGACTGTTGTTGGGCTTTTTTCATTCTGAAACGAGAAGCAAAATGTTACAATGAAACAAATCACCGACCAATTTATGGTGAAAGTTTATCGAAGCAGGACGCTTTTAAATAGCCTGTATCTCCACAGTGATTAAAACAGTAAACCTAAATTATGCGTCTGGCAAGACTGTAACAGACATGTCTGTACATTTTATAGGCAATTTCTTTTAGTAACTGCGTGCTGTTAGTTTTAATTGGGCTGAAGCTGCGATCTGATTTCAGTGAATTTTGAGCTCCTCAACAAACTTTTTAGTGACAAAAATAATTTTCAAACAGGTTTTTGTCCTGAACTCTGGTCAAACAGATTTTTTCGCCCTGCAAATTTGGCCCAAAGAAGGCTTTGGTGCATATAGTTTGATGGGTGTTTAAAAGTATTTAAACCTTTTTTTAATTAGACTTCAGCTAAGTAAGTCACATGACCAGAATGTCTGAGCTGATTTGTAGCTCATTGCCCAGAGGTGTTGCAGAAGGCAGAAACCTCCCTCACAACCTGCAGATGTACAACTTCCTTTTTCACTTATTGAGCTGTACTAATGACCGCACAGTATGTGACCATTACCGTCCAGAGACCATTCATGGGTGTTCAGCCTCAAGGAGCCGTCGTTCATCTCTAGCTACGAGTGTTTTGTTGTGCAGACCGGACAGTTTGCACTTTTCTATCCCTTTAGACAATGATTATTGTTTAACAAGTACGAACACCCCAATGAAGCCAGCGCCTATTGGTTTGCAATACATCCATATGCTTTATATTCACCCACCCCCTCTCAAATTCAACCAGGGATCTTACAACTACCAGCAATTGAAAGATGATGGCAACCAGTCCCATGATCAAAAAACTCATGATCAGATGTGGGAATGTCTTTCAGTCAGTACAGCAAAAGCTTGTTTTACTTTGTTTGGACATTTCGCGATAACAATCAGCGGAGGCACTATTAAGGCAAAGCCGCAAAGCCTGAACATGTTTTTCATTAGCTAGGCAGTAGCTGCTAATCTTATACATCAACTTTAGATAAATATTTCAGAGCACTATAACCAGACAAAAACATTCAAAAGAAATCTGAGAAACAAACCTTGAATCTTTTGCGAGAAACAAGACAGACCAGTATTTTAAAGTGCGGGTGACTTTTTGTCAACCGACACTACTACATAAATTGTTACACTGAGACTTTGATATCTGATGCGATGCATAATTTTAACTGGTAACGGTTTAATTTTGTTTATTAGAATGGCTCATACGGCCATTTATTTTGCATTTGTGAACAATACTGTAAAATGAATATGTGTGGCCCTGTATTTCCTCTCCCGTTTCACTCATTTATCCGCTGCTATTTGTCAAAAGGGTTTCCTTACTTGTTCAGGGCGTTCTTCAGGTACTGTTGCAGCCACTTGGTCTCTGGGTTAATGCACACCTCCTTGTTGCTCTTCAGTTTGGCACTGCAGGTGAAAAGGATAAGTTTTCATTAAACCTTGATTGAATCGTGGTGCTGAAATTTGAACTTTTTTTCAGACATTCAAATTGCAGTATAAGCAAGCAATCATTACTAAGTGTAAAGCTACAAGAGCCCATTGTGCGCAGTATTTGAATGCAATACAATAGAAACCCCATAGTCAGCATCGGCCATACAATAGCAGAACAGTTGTGCATTCAAGCTCAGCCAAGCAGTTGGTTCTCAGTCACTCCTCTCTCTAGTAAGTGATATTACACTGCACTCTCTCATCACCCTCGGAGTATTCTTTTCCTGCATCTGCGTTCCCGTTTTCCCTACAGGTCTTAACAGATTGTCAGATTGTTATCACAATCTTCCTTGTAGCTCACAGCAAAAAGATTAGATTATAGTCGTCTTGTCAGCACAGGTGAACCATTTGTTTTCAATTGTCTACAACTGACAACTCATTAAACTCTTTCATTTTAGGAAAATTAAACTTTTATTTAAAGTAAATATATATATATATATATATATATATATATATATATATATATATATATATATATATATATATATATATATATATATATATATATATATATATATATATATATATATATATATATATATATATATATATATATATATATATATATATATATATATATATATATATATATATATATATATATATATATATATATATATATATATATATATATATATATATATATATATATATATATATATATATATATATATATATATATATATATATATATATATATATATATATATATATATATTTTTTTTTTTTTTTTTTTTTTTTTTTTTTTTAAAGTAAAAATATAATTTATGAATATTAACTTACAATAAAATATTTTAACAGTATAATATTGTATTTATAGAGTATTTAATTTAAATGAATGTAGTAATTCAATCATAATAATAATAATAATAATAATAATAATAATAAGACTTTTCTAGGATTTATTGTATGTCTTCTTTGGATGCATACATGATATTATAAAGGCTTACTATGAAAAGTTCTGTAAATCCAGGGTTTCTGGCGTACATTATAGTTTGTGTGATGATTTGGATGACACACACACACAAACGGTCTGCTGAACTTCACAGCTGTGATTTGTTGTCCTTCGCATAATCATGTGAGTAACGCATTCCTAAAGGAGCCACAATGAATGGCACGGCATAATATAAAGTACAAAAAAAGGTGTGCACATCCTAAACCTTAATTGGGCTCTGGTGGAGGACAAAAAGATGACAATCATATAAGTAAGAAGAGTAATGCCCACACACTGAGTTTGAAGCTCCAAAATACAAAAATATTTATTAATAAACAGTGCAACGTTTCGACTGTCAGGTCTTCATCAAGACCCACATGCCACGATTCGATACATATCACAATACTGGACTTACAATACGATATTATTGCGATCCTCCAAGACATTGTAAAAGGTTTACAAAAAATGAAATGTTGATGTTTTGGGAGTGAATGTTATCTTGAATAGGCTTGGACTTGGTGCTGGTTGCCCAATGCACAGCACAACGGAGACATCAGAATAGAAATATTCATGAATCTGAAGCTGAAAATGCTGAATTATTTTAAAAGAATATGCACTCTGTCTAGATATATTTGAAATAATCTAGGCCACTTTTTACTGGTAACATAAGACATTTGGCTTTATCGGGACCCACAAATATTCCCCCATTGTATTATTATACATTTATATTAAACATTTAGTTTAATGTAATACTGACACTAAAACTCTGTAAACTAATTTTCATTTTGGGTTAACTATACACTATATAGATTGTCACTATCCACAATACATATTGTTGCGTTTTTGTCTTTTGATATATATTGTGACACTGTTTATTAATAAATGTTTTGGAGTTGTAAACTCAGTGTGTGGACTTTACTCACATTACTACATTATATAAATCCTTGAGAAGTTCATGAGGATGAGAACATTCTTCGGAGACAGGATTAGCTAAAGTATGTGTCCACTATCATCATATCTGTATCATTAAAGTAATCAGTTCTTATCTTCAATTCACAGATCCCCTCTAATTTGGTTAGCTCACTCTTTTGAAGTGGCAGCAGTTAATCGGGGCCTGGCATTTGTTGGTCTATCTCGATCTAGTCAGCTGGAGTTGGAGAGGGTCTGGACTGCAAACAGCAGGTAGTAATTACTTCACAGCGCGCCAAGGCCAACAGCAAACACTGGTAGATAGTGTTACCAGCATCACTCATCAATGCAGATTTGAAGTATCAAGGGCTCCTGAGCTTTGGGATTCAGGTTCTGATCTGCTCTCCAGGGTTTTGCCTATGGCTTTTGTGGCAACCGTTAGTCGGCTTGTGATTTTTGAGTCTAACCAGCTGTTTTTATCTCGCTGACCCTTTGACACGGTTTAAGTCTTTGTTTACGCCTTGTTCAGCATTTATGGTATGGAAAATAAATGACATTTGTAATGGAGTTTGACATGCCAATGCCATTAATCTTGGTTACAAATCCAAATAAAGCAGCTGTTTTGAACACTTCACTCAACAGAGGTGAAAGCATAAAGGGAGGATAGTTCTCATCAGCATGCAAGGCTTTGGTGTGTGACTAAGCACATCATTCAAGCCCTTCACATGTGTGAGAAAGAGCTTGAAGAGGAACTCTTTCGGACCCCTATGATGCTGTTTTCCTGTACAAAATACAAATGCATCCATGCTTAAAGGTCCTACCCCCTCCTATAGCATTTCCCCCTGGATATGTGCAATTGTGAGAGCCTGTCCAACGGTATAATGCCAGACAGGGGTGGCCAATTCCTGCCCCATTCAGTGCCCCTTCAGGATTTGGAGATTGATGGGGTGAAGTGATGTGTTTCTGGGTCAAGCAGACACCTCATCATAGGCAGAGCTGCCGAGCGAGTGAGAAAGAGAGAGTTTAGAGTAGATACTCACATGACTTGGAAGGGGCAGTTGGGTGTGTGGAGGAACTTGAGCTCACGAATGCTTCTCTGTGGGACAGTGTTGACTGTGGAACGGCACCAGCATCTCTCTACCAGGCTGATGGGCTTGGCTGGAGAAGAATTAAGAGAGAAACTCAATTCAGCTGTTGAAGCGATTTTTGTAATTCGGGGCATGTGAGAGTTGGATGAAATCATGCTGAATAATGATGGTTAACGAGAATATAGTCAAATGCAAATCACTTTCTGCTCTGCATTTAAACCCTGAGCTAATGCCACAGATGTGCTTTGTGAAAGGAACCAGCATCCTTGACTAAAAATGAAACTTAAAAGATTTGGTTTAATTTTCAAAGTCTGTTATGTAATCATGCACTAACCTCCAAATTCACTATTGCAACACTCTAATAACAACCAGCACTGTTTTCAGACACACTGAGGGTGCATGATCCCCTATTATTGAAAACTGAATGTTATTTTTAAGAAATGTATATTATATAATAAGGCTATGTTATGCACTCATATTTAGAAAACTGCCATTTTTTTTATAAAGCACTTAAAGTGAATAGTTTTAATGAGAAGTGTTTAGTGGATTCACCCTTTAACCTATATTTAGTTATTTAAAAAAAAATAAGTAGGCTGCCAAAGCAGGCATTGGCTGTATGAGATGTAACGCGCATGCACGCAAATACTTGGCCGCTATTTTAATAGCCTTCACTTTCTGCACATTAAAACGAGAGAGTTGTATGGCAGCTCTGGGATTATTGTTCCATTTGGCTCAGACCTGTTACACGCTCAAGGAAGCAGAGACTTAACAGCTCGAGCAGCTTTACATTGTAAGTGAAGACGGCACGGCGCACGTACGCTACTTTAACGGACATCGCCCACTCACAAGAGCCCAGAGGTGTGAATTACCTGCGACTTAACGGAGCTCTATCCACGTTAGTCCACTTGTAAAATGCTAATGACATCTCTTGTAATCTATTTTTATTGTTATGTAAACGCGCAATCCATAGTTAGAGCCGTGCGCTCTGGCTCGATTGAAGTAAAGACTGGCGCTATCTCTGCGGTTGTGTTTTATCCTCTAATTTGTGGGTAATTAAGAGAAAACAAAGAGGGCGACAAATACACACATTAATCAACGCCGTGACAGTGCCTCTCTGCTTTCCCGACCGCTTGCGCGTCAGTCTGTTACTTAGAAAATCAAAATTTGAAGTTAAAATATATATAAACAATCTGGTGTAAATAACTTGCATGGGGTTCTTTCTTTCTTTCTTTCTTTCTTTCTTTCTTTCTTTCTTTCTTTCTTTCTTTCTTTCTTTCTTTCTTTCTTTCTTTCTTTCTTTCTTTCTTAAAAACCAATAAAATAAAAAAAGCTGCGCAAAGCATTAAAAAACGTTTTGCATTTAATTCACACTAGAAATGAAAACGCATAAATGCAGTGAAATATGCCTCGTTTCTTACACAGGTGCACGTTATGAACCATACACTTTGCAATAATATAGTCGCATCAATGCAATCGCCAAATAATGTGCCAAAACATGCATATAAGCTTTATGTACAATGCAAAAAAATAATGTAAACATTTGCAAAGAAGTATCTATTGAACAACCACTCACCGTTAGAAACCGGTGCATGAATGACGACCGCTATCAGAGCGAATACTACGATTACTTTCAGATCCATGTTTGCAGAGTGAAGAAGAGATCCGCACAATGTAGAATCCAGGAGCAACTGTGACAGCAGCAACTGCGTTTCTGAGTTAAATTTGCGCACAGGCTCCAGACCAGACACCCACTCCGATCCCCCCACCTTCAAAAGGAGAAAGTGGGTGTTCCCACGATGATTTGTTAGCTATTGGCACCAAGTAGTACTTATTTTTTTCTATGGAGAAATATATTTTTTTCTTCATGATTTATTAAATATTTGGAGTTTGTTGATGAATAGCCTATACTGTGGATCAAGATGCGAGAATGCATTTACAAAAAACATGCTGGATCTCAGGAATGTAACAACATTTATTGCATTATCAGCTATTTTTTTATGCTTTCCAACTTGATTACTCATGAAGTTTGATTTATTGTAATTTTGTATTGAATACTATTTTAAAACCATATATCTTTACAAATAATTTAAAAAAAATCTTTTTCAAGAGTTTCAGCCTGTTAACGGACTATTTTCCTTTTTTTACAGCCTCTGCTTAGTTAAAGCATCTAGACATTTTTGGGCCCCACTTTATATTGGGTGGCCTTAAGTACTATGTACTTACATCAAAAAATAAGCACAATGTACTTACTGTGTTCAAATTGTATTGCAGAACACCTTTTCTGATACTGATGTGGATACGGGTAGAGTTAGGGACAGCTGTGGTGGTGTGGGTCAGTTTAAGGGTAGGGTTAGATGTAAAGGAAGTGGAAACTGTGTAATTACAAATGTAACTACAGAAATTAATTACAGATAGTACAGTATCTATGTACAAGTACAATGTAAAAACATGTATGTGCATTGTATCAAATGATTAATTACAATGTTAGTACATAAGGCCACCTAATATAAAGTGGGTCTGCATGAAATGTATTTTTGAATAACTTACATGATTAGTGTTGTCACTGACCTTTTTACTTCTCAGGTCTTTATTTACATTGCACATTCAGCGTTTCATTATTGTGTGTTTCTTTATTTTCCCAGTTTCAGCCACAGAACCCACCAAATTATTCACAGAGCAGCCGAAGGTCTGCATCTGTTTGCCTTTAGTCATGGTAAACCTTAAGTTCCATAGACTGAAATAGCCCAATTTACATGAATTCTGATTAGTTTTGGAAATTAATAAACTGCCCCATTTTGTATCAGCAAAGTAAACTAGTCATGCAGAATGTAATTTAAATAAATAAATCTGTGTTATTGTTCTGTCTTACTCCAGAGGAAGCAGAGAAAGTGAGAAAGGGAGAGCAAACAATTAGTTTTATATTGGACAAGAATTTTCCACCAAGCTTTCCAGTTAAATCGGAGTGGGGTGACGTGGATGGGAAGGGGGGGGGTATTAGTTTGTATAACAGGACACAGATGTCTTCTCGGTTTTCAGGGATATAGCTGTGCCGTGCTAGACTTTTGTCCCGTAGCGAAGCTCCAAAGGAGAGGGTTGAGTTCTCGTGTAATAGGATTCTAAACCGACGCAGCTCACCGGGTCAAAGCTGCTGCTCAGTGGCCCGTGTGTGCCAGTGCAAGTGTTGGCATGCATTTAATCACTCTCACAGTCAATTACTTCAGTAAGTGATGGGGCAGTTCAGATTTTATGCCAGACGGGCTATTTTTGCCGTTCTACTTCAATCTTGAGACCTTTCCGCTTTTTATAGCATTTGAGAAAACTTGGAGGATTGAGAAAACAACGTTAGAAATCGTTTTAAAGCTTTTAAATGTTTGTCTCTATTATGGTGCTGTCATTCTAAGTTTTAGTTACAGTGTGTTTAAACAAACATTTTAATGCCTTTAAAGTCTTTGAGTGCTCAGCTTTCCTCTCTTCAAAAGCCCGGAGGTGAATGCAGATGTCATTTTACAAGGTGCCACCGGTGGGAGAGTTCACACCCACCCTGAGATTCTGCAGGCACATTCCCAGTTGGTTAGTTGATTACAGGAGATGGAAGTAGAAAGTTCTGTAGTTTTCATTTAAATTCTAAAGCTTCATCAGATCAGCAGCCCTAGGTTTATATTTATCTACAAAACTCAGTATATAAACTATTTAGCTGCATCTGAAGGGAAGATTTAATAGAAAACAAAGTGTGTTTTAATTATAAATTAGCTTACTTTTTTTCCTAGTCTCGTTTTTTTAACAAGATATTCAACCTTTTGCCCACCTTACATGCGAAAAATCCAAATCGTCTTAAACAGTTATGGGCCATAACATCCAGTGTAATCTTTGCAGTTTGTAATATAATATAATTAATATAATATAATAAACTAGTCCATTAAAAAACATTGCATTCTTATTGCATTTAATTATTTGCACGTTTATGCATATCAAAGGAAGCTGCAGAGAAGTTTAAAGCATTAGTGCATTTAGTTATATGGTTTATAGACTTTGTGTGTTTTTGAAATATAGCTGATGGATTTGCTCTGTGATGTTAAAATGCTGGTTTAGTTTGGATAGAAACAGTATAACTTTTTATGGTGCAGATCTCATGAGGAATAAAGTGATTGCACTGAATTGGGTCAGCAGAATGAACTCTCGAACGATTTTTTCTGAATGTGATATTAACATGCATTACATCTTTTAAGAGTTAACTTGTTAAAAAAAGATGTTAAAATCATCTTAAACTATTATAGCCTCATTACTCACAACAGAGCATTTCAAAGCCACAGAATAGGAGTATTCATGAAGTAATTTTGGATTAAAGCTCATTAACCCTTTTTGATTATCATTTGACTCTAATGAGGGAAGTTTCATTTACAAGAGGTGTCAGGTCATCCTCAGATCTTGCCCCGTCCTATAGTCGCCCCCCACATGGAGCGTTGGGGCTCTTGCTGTGGAGCACCTCTGAGTTAAGTAAACATGCAGCCAACAGGGGAAACTAGAAGTGTTATCATTGACACGAGAAGCGCCTTCTAGGGTCTAAATCTAGCCCCGTAGACTTCATGCCCCCCGTACGCCTGCAGAGTGATGAAGTCCCACCCAGACATACCAGCCACCATATCTATGGCAGTGTTACAATTTCTTTTGCATTAAAAAAAAGTTTACTAGGGTATTTAAACGACTAGGGTGTTGTTTCAAATCTGCTTTGTAGTAGTGTTTTATGGCTAACAGACATTTCGGTTTAAATGCTTTTCTCTCAGTGTTCGTGTAAGGTGTTTTAAATTTGGCTACTTTTAAGTACTTTTTGAAAAATATTATGTCCAAGAAAACCCTTGAAAACAGCCATATTTATGAAAATGTACTTGAAAAGTGCTTAAATTATTGAAAGACAATGTATGTGAAATTTGTGTTTAATTTAATTGATAAAACAATCTTTTAACACAGCTGCTGCCCTTTTTATATAGATATAGAGCCATTTTTCATGGCTATGAGCTTGATATTGCTAATATAAGTATCAAAGTATATGATACACCTTGCATTCTTGAGGTCAATCATATAGTCATGGGAGAAAAAAAATCCCTTTGATTTCTTTTTGAATAAGGGAATCAAATACCTTTACCATAGTATCCTTTTAGTGGTCCTTGGCCAATGAAAGCTGTGATACCTTCTGCCGTCAGTCTGAAGGTCTGGCTACCCACACACGGAGAGAGCAGAAGGCAGCCATTTTTGTTGTGGCACCTGGGGAGCGATTGGGGGTTATAAGTGCCCTGCTCAAGGGCACCTCAGTCATTTCCTGCCAATATTAAGAATCAAACCCACAACCTTCGCAGTCTGACTCTCTAACCATTAGGCCACGATTGCCTCAAAAGAGCAAACCTCTTAAAAGAGTACTATGGTTTTTGAACATGATCCAATTTTTATTGTTAAATAGATAAAAATTAGCCTAGAAATCTAGACGCACCCTAGCGGTAGCAAATCTAATCTGCCGCGAGTGTCGTCTGGCAACTCTCAAACCACTTCTGAGCTGTAATCGCCAAACTCTGGTCGGGCCAATCACATCGTGTATAGAGTCGGTGGGCGGGTCTTAACATAATGATGGCCGAGTTGTGCTTGCGTGCTTCTAGTATAAACAGAAACTGGTGAATGGCGGTCTTTTGAATCAGCTTTGGCCGCGACTCTGGAACACTTGGAGTTGAGCTTTTCTCTGAGAAAAGAACAAAGAACGGCACTGAAGTCATTCTTAAAAATGGAAGATGTGTTCTGAGTTTTGCCGACCGGATATGGCGAATGTTTAATCTGTCAACTAGCTCTGCTTCACCTTCGTTGCTCTGGTTGGTTGTATTGCTATCCAATTGCGTGCACGCCGTGCAGAGGGAGTTTGAAAGACAACCGTTTATCCCGCCCCTTGGATTGAGCCCTGTCAATGGTGAGTTTCCTGACCAAACATCTTGATGTGGGTCTGGCTTGTCAGGCTAGATAAAAATAGCTCCAATGTAGAACTGATGATAGTAGATCTAGGGCAGGGGTAGCCAACACTGTTCGTGGAGGGCTACCTTCCTGCATTCTTCAGTTTCAACCCTGCTCCAACACACTTAACTATTATACCTTGAACATCAGAAAGCTGGTTCAGGTGTGCTTGATTAGATTTGGAGTCTCTCCAGGATGGTAGCCCTCGATGAGCAGGGTTGGAGACCCCTCATCTAGGGGCAAGTTGTTGCAATTTTTACATTGAGAACCTTTTTTAAAAAACATTTTAAATTTGTATTTCTCATATTTTTGAAAGATGGCTTTAAAAGTCACAGATAAAGCTATGTAACATTTCCACCATTAATGCACAGAAAAAAGTCACATACACAGTTATTTGATAATTACAACAGACATTTCAGCTAAAATTAACACATAAAACAATGGACCCTTTTCATGGACTGTAATGACGCGTCATGTAATGATTTCCTATCAACATTGTGTATCTAGTAAAGTTTTTAATATTTCCATTAAAAAACAAAAATGAATACACATTTATAACACTATTCTTGTTAAATGTGTTGTATTGTATTGGCAGTAAATTACACAAATTAACATTGCTGCTAGGGTGCTTCTAATACAACGGCTTATGGAGTGATGACAAATTTGACATCCTTCTCTCTTCTGACCAACCTCTCCTTTTCTTCTTTTTCTTTTTCTTCTGACAAATCTCTCTTTTTCCCCCCTCTTTTGGACAGCTGTGAAAATGCTATCACCGATTTTCTGCCATCTCCCATTCACTGCTATAGAAGTTTACCCAACTAATGAAACTACCCGCTTCTAAGAAAATGTGAAAAATAAATCAAACATGAAAAATGTAAAAGGCATCAAAAAATAAACAATTGTTTTGACCAAAAAGTCAGCTTGCAAATGAAAATGAAAGTCTGACTTGACGTTTTTAAAAGAAAATGTCCTTTTTCTGAAAATGCAGTTCTCCTTTTGATTTAATGAGTTTGATCTTGGTTATTGAACTGTCTTTTTATTTTTTATTTTAGTTTTTGTGTTTTATTTATTTATATTTAGCTAAATATGATGACATTGGAATTTTAGATAATTTAGAGAAATTGTTCAAATTTAAGACTGTTAGGTGTTGACACAACATACAAAACAACTGTATTTTTATGAAAAATCTCATAGTTACTGAGATACAACTCTTGTTCCCTCTATGGGAGACAGATTGTAAATGTGCCCCATGATTTTCTTCCTTTATGTTGGTAATGAGTCACAAGGCAGTCTTGTGAATGGATTCTCGGCAGGACGCCTCTGCGCTGTTTGTCCTGTACACTTCGCACAGATCTCTGACTGTCAGACTGAGATGGAAATGAGGGGGCTGGCTGCAGATATGCACCTCCGAGTGCTATAGAATAGACGACCCGTAACGCTGATAGCTGGTAATTAAACAAGAGAATTGGTCACAGCTTACAGGAATCACATAAGAGCAGTTTTAAAAAATAAGATTTTTATTCTTGCTCAGTCTGCCCCTTTTCCGCTTTTGTTATTTTTATAGGATTAGGTAGATCCTTTTATGTTTTTTTTAATCATCTTATGGCTATGAATAGTTGTTTAAGAGTTGTGTGGGACTGTGTGCACAACATCTGCTATTGCTCTTTGTGCTAAGAGGGAAAAATCACATTACGCTAGTCTTTGTCGTTGGCTCTATGGTAACTACAGTTGATGAAGATGAGTTGGGAAGAATCAAATCAGCTGATCGAGGGGAATGAAAGCAAACAGAGAGATGTGAACGCAGAGAGAGCAGATGTTTCACACATATTTACTTATCTCACAGCCAATGTTTGTGCAGACAATCTTCCAGCAGGGATCACTTAAAGGAATATTCCGGGGTCAATACAAGTTGAGCTCAATTGACAGCATTTGTGGCATTATGCTGATCACCAGAAAAATCGCTTCCCACTTGCCACTCATTTTCTTTTAAAGAAAAACTGGGTTGCAGCGAGACACCAACAATGGAAGTGACTAGGGCTGTAAATTGATCTGTAAACAATAAAATAACTTTTATTTTTAGTTTCCAATTTTACATCTTTACGGACTTTTCATGACGAACGGAACGCCATAAACCTTAAAACAGCTGTATGTGATTATTTAAACAGCATTACAGGTCAAATAACCTTTTTTTTAAATCAAATGTAAGATTGATATTTCTGTTTTCAAAACCTCTGAAAGTCGGTCCCGTTCTCTTCCATTGTGATTTACTCTAATCTTGATTTTTGCATCTTTTCAAAAGAAAACAATGAATGAGTCTAAATATTTTTATGTTGATTAAAATTATATCACGCATGATAATGATTGAATTTAACTTTTGGAATATTCCTTCATGCAAGCAAGCACTTTTCACCTGCAGTCAGAATTTACACAAGGAGGATGAAATCAAAGAGGACTCCCGATTAGAACAACAAACCTGAACGTTGTTTAAATGCAAAGACTGTTAGACTAACCTCACATCTTCTATCCAATAGATTAAACCGGGATGTAATCTAGGCAACATGTGCATCTAGCAAGGGTGTTGAGCGGGAAACGCTGTCCCACAGGAGACAACGTACCGTCTAGGATCTGCATGTAGCGTTTTATGTTTAACCGCTACCACAAAAATGGCTATGGAGGTTTGAAAGGACCTCTATGTCACACACAGTCACAAAATAATGGCAGAAGAGCAGATATTTTAAACCTCCGTGTGAGCGGCGGTCTCTTTCCCATCATCGACGGTTAATGTAGATACATATTGTTTTTTGGCTGCGGTCTGTGATTCACTGACAAAATGTCTTTGGTGTCATTCCATGCTGAAAGGTCTCTGTTTCTCCCAGAAGTAAAATAATGTAGCCTGTTTACCACACGTTTAAGAAATCACAGCACACTTAGACAAGTTGCCTGAAAATGGGGTTGTTCTGTGCTGTTTTCCTTTGTTAAAATCACGCTTCAATAATTGGCTGTGTGTCACATTTCACAGTCCTGCAATGGAACTGGACCTTGCCTGATAAGGTTTATGCCTAAAGGGATCATTCCCTCAAAATGTTTAATTCTGTCATCATTTACTAATTTGTTCCAAACTGTTTCCCATGTGTGGAACACAAAGATTTTGATTAATATCCCTTTCCCCAAGCTGATGAATGAATTTAGATGGCTTGTATGGTGCTACACTATATACCGTTCAAAAGTTTAGGGTTGTACGTTTTGCTGCATTTATATAATCAAAATACAGTAAAATACATTAATATTTTCAAATATTACAATTGAAACAACTGTTTTCTATTTTAATATATTTAAAAATGTAATGCATGCCTGTGATGGCAAATCTGAATTCTTCATCTAATATGCTTTGGAGCTCAAGAAACATTTCTTAATATTTTCCATGTTAAAAGCACTTATTTTATGTGGAAACCAGGATTGAAAGCTCTTTGATGAATATGAAGTTTAAAAGAACGGCATGTATTAGAATTAGATTTATTTTGGAATAATGTAACGTCTTTGTCACTTTTGTCACTTAAAAGCTAAGTCTTGAGGTCTTGTTTAATTTGTATTGACGAGGATGGTGGGAATATTCTTTAAAAAATTACCTTTTTTGATCCATGGAAGACAAAACGCATGTTAGTTTGGAATGACATGAAGGTGTGTTAACGATAACAAGTTATTTATTTTGGGGTGAACTACTCCTTTAAAGGAGGCAGTGCATTGTTGTCAAATCAATGATAAATGCCACTAGAGAATTCCATGTCGCAACAAACTTTATCCTTTGAATTTGAGGCCGATGTGTAAAGCCGACAGGATGTGGTGCCACATTAATAATTTTATATAATGAATGTGTCTGAAACAACAATTCTCCTTTAGAAAGGTGGATTTATTTGAATCTCCTAAATATCAATTGGATAATTGACGCTTACGTAAAGCATTTTGGCTCGATGATGTGATCTCCGTTGTTAACATTCTGTCTTTGCTCTAACAAGCTTGTGGTTTAAGCAAGAAAGCTAATCAAAACATGCAGGGCTCTCACGCCAATGCCAGTAAACATTGTTCTCAAGCATTGCTCAATCTGCAAGCAATGTCCCTGCCATTTTATCGAACTACCATATCCTGTTAGTACAGAATTGTCAAGGACAAATGGTGCTGTATGATCTGTACAAGACGATTCTTCCAGAAATTTCTGATGCATTGCCAGCTTTATTATGTAAACCTATTGCACAATTCAGGAAAGTAACAAAGGTTTAGAGAAGCTATTAGTTATCCAAGAACACTCGATTTTAAAGGCCGCCATATAAACGCTCAACACCAATCACAAGAATTCAAAAGAAGTCAAAAGATCTGAAGCTGCAGGCTAGATTTGGTGTGGCGTTAATTGCTTCACGAGGCATCTGTTGAGATGAATATGGGTAGGTCTGTTAGCTGATCTCAGTTTACCCTCACTGTGCAATGCATTTGCTACACTTTGCTAAAAAACATGACAAACCTGCTCCATTCCCCTGAAGCTTGAGAGCGGCCCTGAGATTTACTGTCCGCCATAATCGTTCACAACTGTTCAACCGCACTCAGATGCTTGGCTGAATCATAAATCTTCAATACGATACAATCGGACACAGTCAGACAGCACTGCAACATCAAACAGACCAAAGTGGCATGACATTCTCACATTTCTTTGGTGGACCAGATTAAGTATCTTTGCAGAATCCCTCTTGGTATGATTTTGGTGGGTCAATGTTTCCACTTTCCAACTTTCTGAAAACTCCGTGAATCTACTTTCATGACTTATGATTCCTTCAGCTTCCTTTACTGTCATATTGGTGTTATTTTTATTAGAACATATTTAAATAATCATTTCTAGTATTTAGTCAACATCTTGAGGAGCATGCGAGTCAACATGCCAATGTTTCTTGGCTGAACACATTATGAGAGCGAGGCTTTAAAGTTCCAGATTAGGGTTCACATGCTGAACTCATCCTGGGGTGAGGGAGCCATTGAGGTATCTAGCCCAGCGGGGGGCACTTCTGCTGGATCATTGTGGGTCTAAAGTGCCAAGGGACCAGCCGGCTGTGCCTTTGTGCTTGCTCCTTTACCTCCTCTGTTGTGTCACAAACTTTTTCCTGCTTTGACCACCAGTTGGGCCAATCAACAGATGGAGCAGAACCATACGAAAAATAGCAGCAGCCTTTCACTGCTGACACACAGAAAGCATCAATTCTTCGCTTGATGATAAAGACAATGCAGCTCACCAATAGTTCTCGACATCAGTAACCCATGGGAAGATCCGGAAAACCTGAATTCTGATTGGTGGGCTTTAAAAAGAAGAACAGCTCTCAGAGGTCAGAAGTGTTGACTGTAAATGTAACTTTTTAGTATTTTAATCCAGGATTATTTAATTCATATAAAAGATGCACAATACTGTTTAATTATACCATCAGTTATTAGTGTATTAGATTTATTTTCTTAAAGGATCAGTCTACACTGAATGTAATTTGGCTGTATATATCCAATGTGGAAAAGTCACATTTTCATACAGTATTTTTTATACAGTATATTATAATATTTTGCGATGTTGAGCAGCATTATATTGACTGATTCTGGACATTTGATTTTAGGCAAAATAGTATAGACATATTGATTGATTATCTATCACCACTTCCTTATATATATATATACATTAAAACGCATATACACTTTTATCAACCTTTGAATGATATAATGTTTTTGAAAGAAGTCTCTTATGTTCACCAACGTTGAATTTATTTGATTAAAAATATACTAAAACCAGTAATATTCTAAAATATTATTACAATTTAAAATAACTTTATTTTTATTTAATTTTTTTCTATAATGGCAACACTGAATTTTCAGCATCTTCAGTGTCACACGGTCCTTCAGATATCATTTTAATGCACTTGAAATCCTCGTCCTTGCCTTGTACAATATCTGAAATCCTTGTCCATGCGGGACATTTTTTGGTCCCCATGACAGGGGCACCTTATAAATCATATTTATGTGACATTTAAAAAAATGCAAAAAAGTTTTGTGTGATGGATTTAAAGTTGGTAAACGTTACGGTCTACAGGTCCTTCTCAAAAAATTAGCATATTGTGATAAAGTTCATTATTTTCCATAATGTAATGATAAAAATTAAACTTTCATATATTTTAGATTCATTGCACATGCACCACCAACTGAAATATTTCATATTTTTTATTGTTTTAATACGGATGATTTTGGCATATAGAATGAAAACCCAAAATTCCTATCTCAAAAAATTAGCATATCATGAAAAGGTTCTCTAAACGAGCTAATACCCTAATCATCTGAATCAACTACTTAACTCTGAACACCTGCAAAAGATTCCTGAGGCTTTTAAAAACTTACAGCCTGGTTCATTACTCAAAACCGCAATCATGGGTAAGACTGCCGACCTGACTGCTGTCCAGAAGGCCATCATTGACACCCTCAAGCGAGAGAGTAAGACACAGAAAGAAATTTCTGAACGAATAGGCTGTTCCCAGTGTGCTGTATCAAGGCACCTCAGTGGAAAGTCTGTGGGAAGGAAAAAGTGTGGCAAAAAACGCTGCACAACGAGAAGAGGTGACCGGACCCTGAGGAAGATTGTGGAGAAGGACCGATTCCAGACCTTGGGGGACCTGCGGAAGCAGTGGACTGAGTCTGGAATAGAAACATCCAGAGCCACCGTGCACAGGTGTGTGCAGGAAATGGGCTACAGGTACCGCATTCCCCAGGTCAAGCCACTTTGGGCTACAGAGAAGCAGCACTGGACTGTTGCTCAGTGGTCCAAAGTACTTTTTTCGGATGAAAGCAAATTTTGCATGTCATTCGGACATCAAGGTGCCAGAGTCTGGAGGAAGACTGTGGAGAAGGAAATGCCAAAATGCCTGAAGTCCAGTGTCAAGTACCCACAGTCAGTGATGGTCTGGGGTGCCATGTCACCTGCTGGTGATGGTCCACTGTGTTTTATCAAGGGCAGGGTCAATGCAGCTAGCTATCAGGAGATTTTGGAGCACATCATGCTTCCATCTGCTGAAAAGCTTTATGGAGATGAAGATTTTGTTTTTCAGCACGACCTGGCACCTGCTCACAGTGCCAAAACCACTGGTAAATGGTTTACTGACCATGGTATTACTGTGCTCAATTGGCCTGCCAGCTCTCCTGACCTGAACCCCATAGAGAATCTGTGGGATATTGTGAAGAGAAAGTTGAGAGACGAAAGACCCAACACTCTGGATGAGCTTAAGGCCGCTATCGAAGCATCCTGGGCCTCCATAACACCTCAGCAGTGCCACAGGCTGATCGCCTCCATGCCACTCCGCACTGAAGCAGTCATTTCTGCAAAAGGATTCCCGACCAAGTATTGAGTGCATAACTGAACATAATTATTTGAAGGTTGACCTTTTTTGTATTAAAAACACTTTTCTTTTATTGGTCGGATGAAATATGCTATTTTTTTTTTAGAATTTTGGGTTTTCATGAGCTGTATGTCAAAATCATCAGTATTAAAACATGAAATATTTCATTTGGTATGCAATGAATCTAAAATATATGAAAGTTTAATTTTTATCATTACATTATGGAAAATAATTGAACTTTATCACAATATGCTCATTTTTTGAGAAGGACCTGTAGAATATACAGTTTGAACAGATTATCAAGCATGATGTCTGGAAAGCCCCAAATAAAACATGGGAACCCATTCTTCTATGTTTTAGAATATTGTGAGACTTTGCTTTCACTCTCCCCTCATTCCTGTGTCCATGGTCTTCATTTGTTGTTTCTTTTTTTGTCTTTTATTGAAGTGGTTGCTCAACACTGAGGGCTGGTGCAGAATTAGAATTCCTGTAAATGCCTGAATTTTTGGCAGGACGGTTCAGCACTGTTGGTAGAACCTGCCACCTGACCTACAAAGAGTAATCTTTCATATGGTTGACATAACTACTCCTAATTATTTTTTAAGATTGCGCAATTATAAATATGACCTATATGAGTTTACAGAAAGTGCATCCACTAACATTAAACGATTGAGTGATTAAAATTGCCGGTGTTCATTTAATTGTTTATGTTGCATTCTTGTTTTACAGTGTGTTAAAGCTGGGTTTTGTCAGGGCGATGACAGAGATAGTCAGCAGGTTATGGACACTCAGTGGGGTGTGAGAGCATTTTGTAGGAGTAGATCACGAGAGAGGGATCTTTTGCACACATCAATCAACAGCACCAAACCCAGAGGGCCCGCCTGCAGAGAGGACATTGATTGCCCCGTTGCATTGAAAGCCCGTCCGCTGCAGTCATGAACCGATGCATCCTGTTATATGAGACTAGTTTCTTAATTTCCTCTAAATCAAACAGTGGAATGCAAAGGGTTGTTTGCAGGGGTTAAGAACAGGACAGAGATAGCCTGCTATGAGTTTCATTTTGAGTAAACACAAAGCTTGTATGATTTCCAGTAAAGTAATAATGAATCTTGATGGCTCTTTCCAGCATGCTATGGATAAGTTATTGGCAATGAGTCAAATTTCATGCTAAACTTTAAAGCATTACTTTTAAATAAGAGGCACTCGCAAATGTTGCACCAATGACACAGAGAAAGAGAAACAGCAGTGAGGCAAAGAACACAAACTGTAGTCTTATAGTCATTCATAAATATTAAGCCTGCTCAGACAGTGCAGACAAGTTTATTTTGTCACTGAAACTTAAAACCGCAGAGCCCAACATGTGCCTCGGGCAGCAGAGTGAACAAGAACATTTCTTGCTTAAAATCCTCTGACTTCTAAGAGCAGGAAAAAAGGTTACGACTAGACGGCTCTTTTATTCGTTTGAAAGAAGGTCACATCAGTTACTTGTAAGGATGTTTCGGGATCACGGATCAGTCTTTGACTTCTTTAAAGCTGCTGACTGGTAGATTGAGACAGTGGCACTACAGAGGCAGCGGAGCGAGTCTAGGTGAAGTGTGACCCAGACACGCAGACAGGCTGCCGCTATACTGGGGCTAGTCCTTAAGTGGCTTTCTTCATGGATCCATGAGCCACAAAGAGTTGGAAAATGACAAAAATGTCTTTATGGAGTGACTGTTCTCTAAGAGGATCCATACTATGTCTTTGTAGCATTCCTTATTTGAAAGTCGCTTTTGATGAAAGTGTCCACTAAATGAATAAATGCAAAAGTAAATGTTTGCTTTGTGATCCCATACAGCTTCCTCTTCAGCTCTCTGGCCCACTATAAGAGATTATTTCCTGTGTGATTTTGATATATATCAGGCAGTAAGTGAACTTCCTCATCTGGCACAATTTATGAATAAAAACATACTTTGTGGTCTGCATATTTAGTATATATATAATATATACTGAATTTTATATATATATATATATATATATATATATATATATATATATATATATATATATATATATATATATATATATATATATATATATATATATATATATATATATATATATATATATATATATATATATATATATATATACAGATTAGATAACTTTGTAAACTCTCTGAAACCCAAAAAGAAAACAATTACAATGGTTTTGCTAGTACATTATGTTTAACTCGATCTTTAGATCTGTACCAAATGTTTTAATCTCAGAATAAATCAATTTAATATATTCTAATAGCTGGGACTATTAATCTAATACATATTTATTTAATTATGCACTTGCTAATTCTTTAAATATCAATTGTTTATATGCTATGTTATTTAGAAACAATGTAGTGGACCAGATTATTTGCCAAATTCTTCTAGATATGATTTGGTGGGCCAATGTTTCCATAAATGGTAATAAGTTTTTTCTACTTCTGTAAACTTCCTGCACAGATGCATGGGTCTACTTATGATTCCTTCTGCTTTCTTTACTGTGTCGTAATGGAGATATCTTTATTAGATATGATATAATTTCAACACTTTATTTTGATTAGTCCACTTAAGACATTCTTCTGTTGTAAGTAACTTACTTTGCAACTACATGTCAACTAACTCTTATTAGAGTATTAATAGACTGCCTAAATAGGAAACAATCTTGGCATCCATTTGCTATCATTTACTCACCCTCATTTATTACTTTTTCTTCTTCTGTAAAACAAACAATATGATATTTTTTGTTCATGCAGTAAAAGTCAATGGAATTTTGCATATTCAAGACTTTTAGTGTACGGACAAAAATGGTTGAAACATTCGTCAAAATGTTGAAGACATTCTACAATCTTAGACAGACAGAAAACCGACAGTTTGGAATGATATGAAGGTGAGTAAATTATCTGTTTAAGTCTACCTCGAACACTCAAAATCGATTGTAAAATGGATTGCTGTGAACTTTATGGAACTAAAATAAGCAATGATTTGGCTGCTAAAGACATTTTTTGAATTGTCTACTTTTCTGCAACATAATTATCTTCCCTTGGTATTTTTTCTCAGCAAATATTGTAATATGTGGAAATAGTAATTCAAATGGTACAAGCAATCAAAGATGCCATCTTACAGCTCCTCAGGCGAGAAAGTTTAATGAATTCAGTCATCTGTTGGTAAAACAGCGTGACTAATGCCACAGAGAGTTCTTGTTTACCCTGTGAATGGGATCAGCATGTGTCAGCGCAAAGTCAGTAGAAGTGAAGAGGTAAAAGACTCTCGTATAGAGCACACCACAGTGGCCATCACTAAAGACATGCTGCTGTCCATCAAACTTCTTCTCGGAGCTGATACTTCAGCTTTATTTACAAGCCCCGTCTGCACCATAAATCGACATCTGTTCACAATTTACAACATTTTCGTCTTGATTTCAAACGTTTTAAACAGTATAGGTGCGTTTAAGAGGGCTTGCAGATGCTCCAGCGTCCAGGCATTAGCTGTCAGTCATGGCTGAGCAAGAAGCTGTTCTCTGTGTTCGTTGCACATAATGACCTCAATGGGAAAAAGTTTTTCCAAAAAATCTGCATTAGAGGTGGAAAAATTACTTGACGAAAAACTAAAACGCTTATGAATCTCGCTTGGTAAACTAAGTCCTGCTGAATTGATTAATTACGTAAAGGTGAAACCCTCTCAGGTGAACATTTTGACTGAGAGCAGATGTTAAATTAGAGTAGGTGACTTTAATTTTCAGTTGCTTGACCTTTGTTGCATTACCTTAATGGCCTTTGTTTCTTAATGGCTATTATGATTCATTGGGTTTTGCCATGTGATTTTTGGTGACTGTTGTTTACATAATCTGTAATTGGGAGTGAATGCCCCCCTCTGGTTTTTTTTGGTTCTCGTACAGGACACAGGTGCCTCATACAGGAGCGCTGCCTGCTTTTTTGTTTTGTTTTTTGACGGCAGTAATACATATAGTAAGCTTGGGGTTGTCGCTCTGCTTGTTTCTCCACAGTCTGTGCAAATTTTCTTTGGTTACGTTACTCAACAGATGCCTGGCCAGGTTTATGATGGGGTGAACCCTGGCTGAGTCAATGAAAGAAGTAAAAGAGAGCGAGAGAGAGAGAGAGAGAGAGAGGGGTAGAGAATGTTTTTGGGCTCAGCTGAGCGAAGGTTGTTGCCAGAGCTGTGTTTGATTAGCCGCTCCGGCCGCGCTCTGTTCTCAATTAACTCCACAGTCATTTCTTTTCTCCTTTCTTTGAGAACTTTTTTTATTCTGGGTGGCTTGAAAAGATGCATGAGGGACTATCAGCCACCCAGCATATATTCTCAGCCTCGAGAGAGAGGCAGTAAAAGTGTGTAATTATCTTGCTGACGTGAACACGTTCAGGTTTCAGGCGCTTATGTTATTGTACACTTTATCAGCAGATCACCAATTCTGCTGGTCAAAATGAAGGCATGAATTTGCCAAATGTTCTGGATTTACTTGCATGACATGCTCTGCAGTGGCATTTCTGTATCTAAAATTACCAAGCAAAATTGGGTTTCCTGTGAAACGGACTCCTTTTCAAAATAACCAAGGTAACAGATCACTCCTATGGGCAAAAATTCAGCCAGAGCCTGATTAACTCAATTCTTGTTCTTAATGAAAAATAATAGATCGGGTGAGATTAGTTTATTTATACAGTTTAAATGTTACATGTGATTTTATAATACATTTTATATAACATAAGCTTTTTTTTTTTTTTTTTAGTTATATTTTTGAAAATGAAAACGTGTGTGTGTATATAAGTTTAGCTATAATGTGTGTATACATGACAGACAGACGGACGGATGGATAGATAGGGGGTGTGTGTGTGTGTGTGTGTGCATTATAATTATACACCATACACGCACTGTAAACACTTTTATTTTGGATGCGATTAATCACAATGAATCGATTTGACAGCACTAAATATAATGTCATATAAATTCAATAAATATAATATGAGATAAAAGAAACATTCTTTGCGTACTGTTTAAATTCATGGCCACTTTGCACTCTAGTATGAATTCCTACACTGCTCAACAAGCTTATCTGCTCTCCAGATCATTTGATGGGATGTATTTAGGGTTTAGACAAGGGAAAGGCCTTTAATTCTTCTAATTAAGAGTTTAGGGCACAAGCAAGGGTGATCCCTGCAGGCGTATCTGTAGGGTGTCCAGCTGTGTGCTGGATGTGAGAGCAGTTCGAGGTGAATCAGTGTTCTGGCATGAGCTGAGACTTTCCTGCTCCTGTGTGGCAGGTCTCCATAAAATCCTATCCAGATTTCTCCGTGTTCTTATCATGATGGAGAGGGCAGGCATCCACAGGAGGTCCTCCACTTAACACCAATTTGCCTCCCTGCAGGTGCTCTTTGATGTGGCCATCATAGGAAAGAGGGAGGGAACCATAAATAAGTGAACTTTCTAAGTTACCCCATCATTACACGGCCACATGGACCCAGGCTCGGCAACCTTTCCGGTCCAGAGGTCGTAAACCCACCACAGGCTACACAAACAGGACCATGAAGCAGAGAAAACTTCACCACACACCAAGTCCGGCTATGACACATACGTGGAATTTTTAAACAGAAACAATTAAAAAATGTTGATTGAATTGTTGCTTGTTATATAGTTTACTTGTTTTGATTTACTCAATACATCATAATTTCTTTACAAAGTGAAAAAGAAAAAAAAATCTAATTATAATTTTATATATATGTATGTATGTATGTATATGTATGTGTATATATATGTGTGTGTATATCATATTTTTTTGTATAGGCCAACATTTTATCTACATTTTTTAATATTTATATATATTTTTATTTTACTTTCTCTTTCAACTAAAAATTATTTTAAAATCACATATGCAATGTTCAGTATACCAACTCTTTAAAAAAAAGCAAATAAATATTGAAATATTTATATGCTCACAGTGACAAAAAAAAAAAAAAACAATCACTGAGAAGAGCTTTTTAACAGCTCTTGCCACCAATGAAGCATGCAGAGCAAAACCGTCTACAAAGAGCTTAGCGTTCCATTGCAATCAGTCTCCCTTTAGAAGCAACTTAAAAATCCCGTCATGTTCCCATGTCTTGAAAGGATTATAGTGGCAGTTGGCAAGCAGAGGGTGTTGACAAAAGCCTTCCTTTTCAAAGAGAGAGACTACTGGCCTCAGCAAAAACTCTTACTTACACCTACCACACATCATTTGTTTTATTTATACAGTGTTGAAAAAAGTGAAGGCGTGTAATAAAAATAAAACAAATTTTGATTTTTAAAGTGTACAATATTGTATACAAACCTAACAAGAAGCTGAACAAAGTCACAGTGAGATTTTCCAAAATCCTAGTTTCACAAATTATCTTTATTTTAACGAATTTGAATAAGAATTAACTCTTTTTTTAAAACTCTTTAACGGCTTAGAAAGCGGGAGAAATGTGTCTGGTTTTGTTGAAAAGGGTGTTGGTGTTGGCCTGCCGCACACAAAAAGAGCCCTGCTTGTTAGGTCTGAATAAAGAACACAGGACTGAAATGCAGGGAGAGCACTCCACTGCATCGAGAGGGGTCGTCTCCGGATGCTGACAGAATTCTGTTAACCCCTGACTTGCGTTACAAAAGCATCCATTGTAGCAGTAGGCTGGATGCGCGTTTTTGGGCCGCTTCGGGTGAATGTAAAATAAGCCGTCTCCTTTTCTTCCTTTTTGCATTTCTTTTACACCCCCTGCTTTTATTTCACACAGATCTTTAGATTCAATTTACTTCTGATTCATTTCCATTGAAGCACGTTATAATGGTCAAGTGCTTCTGAAATAATCTGCTGTTTTCAGTTGCAGGTCTACCTTTGAAAAGCGGGCCTGGTTTTCAGCTGTACTGACTTGAATCCCATTAACACATAATAACATTACGCATGCATGTTTAGGATCATAGCCCTTGAAGATACTCCACCACACAGTATTCATTCAGTAGGCATAATGCAAATAAATAAACAAAGTCCCTGCTCTAAATTAAAAACTTTTTTTTTGTCATGCAAAGCTTAGTTGGAGTGATCCAAGATCCAACAGGACAAATGGTAAAAACAGCTACAGCAGTGTTATTTCAGTATGTCTAGCCCTTACAGTTTTACTGGCCTGTAACTTGTAATTTCAACAGCAAGTGATGATGGAAAGTGGGTGATATTGAGCAACCTTATCTGAGACTCAAAAACCATCTTCTAAAGGGAAAGAAGGTTTATACTATATATATATATATATATATATATATATATATATATATATATATATATATATATATATATATATATATATATATATATATATATATATATATATATATATATATATATATATATATATATATATATATATATATATATATATATATATAATTTTTTTTTTTTTTTTTTTTTTAACCTTTATTTAACCAGGTTAGTCTCATTGAGATATAGAATCTCTTTTTCAAGAGAGACCTGGCCAAGATAGCAGTACAAATTAAAGCATACAATCACAAAAACACAAAAGTCAAGTGCATTTCAATTAAATAAAAATGACATTAAAACATTTGCATGTGTGGATTGAGTCATGTTCTATAGATTTAACATAACCTTTAAACTCATTTAAGGAAATTACACTCTGTAGTTTGAGTATTTTCTGTAGGTCATTCCAATTTGAAGGTGCAACAAACATGAAAGCTTTTTTGAACATCTCAGTCCTGGCTTTAGGTACATTCAATGAAATAATTTTCTGGGACCGTAAACCATAAGTACTCTGTGTAAAAGAAAGTAAATCAGATATGTAACCTGGTAGCCTGCCTATGATACCCTTATATATAAAGATATAAAGGTGAGTAAGCCGGCGACTTGACAAAGAGGGCAAATTCACCGAGGAGTAAAGTGTACAGTGATGAGTGAGGGGTCTACAATTCGAGATAAATCTTAAAGCGCCATGAAACACAGAATCCAACATCTGAAGATACTTTGATGGAGCATTCATATACAGCAGATCACCATAATCAATCATAGATAGAAATGTGGCATGGACTAGCCTTTTTCTGGCAGAAAAAGTAAAACAAGATTTGTTTCTAAAGAAAAAACCTAGCTTCAGTTTCAACTTTTTCACTAGATTCTGTAAATGAAGCTTAAAAGAAAGGTCATCATCAATTAAAAATCCTAAATATTTATAAGATGAAACTACCTCAAGTTTATTACCCTGATCAGTAACAATATTCAGGTCTGACTCATTTTCCAATTTCCTTGCGTTTGAAAAGACCATTACTTTGGTCTTCTCTGCATTAAGCACAAGCTTTAATTGATAAAGCTGAGCTTGCACTCTATTGAAAGCAGTTTGCAAGCATTCATACGCCTTCTTAATGGTAGTTGCAAAACAATAAATAACTGTATCATCCGCATAAAAATGGAAAAATGCATGTTGGACATTTTCCCCTATACAGTTTATATAAATGGTGAATAAAAGTGGCCCAAGAATGGAGCCCTGTGGAACCCCTTTACAGATAGATACATAGTTTGACATTAGGCCATCAACTTGCGTAGCTTGAGTCCTGTCAGCGAGGTAGTTGATAAACCAGCCCACAGAGTGCTGAGACATGCCTATACTGATCAGTCTCTGAACTAGTATGCTATGGTCTACTGTGTCAAAAGCCTTGGACAAATCAATAAACAGTGATACACAGTGTTTCTTTTCATCCAGCGCTTTGACTATGTCATTAATTACTATGTCATTAATATATATATATATATATATATATATATATATATATATATATATATATATATATATAATGAATGTGTTTGTTTTTAGATATTTCTTATACTTGCTTGAGTATAAACACACTTTTGTGAGAAAAAGACCATCAAGGTAACGCACATGGAAGTAAATAGAACACAAAACACCTGTACATTACAGATAACAAAAATAAGAAACCATTTATAAAAAATAAAATAAAAATGAGTGTAACGCAGGGACTTCTGGGAATGTATTTTTACTGTTTATTTACAGTAAATTATATTGTAATTCATAGTTTTTACTTGCAAAAACATAAATTTGACATATACACAAACTATATGTAAAATGCGATTTAGAGTTTTTCACTATTGTGATGTAACTAACGTTTAACCAATTATCATGTTTTTCTGCAAAGAGTGAAAACGTTTTTTACAGTATATAGTTATGTGTGAGTTATTATTATTAACATATACCAATATTTGTTCAAAAGTTTGCCATCTGTAATTGTTTTTTAATGTTTTTAAAATTAGTCTTTTCTGCTCATCAAGGCTGTATTTATTTGTTACAAAATACAGTGAAATATTATTACAATTTAAAATAACCATTTTAAAAAATATATATTTTAAAATGTAATTTATTTTTGTGATGGCAAAGCTGGATTTTCAGCATCATTACTCACACGACCCTTCAGAAATCATTCTATTTTGATTTGCTGCTTAATAAATATTTCTGATTATTATCAATGTTGAAAACAGTTGTGTGTAAAAAATTTTTTTAGGATTCTTTGATGAATTTGAAAGTTCAAAAGAACAACATTCATCTGAAACGGAAAGCTTGTCTAAATGTCATTTTTAAAATAAGTAAAATTCTTACTGACCCTAAACTTTTGAACAGTAGTAGTGCTGTACTACATTATACTGTAGTACAGCACAAATGCAATTGCAGCACATTAGTTTCCACATATTTTAATTTTCCAGCTAAATCATTAACGTATCATGGTTTTCACAATTCAAGCAAACCATTGTTTACCATTTAAGGCATGTTTTGGATTTTTTTGTTTGTTTTTGCATTCATAATGATCTTTTATTGTGAGTGTAATTTTAAAAGAACAGGTTATTTAGGACTTTATGAGCAGCAGCTGAGTGTGTCTGCATGCTTCCCTGCTGTTCAGGCCTGTGAAACAGCCATTTTCTAACAGCCATTTTCTCGCGCTCACGACCAAGCTGTGGCCCAGAGGCTGCAGGATGACATGTGCTCGGGGCACAGTGACAGCTTGAGCTCTATCTCCAGATGCATCTCAGATAAGCTTTCCACCTGGTGACAGGCAACAGACAAGTGCTTTGGTAAGAGAGCGTTTTTTTTTCCGTACGGCTTTATAAACACAGCTAATGATGACAAGCCTTTAAGGAGATGAGCGCAGATAGAGGAGATTGTTAAACCAGTGCAGGAAAGAGCTTGTTTTCATCACGAGAGACCTTAAAGGATTAGTTCACTTCAAATTGAAAGTGTCCTGATATTTTACTCACCCCCATGTCATCCAAGATGTACATGTCTTTCTTTCTAAAGTCTGAAAGAAATTAAGCTTTTTTTGAGGAAAACATGCCAGGATTTTTCTACCTATAACGGACCAACATTATATGGGTTGAAGGTCAGAATCAGTCTAGTTTTAAAGGGCTTTAGGGTGCTTTCACATCTCTAGTTCGGTTCATTTGGTCCAAACCAAGGGCAAACAATTATACATTGTTGCATATTTCAGCTTTTTTGGTTCCTTTTCACACCACACTGATTGCTTTGGTCCGAACCAGTTGAAATGAACCAAAACGCAGGCACGTGACAACATCCACATCACTCATTGGCCATGGCGTATTTCCTAAACTGCTTTTCGATTGGTCAGAATTTACATGTGGAAAAATTCCAACAAATTTTGAAGAGACAAAGCCAGCAAACTATAATAACACTATGGAGAGACAACTGCGCGGGCCAGTTTTGTCCCTGGCCCTAATCTACTACACTGTGTATTTACCACAGTATGCAAACATTACATTTCTATAATGAAGCGCGGATGCGACGTGAAAACAACATTCTAATGCACTGCAGTCCCTTCAAGTGGAAGCATGCATGAATTATTCTTAACTGACATGCTCATCTTCCCGAAAATATTTCCAACGATCTATCAGGTAATAATGTCATGCACACAATGTCAGCGCAGCTAACTACGGCTGCTGGTTTAGTTAAAAAATTATCAGTACTTTTGCAGTTGGTTGTGTTCAAGGTCGGATCACATTCTCACCCCTAATAAACCGCTCCAGAGTTAGTTTGAAAGCGTACCGAGACCACCTCTTCAAAGAGGTCTCGGGACGCTTGTTTGGTCCGCTTTTGGTTCGCACCCGAGTGCGATTGCTGCTTTCAGACCTGACCAAACGAACCGCACCAAAGTAGGAAGCGAACTCTAGTACGATTCAACCGAACTAAATGAGGCAGGTGTTAAAGCACCTTTAGAGACTCGGCACGATCCCAAATGAGGAATTGGGGCTTATCTAGCAAAACCATCAGTCATATTGAAAGAAAAACTAAATTGTAGATACTTTTTAAGATATATATATTGCTTATCTTGCCCGGCTCTGTGGTGCGCCACCGATAACGTAATCACGTCAGAAAGGTCATGCTGGACGTAGGCAGAAGCCTCCGTCTTTACAAAACGGACATGCGAAGACTAATACAAATGTCCTTTAGCTAAAGAAGGTTAAACAACGATGTGGGATGATTTTTTGGTAAAGGTCGTTTGTATTAGTCTCTGCATGGCTACACTTTGGAGCAGTACTTGCACCTATGTCTAGCCTGACCTTTCCAACATGATTATGTCATCCGTGGTGCACCGCAGAGCAGCACAAGATGAGCAATTTAGGTTAAAAAGTGTGTATATATTTTTTTTTTCTTTGAGAATGACAGAACATTTCGCTAAATAAGACCCTATCCCTCGTCTGGTAATGTGCTGAACCCTCTGAAGCGCTTTGAAACTGCATTGATTTGGACCTTAAACCATTGGTTGTCACTGAAGTCCATTATGTGGAGAAAATCCTGGCATGTTTTCCTCTATTTTATTTTATTTTATTTTCAACTGAATAAAGAAAGACATAAACACCTTGGATGAGATGGGGCGAGTAAAATATCAGGACATTTTCATTTTGAAGTGAACTAAACCTTTAAGTTGGTTCAGCGTGAATTAGCATCTGTTTAACACTTCAACTTTTATTCCCTTTGATGTTCTTGCTGGATTCATAATGTAGCACATTTTCTGGACTCTCAGTAAATAAGGTACAAAAGCTTGTCACTGGGGTGGTACAGTACAACTTTGTTTGTGCATATTTGTCTCTCAAAGGTAAATATTGGTACCAAAAGTGTAGTACCTAAATGGTATTAGAACCATTTTGAAGGGTAGCGGCAGCTTTTGTACCTTTTTTCCTGAGAGTGTGTAGAATGCTACTGCAAATAAATAAATAAAAATGTCCTTGGCTGATGTTTTATGTGTGTTTTTAACCTTTAGATTTGATCATAGTGTTCCGTGCCTCACACATTTTTAAAACGTGTCATATTGTCTAATTGTGGTTAAAGGTGCTACACTAAAGGGAACTCCATAAGTAACTCAGTTTTATGGGCAATTCATGAAGTGGTTTTATTTGTCTGTTGATGCTGGCAAGAGATACGGTTTCACAAACAGTTATGTAAACAAATGCTGAGACATCGCACTGAATAAACTTCACTGTTATCACTTAACCTAAAGACAACTGTAGTGTAACTCTTTGAGTGATTTACAACTTGCTTATTCAAATCCAAGAAAAACATTCCTTTTCCATGTATTTCCTCCGAGAACCCAAATTTACCAGAAGTAGTTGGGAAAGCACTTCTTGGCGTTTAGAGACTTGAAAGCGGACGTTTGGCTTAGGTTAAGACCTCTGACCCATGGCTGATGCTATGACTCTGCATGAAATGAAATTCATATTCCCTTAAGGTCCACCAATTCATATTTGTGCAGCTGGCAGGAGTATGATGGAATATGTTATGAGTGTTTGTACAAGAAGGCGATGTAAATGAAACCAATGAACATTTAAGGGTATCAAATTATGGAGGAACATTTTACCTCATCAGAAAAAAACTTGTTAATGTGTGTTTTCTCCATTCTCAGCTCTCTCTTGTCTTAATTAACTTTTTTTTTCCTCTCCATGTTATTATTGGAAAAATCAATAAAAATGAATGTTCTTTTTTTCTTTTTCATATCCTATTTGCAAAACGGTTTTATGTTTTGTTTTGTTTAGTTTTAAAATCTTTAAATGTTGTTACGTGTATTCTTAAAATATGGGGACAAAACAGTTTGGACAAGAAAAATTTACTTAAATCAGCATATTATCTCTCTCTCTCTCTCTCTCTCTCTCTCTCTCTCTCTCTCTTTCTCTCTCTCTCTCTCTCTCTCTCTCTCTTTCTCTCTCTCTCTCTCTCTTCTTTCTCTCTCTCTCTCTCTCTCTCTCTCTCTCTTTCTCTCTCTCTCTCTCTCTCTCTCTCTCTCTTTCTCTCTCTCTCTCTCTCTCTCTCTCTCTCTCTCTCTCTCTCTCTCTCTCTCTCTCTCTCTCTCTCTCTCTCTCTCTCTCTCTCTCTCTCTCTCTCTCTCTCTCTCTCTCTCTCTCTCTCTCTCTCTCTCTCTCTCTCTCTCTCTCTCTCTCTCTCTATATATATATATATATGTGTGTGTGTGTGTATGTATCCTATGTTGAGAATAATATTTACTGTAAAACAAATATTTTAGTGCATGTATTCATTCCACCGAATAATTTTCTTTAGTCACAAACTGCTAGCAAAAGAAGATGATGAATGAGTAAAAAAAAAAAAAAAAAAATACATTAGACCTAACAGACACAACGCTGAACATCAAAAAATGATTATTCAATGTTTCTAAGATGTTGTGGTTTGCAGTATTGGCTGGCTGAGTGAGTTTACCAGGCAATTGGAGAGGTGTTTAGACTCAACCACGGTTTGAAAAAGGAGATCCCTAACTGTTGGTGTCACAGAGAGAAGCCTCTGTTTGTGAACCACAGCGAGGCTTCAATTTCCTCCGTAAACTCTGGCAGCCAGAGCAGTCAGCGGGGTCAGCCATTAAACCACATTTAAAGGGGAAAGGAATGCTAAGAGACTGAGAGATGTGAACATTCTCCTGTCTTTGTCTCAGAGTGGATCTGTCAGAGTCTGAGCGTTTTACTGCTCAGAAAACGAGACAAGCTTTTAACACCACTGCTGCTTAGCGTCTTGTCAGTCAGTGAACCAAATCCTGAGGGTTCATCTCATCACTGATTAATGTTACTGGTTAATGCCAGTGTTTTTTGTTTTGTTATGTTTTTTTAAACAACCAAGCATCCTTGACAACAAATTTACTTTATCTCCCGGAGGAATATGTCAGTGTGTACTTAATTTGCCAAATCATTCAATGTTTTAGTTCTTATTACACTTCAGCATAACATTTAAATATGTTAAACATGATCAAAGATCTTGTCATTTCAAGTATAGATGTCACTCAGTGGTTTATAAGCAGCATTTAGGGGCCCAATGGAGAATATATAGCCTATATAAAGTTTCAGAGCAGAGACAGTGTGGCTTTGAAACAGGCACCATGGGAAGAGGTTGAACACTTCATCACATCAGGGTGGGATGAACAGGGCTGCTGGCTGTTTTATAGTCGTATAAAAACCACATGGATAAATAAACTTCATTAATGGGCAGAGCTGTCATCTTTCTCATGTTGTGGTTAACTCATTTGTGCAAGAGGATTATTGTGGATATCAAGGATTAAATTGGTGTTTTTGTGCATAAATCACTGATATAGACAATTTTCATAGTTTTCAGGCTATTTTTTCATGTTGTTCTGTAACATATATCTATGTATATATATATATATAATATGTATGTATATATATATATATATATATATATATATATATATATATATATATATATATATATATATATATATATATGTATATATATGTATATATATATATATATATATATATATATATATATATATATATAATTTAAATAGAAAATTAGAAGCCTCCAAGTGAATTTATGGATGGATGGATGGATGAATGAATGGATGGACAGATTGATAAACTGATCTATTAATGAACAAATTAATGGACGGAGGGATAAGTGGATTGATAAAAGGATGAATGGACGGATGTATGAACGGATAGATGGATGGATTGATAAAATAATAGATAATAAACGGATAGACAGACAGACAGACAGACAGACAGACAGACAGATAGATAGATAGATAGATAGATAGATAGATAGATAGATAGATAGATAGATAGATAGATAGATAGATAGATAGATAGATAGATAGATAGATAGATAGATAGATAGATAGATAGATAGATAGATGCATTGAGTGATTGTGAATTACATTAATTTACATTCTTGAACAGGTCTACACAACTTGAAATACTAATGAGCGCTATAAAGTTTCCAAACTGCAATCAGCATTCTTAAAACCATAAATTATTATGTATGTGCATGGACCAGCTGTGCCTTAACCTGGGTGAGAGAAAAACAATTAGGCCTGGTCCCCGAGTGGAGCACTGGGTCTTTGTTAATGGCTAACATCCTGCAGGCTGTGATCTCACATCCTCCAGGGATCTCTGGCCATTATTCAAAGGGGTTGAGGGCCAATAGGGCCAGGACACAGGTCAGGGGCCTCCTGGTGCATTGGTAAGGTGAGCACAGATAGAAAAGGATCTATAGTGAAATATCAGCAGAAATCCCACATTTTTTGTTTTATAAACTGTTTTTGGAAAAACCTAGAATATGTTATATGGGGAAAAAAATCCTCTACTGCATTTAAATTCAACCGCTTCAGACTCAGATTTAATTGTAAGCTATAGTTTTTAAGTGGAGCTTATCTTTCAGATTTAAACAACCCAGGCTCATTAGAAATACGTGCCTGTGGCTACATTTCTGAAAAGTGATATCACCGGTACCTTGCTTCTTGCACATTTTGGGGCATTATCAAAGTAAAATGTCCAGTGAGAATTTGGCAGTTTTATTAACGTTGTTTTGCTGCAGTTAACTGGCAGTGTTAACAAAACCAAAGAACATTCTGATAGCTTAATTCTTTGTATAGATTCTATAGATCATAATTTGTGTTAAAGGAAACACATTTTTTTTACCGCTATTATCTCATCTCGAGACAGGATTGAATTTCATTTCATTTTCATTATTATTATTATTATTATTATTATTATTATTATTATTATTATTATTATTATTATTATTATTATTATTATTATTAAATTATCAATGTTTATTGCATACATGTGTACATGTTATTTCTCAGGATTATTTGATGAATATAAAGTTCAAAAGAACAGCATTTTTCTGAAATGGAAAGCTTTTGTTACTATAAATTACCATTCAAAAAATTGGTGTCAGCAAGATTTGTTGTTGTTGTTGTTGTTGTTGTTGTTTTGGAAAGAAATGAATACTTTGATTCAGCAAGGATACATTACATTGAACAAAAGTGGCAGTAAATATATTTATAATGTGACTTAAGTTTTCTATTTCAGATAAATGCTTTTCTTGTGAACTTTCTCATCAAAGAATTGTGAGAAAAATGGCTATACACAACTGTTTTTCAACATTGACAATAATAAAAATTAATGTTTCTTGAGCAGTAAATCATTAATTTCTAAAGGATTGTGTGATCGTAAAGACTGGCACTATAAAATCCAGCTTTGCCAAACCAGGAGTATATTGCATTTTAATATATTCACATTCATTATTTTAAATTGTAAAACTATTTCACAATATTACTGTTTCTGCTGTATTTTTATATACAAGAAATGCAGCTTGTTGAGCAGAAGATACTTCTAAAAAAAATCTCACCAATCTAAAACTTTTAAACGGTATATGTTTTGAGTTTTTGCAAAAATATAGGCACAGGGGAAAAAAATTCAATGAGCCTACTGGATTTAAAACCGCATATCTGGGAACATTACCCACATGTTCCTCTCTCTACATATATTGCTAGATGGATTGAAGTAAGTGCCATGCTTTTTTTAAATGTTCTCATATTTTTGAAATATCCAAATCATGCATCCAGTGTTGGCGAGGAATAGGGTAGTGTGGCTTGTCAATCTAAAGTTTTGTTTAAGTATTGTAAGCGTTAAGCCTCCTTTCTGGTTTTATATTTATAGCGTGTGACAGGCTGAATATTACATTATCACAGTCCAGCAGAATTCATGGCTGAATAGAGAATCGTTTTCCCATGAACGGCACAAAACTCCTTGCAATCTAGGATTTGTATGAGAAGTGTTTGGCAAAATTGCGTCAGCAGACATCCCAGATAAGACAGATGGAGAACATTTGCCAGGGAAACTTAATATGGAAATGTCTGCTTTGTTAATTCTGTTTACAAACGTTTTTATAGTCATTTAGCATTTAATGACAGAATCAGCACGTACACATGGTGCGCTAACACAGCAGTTCATCACATCTGGAATAACGCAAACAAAATAATATTAACTGAAACACATTTTGAATACTGTAACTAATTGGCCCTAATGGACACCATTTTTTTCCGCATGCATTCCTAGACTCTAAATGCGATATTCATTGTGCTTTTATATTCAAATAGGTACTATGAATAAATCATTTTTGGCTTTTAAGTATGATATGGCACCTCAGATGTGATTTAAAACACTCACAGCTGTCGACTGGGGCTTAAAATTCATCTGGTTTCAATCAATACGTGCAAATTATCACCTGAAAACACATTTTAATCTTAATCAAAGCTTTGCTGACATGACCACACAGCCTTTCAGGACTTCTGTTCCTCTGTGGGAAGACATCGGGCTCCTGTGGTAACATTAAAACCGCTGTCTATAGGCCGCAGGAATAAACCTTTACTTTGACATTGAAATAACAGGAGAACATGGTCAATGTTTATCTATACCATGTGTAATAATAGTGTTTAATGCCCCAGTGGCTCATCTTTGAGGGCTTGTGTTTGTCATTCTGCTCAGATGGGCTCTGCGGGAGTGTGAGAGATGAGCTGCGGATGGCCACACCGCTACCTTGGCTCCATACGCTGCTTCTTGTCTGTTTGTTTCTCTTGGCTTTCCATCCATTTATTATGTCAGTGTTTAAATCGGTGTATTCAAACTTATTGCAGGTGGGAGTTCGTTTTTGGCCAGTTTAGTCCTCCGTCTGCGAAAACAAGAGTTGCACTGTAGCTGTTGGCTCTTCCAGAGTATCAGACTGTGGGATATTATTGGTTCAACAGTACAGTAAATTCAATAAATTAAAGTTCTAAATAAAATGAAGGAAAAGGAATGCATAAAAAAATGATTTATGTTCCATCAAAGTGCAAATACTTGTGGTTAATAAGGCTAAAATTACAACACTCAGAAGTCATATATTATTTGCTAATCAAACAATTTACTTGTTTTATAGTGTGCTTGGCGTGCCTTCCAAAAAACACATTCGATTTCAATGTCTAAAAATAATCTCAGGGGTCTCCTTAGCTATGTGTAAATGTTTACTTGACAGAGTTTAAATGTATTTTAGAAGCCAGAAAATCATTTTTGTTTGTTTGTTTGTTTGTTTGGGTTTCTAATGTGGGCATGAAATCAAAAATCTGTAAGTAATGTTCTACTCTTTGGAGAATGGGTCCGAGCAACCTTATTCTGTGAAAATATTTTTCTTTTATCCCATCATAAGCAAATGTTGACACGTCCATGCTACTGTGATCAGAGTTCGCTGCCATGTCAAGGTCAGAAAGATCTCTAGAGGAAGCCACTCACCGCTGTTGTCAAGTCATTCATATTCAGTTTCCTGTTTTGATTGTGAGAACGATTATATTTTATGCTTAGGACATCAATGTTTATAGCACACAGGGTTATAGACCTTCGGGATTTGTGTTCACCTTCGGGATGAACCTTATAGACCTTCAGGATGAACCTTATAGACCTTCGGGATGTGTGTTCTCCTATTGTATTTGCACTAACTAGGATGGGTTAAATGCAGAGGACAAATTCCGTGTATGGGTTACAATACTTGGCCTTCACGTCGTGTAACCTTTTGTTTTTCCCAAAAACAATGCAGCACTTTAAGAATGATGACTTTACACATTTGGCACACATTTATTGAAAGGAAAGGAAAAGCCTTTGTAAAACTGGACAAAACATAGAAATATAATATAATACAAATGTTGTGAAGTTTATACTAAAAGAATAAGTGGACATATTTCTATGTCTTGCACTCACAACTGTTTATGTAGAATGGCCTTACTCATGAATGGTAGATTTTCTATGGGTATAAACTTGAATAAGTTGGCAAAACTCAAAATATTTAAGATAATCAGTTGCGCTCAATTTTTTTTAAACTACCAAATTTTAAGTGAGCAGAACTTTCAGGTTTTTATTTTGTATACATACATTTGATTTGCTCTAAACTTGAAATATTTGAGTAAGCTAATTCATACATTTACTTTAAAATGATCATGTAATCTCAATTTAAATATTTTGATTGCATTAGTATAGCTTGCTGAATGAGTACCGTAACATCTGTTCTCAATGGACTGCATTTATGGACTGCATTTATATAGCGCTTTTATCCAAAGCGCTTTACATTTTTGCCTCACATTCACCCATTCATACACCGACGGCGATGTCAGCCATGTAAGGCGCCATCCAGCTCGTCGGGAGCAGCTGGGGTTAGGTGTCTTGCTCATGGACACTTCGACACTTGGTCAGGTGGAACCGGGGATTGAACCACCAACCTTCTGGTTTGTAGACAACCTACATGAACCACTGAGCCACTGCCGCCCCAGACCCAACAAAACAAAACTAAATAAAACTAAACTTCTCAAACTAAACTCAAGCTCCACTCATCATCATATTGCTAACCCAAAAAAAATGACATAATGAAACTCTTCTAAACTAGCATAACAACACTAGCCTGACAAGCCAGACCCACATCAAGATGTTGGGTCTGGGACCTCACCATTAAAGGGCTCAATCCGAGGGGCGGGATAAACGGTTTTCTTTCAAATTCCCTCTGCACGCAATTGGATAGCGCTAGAAACAACCAGAGCAACGTGAAGCGGAGCTAGTTGATAGATTAAACTTTCTCACATCTTTTAGCATATGGCTGAAGAAACTGTAGAGTAGAGTATATTCAAATTATTGGCTTTGGGCGTGGCCTCGTAGGGCAGCAAAGCATTCTGGGAATTGTTGTCTTTTATCCCCATGAGGCAAAAATACATTTTCTGTATACATTTTCTCAGTCTAGAAAGCACCAAATTAAAAAATAATTTCACATTTCTACTACCCCTTTAAAGGGGTGGTAAAATATGTTTTCCCTTTTCTAACTTTAGCTAGTGTATGTTGCTGTTTGAGTATAAACAACATCTGCAAAGTTACAACACTCAAAGTTTAAAGCAAAGGGAGATATTTGCTTTTAAAGGTGCCCTAGAATGAGTTGAAACAATATGTTAAATTGTTCTCTGATATCTACATAGAGAGTATTTGGCTTATTTAAGGGCAAAAATTGTGCAGATATGGTTTAACAGGTCCATTTACAACCCTAGACATTGTCCCTATAGGATGTAATGCTCTGTTTTTGCTCTGTTTATTTGGAAGAGTCATGAATATTAATGTTGAGCTCTGCTCTGATTGGCTTATTTCAGCCGCTCACAGCACAGCAGTTCAGTTGTTCAGTGAAGCAGCTTGTGAGTCCTGACCGTCCTGACAGAACACAGACAGACTGAATGACACTTTAAGCAGAACATCTCAAATGGACATAGCTAAAATGCAGCTTACTTGTTTATTGGTGTTTTCAGATCATCCACATGCGAGAAAGAGCTCACGTGCTTGCCGTTGCCCGATTTCAGTAATTTAAATTCCCCTAACAGAGCTTTTTTGTGAAAAGAACACATATACTATCCAGTGTTTTACCTAAACATGTCCAGTCTGGCAACCATATGCACGCGAGCTCTCTCTCACGCGCGGATGATCTGGAAACACCAATAAAGTAAGCTGCATTTCAGCAATCTCCATTTGAGATGTTCTGCTTAAGGTGTCATTCAGTCAACGTTTTAGACTTGATGGGCAATCTTGTGTTGACTGTGATGACTGTGTTGACTGTGATGCACTTTAAAATACAAGCATGCAAAAACATCATAGTCCTACTTCAGTTCTCAAAAAATATAAATATATAACTTATATTTTTACAAAATGAATAGCCTTGTCAAATGACTGTCGTTTTAAATTATATGGTGGAAAAGGTGACGTTTGCTAGAAGGGTCGAGTGAACGATCTGTAAGCAATGTATCTACGGTTGTATTTTGTAATACAAAATTATATTACCCTTTGTCATTAGACACACTATTTAGTTTTGTATGGTACTTGGCGTTTCCTATTGTTACTGTACTAGCATCTTGCGTCATCTAGACGATGGGTCTCTCTAAGAAACTTTCAATTTAATCAGAAATTGTTTAAACAGCTAGTCTAGCAATAAGTGGATAAATCACTACTTGCTTGCAGGAATATAGATGCCCCTTTCTTCAGTTTAAGATGCTGAGCGAAGCTTGGTTGAAATGGGCAGAACAAACAAACGATTTTGAAATAATTTGTTGTGGTATCCGATTATAATAAACCTCAACCATGACTGTTGACATATGAAAAGTCCTCACATCCCCTGCACATCCTGAACATGTGTCATGAGAGCTGCCGTTTTTGCTATCCTCGCATGATGCTTGTTTACCCGCAGTCCCGATGATTCGGCTCCGTCAGTTTCACCTGACAATGGACATGTTCGGAAAGATGCAAATGTTGGGGGCGTGGATCCCCAAAGCTTGCGTCACGGTTGGCAATATGTTTGACTTTCTGACATCAGCAGCTCCAGTATTTACATAAACCCCTCCTCTGAGAATATTAAATAAGGGGGACGAGACCATTTTTTATAGCTGTGAAGAAGAGTAGGCTGGAGTGTGTTAGGCGGTTAGCGAATCACAACACAGCTGGGCCAGCTAACCAATCTGAGCACATTGCATATTTTTGAGGGACTGGCTTTATAGAACCAGGAAACCATCAGACTGTTTTTACATGGAGAGACAGAGCAGTGTACAATAAAGGTAAAATGTAGGAAAAATAATGCAATTTTTTTATAACGAAGCATGAACACATATTAGAGTGCACCTCGCAAACACAATCAAGCCTTCGAAAGAATGTGTTTTACCACCCCTTTAAGTGTTTAAAAGCACCAAAACATTTGTTCTGTATTACAAATTCATGGCAGAAAAATTATATCTAAATAGGCTACTACTTCTGTGTGACATTTAATTCAGCTGCTCCACTAAATGCAATGCCTCTTGTGAGGCTTTATTCAAATTAGGTGCAAAGCTATCCAAGAATAGCTAATTTAAAATATCAAATCTTATTAGATAACCTCGTCATGAAGGGGAGGAACCGTTATGGTAAGGATTAGCTCGAGTCAGAAGGTAACAGCTCCCTTTATTGAGAGTCTAGGGTTGCTTCCAAATATGCTCAGAGGTAAAAAATAAATAGAATTCTTTTTAATTCATTTTTAAATAATTATATTGAAGAGCAACATGTAAAGAAGACCATGCAGCATTGTTGGTCTGTTCCCAAACACCTTATATAAGCCTGGTGTAAAAAAAAAAACAAAGGAAAGTTCTAAATACTCATAAAACTTAATTTGATTCATTAATTTATTTTGAGCTGGCTCTGCTCAAACCAATTAATTATTTTGAATGTTAGGATTTAGATTGGTAAAAGGAAACATCAGTGCTTGTGTTAGACATGATGTATTCTGTCATGTTTAATGTAATGCTCATGCATTAATATCTTCCATCTTTCTCTTGACAGAAGTAACACATTTAAAGAAGTCTATTTCTATAGACCCAGAACTTCAGACCTAAAGGTTCTATTCAAGGGTTACTTCACCGATTAGTATATGGCATTCTAACAGTAGAAACCCTGGAGTATCCAAGAAAAGCTCATTTTAAAAATCAAATCTTATTAGATAACCTCGTCATGAAGGGGAGAAACCGTTATGGTAAGGATTAGCTCAAGAGTCAGAAGGTAACAGCTCCCTTTATTGAGAGAGTAGGGTTGCTTCCAAATATGCTCAAAGGTAAAAAAAAAAATAATTCTATTGAAGAGCAACATGCAATGAAGACCATGCAGTATTGTTGGTCTTTTCCCAAACACCTTATATAAGCCTGGTGCTTTCAATTATTTTGACATGAATGCTTGCGTAATCGTATTCAACTGTAATTTAAGCATCTAATCTAAAAAAGGTAACCAAACCTCTGGGTTTTGATGCCTTTAGTTTAGTTTTTGTGACTTAGACAGTTAGCCATATACTTATAGGCTTTGTGTTAAGTTTAGTAAACATGAAAATGCCAGTTTATCATGGTAAAACTGTCTTCCTTCATTTATCTCATTAGACGTTTTAACTGTGGTTTATCTAATCGTCAAAGTCAATTCTTTATTTGTCATGGATTTGTCACGGCTCATGCTATAGGTTCTCACTGTCCCTTTCATTAAAGGAAGATGCTTCATTATTGATTTATAGCCAGCATTTGGTTTGGCAGGCTTTTACAAAACTTGTTTTTTTGGACAATAATAGCAGCCAGTTTGAGTTAAATGTTGGGGTATTAGCATGTTAAATGTGCTGACAAGTGTGGCATGATGCCAAAGTCTTGTGCAAGCCTCATCACTTTTCATAAACTCTAGATGCTGTGGTTTCTTAACAAACTAACGTTTTATTTTACTAGCATGAGTGTTTCTGACACACTGTACAGCACTTGTCCTACAAGCATAATGCATTTACAGGCCATTAAATGGTCTTTGAGTAAAGTCTCACTCGAACTACAGGAAGCAAATAAACTAATACATTGTTTAAGGTAAAGCAGTTGAAACTAGGCCGTCGGGTAAATTACCTTTCAAATCCTGATTAATTGCTGCATAGAATCTGAATTCTGGACCACCACTGAGCCATGACAGAATTCACCGGGCTCTATTCAGAAATGCTCAGTCTCTATAGAAGGCCACACTGGCAGAACAACTGTGCTAGTGGCTGCCAGCTGCCGCTGACTTTAGCAGGCTCCAGTCTGGCTCATACATGATCCATAAAATTCACAACATAAAGCCAAATGCACTGGCCGGGAGGTTCCTTACATTCTGACTTTATTAGTATAGCAGTTCAAGGTCATGTAGGTTATGAGAGTGCTTTCTCTTCATATGCACTGGCCATTTTGAGACATAAAGATGCAATACTGGTGCAACAGTCGGTTACATGAGTACAGATTATGGCTATAATTGTCATGACAACTGGGATTTGGCAACCTCGCAGGTGAATTATGGTTTGAGAGACGTTATACACTTGGGTCCTAATCAACTTTGTGCTGAGCTAGTAATACACTACATTGCAAATGGTAATGATACTGTCATGCTGCTCTCCGGAGAGCGTCACCATTCTGACAGTCTCCAAAAGGGGGCAGTGTAGTTTTGGATAAACAGCAATCCACTTTTACCTGCAAATTACATCAACATTTCATTTGCGGATCCTTTAATAAATGCAGATTAATCATTGCATTTGTTTGTGCAAGCAGCTCTTTTGTCTGATATAGCTGTAGTTGATGGCAATTAAACTGCTCTGCTGTATTACAGTCTTCCACACAAAAAGCTGTTCATTTACACTCATTAATCTCCCTGACAAATCAGTCCAATGACAGAAGCCGGGCTCATTACAGTCTTCCATGACTCTCTTTTAATCCAAGACTCCAGAAATCCGCCCACAGCTAATTGACTCATTTATCACCACTATCTGTAATGTGACTGGGGCAAGATGAGGTGCAATGGAGAATAAACATACAACATCTCTATATAATCCACTTGTTAAAGTCATTCAGTCTGATGGGATTTAATGCTCCAGACATGTTCCAACATTTCTTAGCTATATATATCTATATATATCTCTATATATATATCTCTCTATATATATCTCTCTCTCTCTCTCTCTCTCTCTCTCTCTCTATATATATATATATATATATATATATATATATATATATATATATATATATATATATATATATATATATATATATTTCTAGAGCATCGAATCCTATTCGACTGAATATAAATATATATGCACAAACACACATATTTATAAGGTTTTTTTTTTTAGATGTTAAGTTCTTCAGAAATACTCCCACATACATTTCTGAAGAACTATTAAGCAAAGTGAGGTTTGCTCCACTGTATCAATTTAGTGAAACCCCATTAGTCATAACTAAACAAATACAATAGTCTAGGACACTGTATGGTTTTTCTCATGCAGGACCATAAGGCAATCTTCTTTTTCTTCACAAACACCTTCAAACACAAGTTGAGGTCTACAGAGACCAATTCTGATGGATATGGATAGCATAATTCTGTGCAACATCTTCATCATACTAATTCAGTGCTGTTTCTCATTTAAACTGTAAAAATATCTCTTCTTTTTTAAAAGAAAATCCCACATATTATTTACTCATTTTAGTAGGTAGTGTATTACAGTTTCGCTTCTGACTTCTAGTGAAATATTGCATTCCACAAAATGGTTCTCAAGAAAAACGACCACAGTGAGAGGAAAGATCTATGAGCTCTTAAAAGCTATTTGTTCACCTCACGGCTAGAATCTCCCCTCCATTTCCTTTTTGTGAGAGATTGATGCTACTCCTTTGACACACGTGGTTTTTCTTAGACATAGATAGCCAGGTATAAATGACTTTACCCATTTTCTGAAATATATCCATTTTCTGAAAAGAAGACGTTTGAAAAACATAATAAAATTATCTTACTGTGGTGTTCATTACAGCTTTTAGTGTTGGAATGTAATGTTTGGAAATGATTAACTTTTTTCAAATAGTATCGTTATAAAACAATTTGAAAGAAAATTTTGCAGAACTTTTTTGTAGGATTTGGATCACTTTGATCCCGAAAATATGGATTAAACTGATCCCATCAGAAGGGTGGATTCAGAGAGGATTTCATGCCCAAAATGTGATGAAAACTTTAAAAATGTATCAAATAATACTATATTTGGATCATGCAGTATCCTACAAGATATCCTATTTATTCATAAGGTTTTAATTGTATTTGTTCATCCGTCAGGCTAAAGTGATTAGGTAGGCTTTAACGTATTCTGCCTTTCAGTATAGGTCTACAGCAAAGTAGAAAGAGTTTGGCCTCATAAAATAATCCCCGAAACAGCTGTCAAAACTGACCAAAAACAATACATTTTATTCTTTCACTAATTTATATATATATATATATATATATATATATATATATATATATATATATATATATATATATATATATATATATATATATATATATATATATATATATTCATCACAATCGAAAATATTTTTGTTTTTAGAATATTTATCAGTGATGCATGCAATGATTACAGAATAACCAAAAAATGCAAAGAATGGCAATCACTGATTTTTTGTTTTGTTTAGTTTTTTTTTATTAAATGTGTGTTTTCATTTCAAATAAAAATAACCTTATATTGACCCCACACTGGCTATTCTACGTGTTGCTCTTTACATATCTATAGTTCTACATTGTGATTCTCTATCCTGTTTGAGCACTGGTTATCCAGATTTAGTGATCCTGAAAAGTTCCTATCCGGATCAGATTGATCCAATCCGATGTTGCTTTAAAAAACTGGCTCCAAAAGTAAGCTGGATTGCGTGATCATGGATCACAAAAAAAGGATTACTAAATCCGGATCAATTTTATCCGGATTAAACTTTTTTTAAAAACCGGGCCCTGGTGTCACATTTTCACTAATTTTAAAAGTGCAATGTTTAGATCTTATTAATTGTACACCACAAACTTTTTTTATGTTTGTACGTTTTATTCATTTTTATTTATTTTGAAACACAATAGGTCTAAAATAGATTTTGAATCCCAAATTTTCAGTCCCTCAGTCTTTTGAACCACACAGTATGTTTATATCCGATTGCATTATTATCAGTATTTTATATATTTTTAATATGCATTAAAGTGCAGTTAAGGTTAAAAAATGGTTCCATTTTCTGCAGTCATCGTTATAAAATTATACATGTTATTGCTTTAAGATGACTTTCATAGTGCTTGACTTTATTTGACTTCATTATTTATATTCCATTTGTCAGAAGAACAGATGTCTTCATTTTAAAGCAAAAACCTGACTGACATAATGATGAGCTTACCATCTTGCACAAGAGCTGTAATGATTTCCTGTGTTCTTCAAAATCAGAGCAGAAAATAACCACAATGTCAGAAGGTGCAGGAACACCCCTTACAGACAGGGAACGTTTCAGATGTCAGATGCTATGAAAAATTCCTCTGATGTCCTTCAACTCAACCTACAGGGATGTTGAGACAGGGATGGCGCACTCCTTTAAACTGCAGTAAATCAGAGCTGAGAAACGCATGTTTGTGCACACTATGCGCTCATCTGGCTCTCTGACGGATTGTTATAATTCCAAGAAGCTCTAAAGTGATAGTTTGAAGTTTAAAAGAGATTCATGCCGAAAGTGCTGATTAAACACCACCAATTAGTTTTATATGTTGATCTAATGAATCCCAGCTGTGGGATGTTAGTCTTGTGTGTCTTTCTCAAGGACATACTCATCACCACGGCAGGCTCTGCAGTCATCCTCTTGTGGCTTTTTCTAATCCACCTGAAGTGCAGCGAGGGCCCCACAAAAACACCATGGTTGTCAGGCTCTATCTCCACTCATTGAGTTTTATGGGGCGCTTCTCAGAGGAACAAAGAACGGAGCAATCAGAAATAATGAGAGGGGCTCAGGCCAGTTACTCTCTAAAGCAGCATGAGGATCACCCAGAGAGCAAATGAAGGGGATTTGAAAACAGGGCCAATCTAGTGTGCAAGTTGTCCTGACAAACTTTACCATAAAGGGCTTCTATCCAATTTTTAGTAATTATGGTACATGTTAAACATATTTCATTAATCTCGTAAGTGCACACTTCCCTATACTTTAATTTTGAAGAACCCCCCTCCCCCATGGTTAGTTAGGTTAAAGTGTGCTCTTAAGATATGAATGAAATGTTTAACAGTTATTGATTTAAATTCACATTAATCAAGTTATTTTATTTATTTCACACTTCATATTTTTCTTACAGAGTGTAAATGAAAATACACAATTGCCAAAAATGTTGGGAAATCTGCGTTTACATGCACATGAAATGTAATGACCTCCCATCCTTAATCCGTAGGGTTTAATATGGAGTTGTCCCACCCTTTGCAGCTATAACAGCTTCAACTCTTTATGTTTAGGAGTGTGTTTACCATTCTTCTATAGAAGGGCATTTTTAAGTTCAGGCACTAATGTTGGACGAGAAGGCCTTGCTCTAATTCATCCCAAAGGTATTCTTTTGGGTTGAGGTCAGGACTCTGTGCAGGCCAGTCAAGTTCCTCCACACCAGACTCACTCATCCATGTCTTTATGGACCTTATGTTGGAACAGGAAGGGGCCATCCCTAAACTGTTCCCGCAAAGTTGGGAGCATGACATTTTCTAAAATGTCTTGATATGCTGAAGCATTAAGAGTTAATTTCACTGGAACAAAGGAGCCAAGTCCAACCCATGAAAAACAACTCCACAACATAACCCACCTCCACCAAACTTTACACTTGGCACAGTGCAGTCAAGCAAGTACCGTTCTCCTGGCAACAACCAAACCCAGACTCATCCATTGGACTGCCTGACAGAGAACCATGATCCGTCACTCCAGAGAACATGTCTCCACTTCTCTAGAGTCTAGTTGCAGCGTGCTTTACATGACTGCATCTGACACTTTGCATTGCACTAGGAGATGTAAGGCTTGGATGCAGCTTCTCAGCCATGACAACCCATTCAATGAAGCTCTCTACACACTGTCCTTGAGCTAATCTTAAGGCCACACAGTTTGGAGGTCTGTAGCGATTGAGTGGAAAGTTGGTGACTTCTGCGCACTGCATGCCTAAGCATGTGCTGACCCCACTCTGTGATTTTACATGACCTACCATTTCGTGGCTGAGTTGCTGTTGTTCCCATTAGCTTCCACTTTGTTATAATATAACTAACAGTTGAACATGGAATATTTTGTATTTCACGAATGGACTTATTGCACATCTATCATGGTACCACACTTGATTTTACTGAGCTCCACATTCTTAAATGTTTATAGAAGCAGTCTGCATGCATAGGTGCTTGATTCTATTCACCTGTGGTCATGGAAGTGATTGGAAGACCTGATTTCAATGATTTGGAGGGGTGGTTGTCCCAAAATGGCAACTTTTGGCAATATGCAGCACATATATTTTACGAAGATGCAGAACAGTTGTTTTTTTATTTCCTTTGTTTCATTTTAAGATACTTTTTTTTTTTTAATAAAAATTGCATAACACCATGAACTATGACTTCAGTTTCTAGTAATAAGATTACTTTCTTTTTTTACTAATGCGTAACAAGAATCATTTCTCTTTCCCAGTAAGAAATGACTCATCAGATAAGCCATCCGAGAGCCATCCAAATCCCTCTGCACCTAGAGGGAATCATGGGTAATTTACTCTGTGATCCTGTTGGCTGGGAAATGGCTTAGATGAAACAGGTTCTTTACTCCAGGATCAGTTATGATCTCTACCATCTTAGTATGATAGCTGTGTTTGGGAGAGGATCACAGCAATAGACTAACAAGGACTGTTTGTAGTGGTGGTTCTGACTCACTGTGGAGTTGTGCGGCTCCCTCCGGCATGAAGCTCCACAGACTCCTCTGATGCTCCTCCTGTCATCAGCCGATGCCACCGCTCCTTTGACCTCATTTATCATCTCCCTCTGAAGGTGAAGGTCAGTCAGTCCTATTCTTGCATCCTCTCTACATTCTCACGGATGATCACACTAAACATATTCCTGATACTAAACCAGGGGTGCCTGAATGCAGTGCAATATTACAAATTAAGCTATTAAGCTTTTTTTATGTAAGTAATTCAAAAAATGCAATTTCCTCAGCAACCACATAGTGTCAGTACTGCTTTTTTGTAAACTTTGTTAAACGCTTGAAATATCTTACTAATGTGTCTGAAAGCATGCTTGGGTGCTTTTAGATTTATACTTCAAAATATATTATATAGTTCAAATTGGTATTGTTTTTGTATGAAGGTACCACCTAATGAAACTAGTTTCAGATTAGATTTCAAGAAACATGATCATAATGTGTCTAACATAAAAATGAATGTGAATTTAAAAAATGTTTATATATAAAATATTTATATATAATATAATGCATAAATACAGGACAATCTTTCTTAAATATAAAAATAAATCCTTTAATTCAGCAAGGACACATTAAATTGATCAAAATTACAGAAAAGAGTTTAATAATGTAACAAAAGACTTGTGTCAAATAAATGTTGTAAACTTTATTAGAACCACAGTTTCCAAAATTTTAAGCAGCACAACTGTTTTCAAAATTGATGTGAATTAGAAGAATCATGTGAAATTGAAGACAGAAGGAATGGATGCTGACAATTCAGCCTTGCCATCAAAAGACTCAATTATATTTTAAAGTATATTAAAATAGATTTGAAATAGTACAAATATTTCACAATATTACTGTTGTCATCCATTTTATTTTTGATTAAATGATTATTATTTTGATTTTAATGTTTTTGATCTCTTTCAAAAACATTTAAAAAAACATCTTACAGACTTTAAACTTTTGAACGGTAGTGTTCATTTATTAAATAAACTTTTCCAGCTTTGGCCTTAGTGTATAGCATAAAAATATTGCAAAAAAAGCAGCAGTATTTTAGTAATCAGTCATCTTGATATTATTTACTTAATGTACAAAACCTTCTAAAAAAATTATCCTTTTCTTCACTTCGTGTTGCAACAACAAAAGCAAAGGTCTTTCAGAATGCAGAAAAGTTTGATGTTGAACAAGAATACATCTCATGAGATGTTTACAAAGCGAGATAAAATTGCCATTGTAATCAAGATTAAATATACCCCAGTAGGCCGTGATGAATAACAGATCCATGGCCGAGATCTCATTATAGAATGGGAAACGAGGGGGAGTCCAGCAACACACATTAAACAATATAGTTCATCTAACTGCATCTTCTCCTATAACTTATTGCAAATCATCAGTTTTTTATTATCTAAATATCATATTTTAACTTAATTTCTTCAAATCACGATTGAACCACTGCTTGCAAAACAATGTTCTGACCTCTTGTTATTTCAACAGTGAGTTGGGAAATTCCAACAGCTCATGGCGATCCCTCACATATGCCTAACGCAATTACACATGGGCTGCCTGATGAAATGTTATGTTATAGCTGCCTACCGTACCATGACACCATATCAAGCTCATTAACACCACTGTCTCTATCAAATGATTTGCTGTTGATTTGCCGCAGAAGAAGTCTGTCATCTGTGTGCCAGGAAGATAAATGGCTCCGTGTCATATGTGATGTTTGTACTTCTTTAAAGATTAAATTTTTTGTCTTGTTGAGGTAAAGCAATATATCAAGTGCCTCAAAAGGCCATCAAATGTCATAAATCATTCCCTATGGGAGTCACTCTCACCCAACATGTGTTTATGTATGCATGGGACAAATGAGTACAAATCATTTCAAGGCCCATAAATGTGATGAACGGGAACGTTTCGAGCGCATGAATTAGGGGTCACTTTGACTCCGCAGCATATGCATTATCCAGCAACCAGTCTGTTCTTTACAGCATCACAGCTCAGTGTGGGTCAGCTCTGACTAAAATAATTATTATATGTCCTTGCAGAAAGAGCCCAGACACATCCCAGCAATAAATACAATCCAGACCAAACCAAAACCTAAATGTCAAGTATTTATGTTCTTGGTTTTGGTTATGTTTTATAGGAACAAGTAATAGATATTTATATGTTGTGTTATTGTTGTTGTCATAGTCTCGTTGCCATAATATCTTCTGCTGTTAAAGGCAGCATGAAATTAAAATGTATTCTTCAGTCTAAAATGCATGTTATGTTACATGTACTTAGTAATAGTAAATGATGCATGTATTAATAAAGTGTATGTTCTTCAATAATATTAAACTGTACTTACATGTATAATTGGGTGGTGGTGGTGGTGGTGGTGGTGGGGGGGGTGTTAGTGATTGCAGTACCAGTTTTGGCAACAATCTTACATATAGTTCCTTTAAGGTTAGGTTTAGGGGTAGGTTCAGGGTTAGTATAGTTTTTACACAGTTATTAGGGGCCAAGCACCGAAGGTGCAAAGGCACCTATTGAAACCGTCAGTGTTCCTATTCTTCTTCTTCTTTTTCTTCTTCTTCCTCTTCCTCTTCCTCCTCCTCCTCCTCCTTCTCCGCCGCCGCCGCCGCCGCCGCAATGGGAGTCTAAGGCAGCCCATAGAACCGTATGGTAAAAAGTTGTGAAATTTGGCACACTCATAGAGGCCAGTGGGAGCTGTCACTATAGCAAATTTGGTGTCTCTAACTCAATCCCTCTAGTGCCACCACCTGTCCAAAATTTCACTCATGTTTATGCTGATAACTTTAGACTCCTAAGGGCTAGAAACAAAATTATTTTCTTCCTCTGATTCCTTGGCTCAAGCCGATTCGATTGCACCCTATGACGTCATTTTCCGGTATGCAAATTTTCCCGCCATTTTCAATTTAACCCGAAAAACCTACTTTTGCGAACTGGTCCTAGACGGTTCATCCAATTTTTAACCAGATCATCTTCAGACCATGCCGACAAAAAATCTTGCAAATCATGTTGATTCGTCAAATCGTTTACGATAGACGCGCAAAAACATTTTACATAACGTTTGTGAAAACACACTTAAGGCTATATCTCCGCAACACTTTATCGTATTCAAACCAAACTTGTAACATGTCATCACAAGCATGACCTGAGGCAACATGCAGCGTTTCGGCGCAGCGCCACCTACTGGTCCGGAGTATGCCTATTTGAAAAATGCCTATTTTTGGCATATAAAATTGGTCTCTTTAGATTCCAGGCATCATGTCAAGTCGAATGATATACAATTTTACCATGTTGGCCATTTTGGCTGTTGGCCATTTTGAGTTATGTGCTAAAATGCTGTATTTTATGAACGCATGAACGGATTGTTACGAAACTTGGTATGGGTCATCACCACAATGCTCTGAAGTAGCCTGAGAAGTTTCAAAACAGCGCCATCTAGTGGAGTTTTTCTTTTCTTCAAACGCTTATACAATGGGCATGGTTGCCATATTTTGATGGGAGTATGTTTTTTGGTTTCCTGAATCCTTGCCGAGTCCAACGATACCAGACTTGCCAGGTTTCGGCTTATGGTTTGCGCAGCGTTGTAATTTAGCGCTTAAAAAACATTTGCTGATATCTTCGAAACCACTAGTCCGATTGAGACGAAACCAGCCTCAGAAGTTCGAAAACATAAGTCGATAGCTATACGCTAATGCCCAAATCTCAAAATGTTGATAGTAAGGGGTAGTAAAATCCAATCAAAGTCAGGTGTCAGTCATTTTTTACGTGTTTTTTTCATGTAAATGTCTATAACTCCAAAACAAAATGATATTTTCACCAAACTTGACACACCTATGTATGGGCTCACTATGAGGACACATAAAAAATTGGTGGGATTGTGCCTTTTGGTGGCGCTATAATAAAACAAAACATGAAATTCCCATTGACTTTAATGCAGTATTCTGGTTTAAAATGCTAATGCTATAATTTACGAATGCATTAGCGTATCCTTACAAAACTCGCTATGTGTCTTCTGCTCCATGTCCTGAAGATACTCAAAAAGTTTTGGGGCAGCGCCACCTTGTGGTCGAAAGTTGTAATAAAATGTACAGAAATGCTAATATCGTTTGATTAAATTAACCCATTGTAATGAAACTGGTCATATTACATTCAATGGCTCGTGCCGAGAACATGGATACCAATTTTGCCATATTTTGCAAACCTATCTGTCCTCCATCTTGTTATTTGTTAAAAAACCTACTTTTTCAAACTTATCCCGTTTTCCGATTTTCACCAAAATTTAACCGTATCGTCTTCAGACCATGCCGACACGTAGTTATGGATTTCATGCTGATAGACCGTTTTCATATACCACTGCAACAGAGTTGAGCCATGATGCAAAAATGACTCTTGATGCTGTATTTCTGCAATGCTTTGACATATTGACACCAAACTATGCATGTCATTGTCTCCTCAATCTGACTACACCACATCAGTTTCGTAATAGTGCCACCTATTGGTCGAAAGTGATAAACCATTAAATCATTATTATTGACAGTATTTAAAATTGTACTATTTTGCCTAAAATCAACTTAAGTCTTTAATGGTTCATTGTTGCAGTTGGTTTGAGACTTCCAGCCATGCTGGCATGTCTTGTCTTCGTCTTTGCGCTTGTTGACTGTATTTAAAATTGTACTGCTACTTTGCCTAAAATCAACTTAATAGGTCTTTAATGGATCATTGTTGCAGTTAGTTTGACACTTCCAGCCATGCTGGCATGTCTTGTCTTCTTATTTGCGCTTGGCCCCGATAATGGCTGCTTGCAGCTATTTGTAATTGGTATAATAAGTACATAGTAGGATATGTAAATGCTTAATGGGACATTAACATTAAGTGCTACCCTTTTTTTATTAATCCATTTCATTTGGATACATGACAACATGAAAATGTATTTTTTCAGGTCATATCAATTAATTAATTCAGTTCTAATAATTTTCTCTATGAAAATGTACTATGGTACCATAGACTCTATTTACATTATTAAGACTATAGCATACAGTAACATGGAGTTTTCACTAGATCTACTCCTAAAAATTTAGATGTTTTCTCTTGCTCTGCTTGTCCCGCACTGAAGCTGATGGTGCAGTTATGCAATGACAGTTTGTAATGTTGCATGCATTTTTATTTTGCATGAATAACAACTATGATTTGCTATGAGCTCAAAAGATGATGTAGCACAAAACGATTCATAAGGCACAGTATTTACGTCTGCATCTATTCATTTAGCAGACACATTAATCCAAAGCAACAAACAAATGACACAAGCAATTCATTGCAAGGAGACAATTATGTTGTCTTGACAAAATCAACATAGTATTATTGCACAAACTGAGGTTTGTGCTTTTTAAACATAACAGAGACCAGCATTTCTAAACTGCTCTAGTTTTCAAACTACTCCCACACTACAACTCAGCACAGATCATCAGTCTATTCTGACTAAGTTTACCATGTCTTTCTTAACTTATTGGACTTTCATGGCAGATGATAAGAAATCCCCCAAATCTGAGATATTGAAGATTTCTGACTGTATAACAAACAATCACGATCAGAAATGTTTTATGTTGTACATTAATGTTTAGGAAATCATATACATGCCACATTATATATAAGTTTGTTATACATCACATAAAGAATTAGATTCAATTAGTTTGATCATCCTCTTAAACGTGTTTTTAGAGGTCAATGGCTGTGAATTCATAGTGTGAATAGAGAACATACACTGTAGCGCAGAAATGCACACGCATACCTGGAATAAAATGCTGCTAATCTGGAAAACAGTTGACCCAGGCAGAAAACAAAGGTAGCCTTGTTCTAATGTTAGGGGATTTACATTTTTCCTCTTAGCAGGAGTCAACTTGGATATCTGAGTTGTAAATTAGAGCAGAACTCCAAGTGTTTGCCAAGACAGCCTTTCACTGTGAGTAGTAGGATGTATAGTACATAATGTGTCTTCTTCAGGGCCTCAGTTAACTGAGAGCTGAAGTCAGCTCATCTGTTGGTTTCGGTGACCCTCTTTTGTCCCTCGAATATCCAGGTCACATAAACCTTAAGAATTTACAGTTCACATCTGTAATACTTTCCAAGTTACTCCCATATCCCCTGTATTTTCTGCTCATTTATGAACATTTAGGATATACTTTCTTAAAGAATGAGCTGGCCAACAAGGTATATAACATGAGAGCCAGAGGAAGTTATGGTTTTTATTGTATCTTTGATAGACCATGAATTTATCTAAATTGTGTTATGTAGTTATGTTGTAACAGCTGTCATGTATGATATTATGATATGGGGCATTTTGCCATCTTACGACTTTCTTTTAAAGGGTTAGTTCACCATACAAAATGATAGATCTGTCATTAATTACTCATCTTCATGTCGGTTCAAACCCGTAAGACTTTCGTTCATCTTCAAACACAAATGAAGATCTTTTAATTTTTTTTTCTTTCTTTCTGTCCCTCCATTGACAGCCTACGCAACTACCCCTTTCAAGCCCAAAGGTAGTAAAGACATCATTAAAGTAGTCCACGTGACTCCAGTGGTTTAACCTCAGGCCCTGTCCACACGAAGCCAGCGCTTTCCCAATCCGATCCTTTTTCCCCCTCGTTTCAAGAAATATCTGCTTCCACACGAGATTACAAAAACGGACTAAAAACGATGTAGTTTGCATGTCAGGCCAGTGTGTGGCGCTGTAATTCTGACACAGAAATGCACTAAAAACGGAGAAGAAGAGTTGTGGCTAGGCAGGGGTATAGCAGTGGTTGGAGGTGAGGCAAAATCTCACAATAAAATAACAATAAATACATTTGCTACTAACAGATGTGTTTTATTAATGCCTACACCTACCCCAACCCAAAACATACCCTTACAGGTATGCAGATACGTTAATTAAATGACGCGATATTGATGTGCACATGCCCGCCCGTAGTTGTATCCCTTACCTTTTTCACCGTGCTGGACGTAGTGTGATGACATCACCGTTTCAGAAAATATACAGATTCACTGTACACACGAAGACTGAAGATGATCGTTTTCAGATTTATCCGCTTTGGGACCCGGTTTCGAAAAATATCGGATGCATGCTTCTAAAACGCCGGATCCGTGTGGACGAAACGGTACAAAATTTATATGTATACAGCTCCGTGTGGACGGGGCCTCAGTTTTATGCAGTGATGCAAGTGCTTTGTTTGACCTTTTTTTTTTTTTTTTTTTTTTACAATTTACCACTTTATTTACAAAATACTAATCTCCAACGTATGTTCACTAGAGCACCACAACAGATGCGTGTTGTATTGACATGAGAGCAGACGTTGCATGAACGGGGGTGGCGATTCATATTTTGTAAATAAAGTGGTAAATAGTTTTTTTGCACAAAGCACTCGCATCGCTTCATAGAATTGAGGTTAAATAGCTGGAGTGTCAAAATGTTGGTCTATTTGGTGTTTGTTCAACCCGATCACATGTAAATGCGTATAGTACGAGTGTGCAATGTCGTGGAATGTATAGCCTACGCCAAAACTCATTTTGGCGTGCATATGATACGCACTTTATGGCGTGTATATGATACGCTCTTGGGTGGTTTAGGGTGGTGGGGTGGGGGGTTCGTATGTATAATACGCCATAAAATGCGTATCATATGCATGCGAAATATACGCATTTTCGTGAGATCCGGCTGGTTTGTTTATTGCCGAGGGGAAAATCACATAGAAATGAAAATAAAAACTAAATAATATGAGTACAATAGTACTGTTTATAGTAATAATTATTATTATTTGTATTATTATTATAGGATAATAAAATATTTAAAAAAAATACATTATTATTGTTATTCATAATATTTAACCCTGTTGTCAATATTTATTTAGCACTAGGTGCTATTTATTAATCTGTGAAGTTTTATAAAAAAATATGAAGTATTATGAATCAAATCAGTCAGTATATTAACCAAAATAATGATGTGCTGTGTCATATAATGCCAAAGATATGTGGTTTGAAATCCTAGCGATACTGTAGTCACGTGCCATCAGATTTAATTATACAGACCATCACTGTGTCATACATGCCGTCATGCAGCCGCACTGTGGTTCTAATCAATCGTGATCTGTTATGACTGAGAAAAGTCTGACCTTTGACACAGGTAACTAAAGGCTGGAAGAGATGGTGTCTGTTCAGTGCGTCTGCTGGAGAATGATTAACATCTGTCTTTTGTCAGGATTGGGCTATGAAAGTACTGCTGCTTTCGCCAACATTAATCATCGGTTCAGGACAGGGCTTATCAAGTAGACGTTTGAGACTCCCTCCATGTACATTTACTTTGCAGAAACACATTTGACCTTGGGCAAGGACATTTTTGATTAATTGGCTGATTGGCTGAAGGTAATTTAATTTGAATGTGTCCCTCAGCAGCTGTAAAAGGATGGAGGGTGGAATACCTCCTCATGAAGGTCACACTCGTAACCTGTGAGGGTCCTGCAACAGGCTTGTGTGCATAAGTGTGTACTTACCGTGTGTGTTTGTGTGTCTTCCCTCAGGGAACATGCCTTATTTGTGCTCTTTGTTAGTACCTAGTCAGGTAATCTTTAACTGTAAACTTTATCATTGTCCGGTCCACTCACCTTGAACAGAGGTGGAATTTAACAGGAACAAGCAGAGGGTGATGGGTGTTTGGGTTTTAGTTTTTTTTTTTTCTGCTAGGCTGATTACTAGGGTAAAATCTGCACTGGGACGCAGCCGGCGGCACCCTCCAGCTCAGGCGAGGAGATTACTAACCATGGGTCTGCGGTGGCGCTGCCATCCTAACATAAAGTTCTGACTGCCTCTCTCAACTACTAATAAACGAACGGTCAAAAGAGAACGCTATCTATCAACAAATGTTCTAAAGTAACAATCTTTTTATTTCGGCCATGAAGGGCTCAGCTTTGTGGGTCATAGTGGAATGTGCCTGCAGAGTTCTTGGCATCTCGACTGCTGCAGGTAGGACTGACTTTTCTGTTCTTTTGCAGGCCATTGTTTTCACTGAAGATACTATAAATAACCTTTAGATATGCACTAGTTTAATCAAGATTGCATTAGGAGCATTGAAATATTTTACTCTGTGATTGGTGCTCATTACACAGAATACCCTGCTTTAAAATGGGGGAAAGAAAGGCACTGACTGTCCCAGTGTTTATGAAATGGCCCATTTAAGTTGAAATAAATTGTTTGTATGTTGTTTGTAAAAAAAAGAAAGAAAATAATCTATCTGGCATTAATTATTCCTTAAATCCAACAATTACATAAACACTATTAAATGCAAACATTTTCCAATAGTAAACTTTAAAACCAAAAGGGGTTTTATTTTTAGTAATAAACTATGCAATAGATCCACATTAATACAATATCATTTGGCTTGTAAAATGTTTTGTTTGCTATGTTTCACAATTTGTAATGTAATGTTCAAGATGCAGTGTGAATATAACTAGCTAATGTTAATAATTACATTAGCATACTATATGTATTTTCTAAATACTAAAACACTTTTTTTTTTTGCCCAAAAAATATTTTAGTATTAATTCATAAATTTGGTGAAAATGTTTCAAAATGTTTTCTTATTGTGCAGAGAACTGTATAATTCTCACACATATTGAACAACACATGTATTGTATTTTCTTTAGTTTATTTTTCTTTATTTGTACATTTGTTTCCAAAATCAGCACAACAATACTGGCCTGGTGTGTGTTTGCCCAGCAGTGTTGTGTGGCAAATCTGACATCTAGTGGCCACAATAAAATTGCATTCCATTTTTGTGAAAAGTCCAGGTTATGCTGTTTGGGGACCAATTCTCACAATTGCTTATTAGCTTGGATATTATTTGCACATTGGCTGTTAGTACATAATATAAAATAGGCTACTTATAAATCACATGTTAATGTTTTAATCTGCATGACCATATTCTGCATCCCTTAGTCCTGCCTCTTACTTACTTTTATATATATAAATAGACAACTTTATTTTCCAACTAATTACACCAGATACAGAATGTTGATTTATTTCTATTGATTATGATTTCTGCAGGTTAAGTTTGATGTGAGTGTTGTGTGTTTATTTTCAGTGCTTTGTGCAGTGGGTATAGAAACTCAGAGACAGGGGGAGTTCAACAGCTTGGCAGTCTATCTCCTGTGAGTATAAAATGAGCTTCTGTGGGTGGTATAGCACATTTTATTCATATGAAAGTTATCTCAGACACGTCTTCCTGTCAGATGTTAATTCATTATTCCTGCAGTGAGCAAATAAGTCACAGTGTTTTTTAAAGATGAACTTACACACCTGAATCAGTTTGTTTTCCCATTTTAGAATTGACCATTCCTTTGATGCATTTGCAGTTATGCTTTGTTTGTTTTTTCAGTATTTGTTATTTCAGTGGGGTAAAAAAAAAAAGTATTTGTTCAGCCACAAATTGTGCAAGTTCTGCTACTTAAAAAGATGACAGAGGCCTGTAAAAAAAATCTGAAAATCACATTGTTTGATTTTTAAAGATTTTATTTGCAAATTATGGTGGAAAATAAGTATTTGGTCAATAACAAAAGTCTCAATCTCAATACTTTGTTATATACTCCATGGCAATGACAGAGGTGAAACGTTTTCTGTACGTCGCCACAAGGTAACACTGTTGCTGGTAGTTTGGCCCATTCCTCCATGCATAAATCCTTTAGAGCAGTGATGTTTTGGGGCTGTCGCTGGGAAACACGGATTTTCAAAGATTTTCTATGGGATTGAGATCTGGAGACTGGCTTGGCCACTCCAGGACCTTGAAATGCTTTTTACGGCGCCACTCCTTTGTTGTCTGGGCGGTGTATTTAGAATCAGTGTCATGCTGAAAGACCCAGCCAGGTTTCATCTTCAATGCCCTTGCTGATGAAAGAAGGTTTTTACTCAAAATCTACATGGCTCCTTCCATTCTTTCCTTTACACATCAGTCGTCCTGGTCTTTTTGAAGAAAAACAGCCCCAAAGCATGATGTTTCCACCCCCATGCTTTACAGCTATGGTGCAACTCATCATTCTTTCTCCTCCAAACACAACAACTTGAGTTTTTGCTAAAAAGTTATATTTTGGTTTCATCTGACCATATGCCATTCTCACAATCCACTTCTGGATCATCCAAATGCTCTCTAGCAAACTTCAGAATGGCCAGGACATGTACTGACTTAAGCAGGGGACACGTTTGGCACTGCAGAATTTGAGTCCCTGGTGGTGTATTGTGTTACTGATGGTAGCGTTTGTTACTTTGGACCCAGCTCTCTGCACCTCATTCACTAGGTCCCCCCGTGTTTTTGCTCACTGTTCTTGTGATTATTTTGACCCCACGGGGTGAAATCCTGCATGGACCCCACAATGAGGGAGATTATCAGTGGTTTTGCATGTCTTCCATTTTCTAATAATTGCTCCCACAGTTGATTTCTTTACACTAAGCTGCTTACATATTGCAGATTCAGTCTTCCCAGCCTGGTACAGGTCTACAATTTTGTTTCTGGTGTCTTTTGACAGCTCTTTGGTCTTGGCCATAGTGGAGTTTGGAGTCTGACTTGAGGTTGTGGACAGGTGTCTTTTACTGATAACAAGTTCAAACAGGTGCCATTAATACAGATAATGAGTGGAAGACAGAGGAGCCTCTTAAAGAAGACGTTACAGGTCTGTGAGAGCCAGAAATCTTTTTTGTTTGTTTGTTTTGTAGGTGACCAAATACTTATTTTCCACCATAATTTGTAAATAAATTCTTTAAAGCTACACTGTGTAACTTTTTTAGTTTATTCTTAGCTAAAACACTTAGTTCTTTCAAAAAATAGATGTGCTCATTAATGTATATTTACTTATTTCAAGTAATAAAGTATTCTCGTAAGTTTATAAAATGCCATTGAAAATACATACGGGTGAGGGGTTCGATCAATAATTAACCTGACAAAAATATATTTATTCAGTGTTGTCCACATTATATTTCACATGCAGCAGCATTGTGAACTTTTGTAATGACACGTTTGGTCATTAACTTTTAAATGCATCATTATACTTAAACTGCAAACACATGAGGAGAGTCTCTGCATTAAAGACCCACAAATAGCAGATCAACGAGCGGCTACATTTCTCTCCGATACGGTAGGAGATTAAACTGAATGTGAAGGATTTGAACTGTGACGAATCTGACGATGATTGACAGGGCAGATAAACGGTGACGGGATGCACGTAACTAAGTGACAGAGTCCGTTAAAGATGGCGAAGTAGTATGTCCCGAAGCTTGCATACTTTTCTGCTACACACTCAAAAGTATATACTTTTTCTTCACAAAAAGAGTACATACTTTTAGGACGTAGTATAAGTAGGCGAATTGGGACGAGCATATTATTCACTGGATGGTCATATACCTTTTCACCACTAGATGGGGGAAAATATCACACAGTGTAGCTTTAAAATCAGGCAATGTGATTTTCTGGATTTTTCCCCCCTCTAATTCTGTACTCTTCTAGTTGAAGAGTAACTGATGAAAATTACAGGCCTCTCTTATCTTTTTAAAGTGGGAGAAATTGCACAATTGGTGGCTCACTAAATCCTTTTTTCCCTACTGTATTACTAGCTTTGTATTCTTGTCCATTTGTACATACTGTATGTTTGACCAGTTGTAGACTTTGCTATGTTTCACCAGTTTCACTTGAAACAGGCCTTGCAACAGTACGTCACACACACAAATGAATGGGGCCACCAAATTAATAAAAATCCCCCCCAAATTTAAGATATGGGGCAAAAAATGTCCCTGTTTGGTTATTGTTATTTCCACAGAATGAAGCTAAAATCTTAAAGATTTAGAAATTTACTATGCCTTTAATGCTCTTTTTAAAATCTTCCCCATCTAATGACATTTGTTATGATATCCTTTTCAAACATTACAATACTTATGATAACTTTCGTTAACTGAAAAAATAAGTAAATCCATATAACCAGCTAATTACTTTTTGACAGCGATGCCATAGAAATATACAGGACACATGGTCACTTAAAAGCCACTGTCATTCCATTTCTAACTATAGCTGGCAATACAGTAGCGCCTCTTGAGAATTACACACAGATGGAGGCAAATGGGCCTCTTGTCCCAGATTATCTGATCTTTCTGGGCTCACAGCCAGGCTAGAGAGGTTCTGCATGAACAACAGGGAGATATTTTCTCCCTTAACATTCATTAAGTGTTTGTTCACATGCATGAACACCAGAATATCATAAACATCCCGGAAATGTGCTCAAATACCTGCTAAATGGTAATAAATATCTAACTGTGGATAAAAGCATGAAGAGGAACAAGTGATTAAAGTTAACGCGAATCCATGTTCACACTTTACATTATTGTGGCAAGAATCAGGATTCTCAATGAGAAAACATACGAGGTGGGACTTGATTTGATTCTTCAGGAACTGATTGTATTGTGAGAAGTTGGAGTTACATTCGGATCATTCACCAAAAACATTAATAAAGTAAACATGATTTCATACATACTGTTGAACTGCTTGAACTTACTTTCTTTCTAACAAAACGTTTTAGAAGTCATATAAACCACTGCATTACTCCTGTTTGTATTCCTTACAGGCTTTCCTCTGTGCTGATCATGATTTTTGAAGTTGCCTATTTCGTTGACGCCATGTTGGAAATGTGTCTTCCGTACGTTCAATCAGATTATATGAATCATATACTTGTGTGATTTTAATCAGTGCATTTTTTTCATATCTGTTTTTCTTCCTTGCAGTTGTCCACCCACATGGAATATTTTCATTCTTTGGAAGAAGATGGCCAAACTTGGGGGTTTTCAGAAATTTCTATACTACACAATGATGTCTGTGATGTGTTTCCTGCATCCAGTGCTTGTGTGGCATGCTGTAATACCAGGTGCTTTTAATTTATTGCATATTATTATATTATTTAAAAATATATTTAAAAAACATAAATAATAATACATTTCACCAAATGATAAGCAAAACCATTTAATAGACTATATAAATAATATGTAAATATACACTATATTGCCACAAGTATTGGGACAAATCATTGAATTCACGTCTTCCAATAACTTCCATGTACACAGGTGTATAAAATCAAGCATCTAGACAGGCAGACTGCTTCTACAAACATTTGTGAAAGAACGGGTCCCTCTCAGGAGCTCAGTGGATTCAAGGGTGGTACCGTGATAGGTTGCCACCTGTGCAATAAGTCTATTCATGAAATTTTCTCACTATTTTACAGTCAACTTTTAGTAGTGTTATAACAAAGTGGAAGCACTTGGAAACAACAGCAACTCAAGCCAAGAATTCAAGTGGTATAGATCATTTAAAATCACATAGCGGGGTCAGTGCATGCTGAGGCGCACAGTGCACAGAGTCAATAGCTACAGACCTCCAAACTTCGTGTAGCTTTCAGATTAGCTCAGTGCGGAGAGCTTCATGGAATGGGTTTCCATGGCCAAGCAGCTGTATCCAAGCCTTACATCACTAAGTGTAATGCAAAGCCTCGGATGCAGTTGTGTAAAGTTCCCCACCAGTTGACTCTAGAGAAGTGGAGACGTGTTCTCTGGAGTTAAGAAACACACTTTGTCTTGCAATCCCATGGATGAGACTGGGTTTCGCGGTTGCCAGGAGAATGGTACTTGCCTGACTGCATTGTGCCACATGTAAAGTTTGCTGGAGTGGCGATTATGGTGTGGAGTTGTTTTTCAGGGATTGAGCTTGGCCCCTTAGTTCCAGTGAAAGGAACTCCTAATGCTTCAGCATACCAAGACATTTTGGACAATTTCATGCTCCCAACTTTGTGGGAACCGTTTGGAGACGTCCCCTTCCTGGTTGAACAAGGACTGCTCAAAGCAAGGTCAATAAAGACATGGGTGGGTGAGTTTGGTTTGGAGGAACTTGACTGGCCTGCACTACACTTGATCTGAGTCCTGACCTCAACCCGATAGAACACCTTTGGGATGAATTAGAGCAGAGACTACAAGCCAGGCCTTCTCATCAAACACCAGTGCCAGACCTCACAAATGAGCCTTCCCAGAAGAGTTGAAGCTGTTATAGCTGCAAATGGTGGGCCAACTCCATATTAAACCCTAACGATTAAGAATGAGATGTCATTAAAGTTCATGTACACATAAAGGCAGACGTCCCAAAAACTTTTGGCAATCTAGTATCTGCTTAGAGTGAATTCTGACAGTTTAAGAATGCACAAGCATACAAGTTAACATGAATTAAGCAACTTTGTCTACTACTTTACAGGAGTTATGCTGGTAGTGACTGGATTCTTTAACTTCATATTGAGCAAAAAGAAAAAACCAGATCGGCCTAAAGAGTCCAGTGCATTGTATGATGACCCGGCTCTGTCTTCTGTCTCTGTCACAGACGGGGGGGACACTGAACATGTCTCTTTCTTCCACATCATCTCCGGCAAAAGAGCATCTTTTTTTCCAAGCAATAGCCAACTTCATGCCCCCACAGACAGGGCTCAGTCTGTGAAGGGACAACGAAAAAAAGGACAAACAGACACAAGAAACGTGCACTTCATTGAAAGTCTCAGATGTAGTGATACTGAAATGGAAGAATACCATGAGGTGGAGCCAGAGGAGACCACGTCAGATAAAGCACCAATGATTACACTGTAAATGTTAGTGATACTGTAGTTATAAATCAGTGTAGGCATGTCATGCTAAGTGAAAAGTGAATAAAAGTATTTCCTCTTAGAATATGAGAAAAATATCTCTCAACCATTGCTGAAAACTATACAGGGAAATCATAAAGGTTGTGAAATGACTTTAGTGCTGCACAGATATTGCACAGCACCAAGATAATTTGGTCATAAAGCGCGAGATAAGATGCAAGAGCTAAACTAAACATTTCATAATGACAGCTGTTTTAAGATAGAAATGTTAAATGACCAACAAAATGAATCGGTCAAACTAATAAACTTTGGACTCATTTAGCCATTTTTGGTTAAAAAATAGGCCTATATAATTTACATAACATTCATGTATGTAATCCTTTTATTTACTGTCAATGTGAGGGGATAAGCAATTAACAAAGCTGTTTTCTTATCATATTGCACTGTAAAAAATTATTTAGAAAAAAGTTACCTGATTGCCTTAAAATTTTGAGTTCATTGAAATTAAAATTTTGAGTTAATACAATGAACATTTTCTGATATTTGACAACCTTTATTAAAATATTATTAAAAGATTTTGTAAGCATATTGGGTAATTGTGTGTGTTTTATTTCTGATGACGCAGTGAAACATTCCAAATAGTGCTATTTTCATGTATCAAAATTTGTATGTGGTTCAGATAATATTTTGAGTTTCTATTTATTAAACAAATTTCCTTCATTGTATCAACTCAATTTTTTTATTTCAATGAACTCAAAATTTTAAGGCAACCAGGTTACTTACTTTTTTAAGTTAAACCAACAAAAACAAAAAAAAACATTTTTACAGTGTGGGTATAATATTAATAATGAATGTGGACATATTGTGAATGAATTTTAATCAAATTTGTTTGCTTTGGGATTCATAAAACATCAGTTGACACTGTTTACTTCACAGACAGTTAAAAATAAAACACTATCAGTCAATGCTCAGCTAAGATAAGATGAGGAATAAAGAAAATGTGATGTAGATGAGGAGAGTGCAGGTATTGACAAATAATCTTCTGCCTACTGACATGGTTTTAAAGCTATTTTTAAAAAGAATTTGGCCTTCGAAAGTCTTAAAATATACATAATGCAGCATTCATCACCCTGTAGCCCAAGACTGGTTTACCACTGAAGCTAAGCAGGGCTGAGCCTGCAGTACCTGGATGGGAGACCAACTGGGAAAAGCAGGTAGCTGTTGGTAGAGGTGTTAGTGAGGCTAGCAGGGGGCGCTCACCCTGTGGTCTGTGTGGGTCCTTACACCCCAGTATAGTGATGGGGACACTGTACTGTCAAAGAGCACCGTCCTTCCAATGAGACGTTAAACCGAGGTACCGACTCTCTGTGGCCGTTAAAAATCCCAGGATGTCCTTCAATAAAGAGGGGTGTAACCCCAGCATCCTGGCTGAATTTGCCCATTGGCCCCTGTCCATCATCGCCTCCTAATAATCCCCATATAATGATTGGCTTAATCACTCTGTCTCCTCTCCACCAATCAGCTGGTGTGTGATGAGCGTTCTGGCGCAATATGGCTGCCGTCACATCATTCAGGTGGATGCTGCACATTGGTGGTGGTTGACGAGATTCCCCATTCTATGTAAAAGCACTTTGAGTGCCTAGAAAAGCGCTATATAAATGTAATAAATTATTATTATTATTATTATTATTATTATTATTATATGTAGGTCAGAGGAATCAAAATGTTATCGGGGGGCAGTATTTTGTAATATGAGTAAATTAACCCTATAAGTTGAATGCAACACACACACACACACACACCAGGCATCATCTGTCTAAAGCATGTGCTCCATTGCTCCATTAGACCACGGTCACTATGGTGATGTGCCATCAGGTATTCCCTTGAAATGGCACAGGCACAAAGACACTCTAGGTCTAGGGCAAAAACAATAGCCCTCAAACTCTGGATGAAGAATTCATACCTGGGACAGGGACAAATAATAATAATAATGATGATAATAATTATATATATATATATATACACACACACACACACACACACACACACACACACACACAAACACATGCATACAACATGGATCTCTCTTTTTTTTAAATTAACTCCCCAAACAACATTTGAACACTGTCAGTCAAATACAACCTTTTCTTCCAGTCTGTAACCTTAAGCCTGGATCTCTTGCATCTAGTCTCCACACATCAATACAATTAAGAGGTTCCATTCATCATACTGACCCAGACAAGAGGGTTTTCAGTCTAAAGACTGGACAGCAACCCCCCAGGACTTATTCCTCTCCATTAACCTGTGTGGATGACTTCAGCATCCTGAATACTTGAGTAACATATGCTGAATTCATGTGTTGTTCTTGGTGTACTTGATGGAAAAATATTCCATTAAATTCTTTGCACTTGTGTTGTGGTTTTAACCCGAATACCTTCAACGTTTTACTGGGATTTGCTAATGGAGAGTCACAGTCAGCATTGTTCAAAAGAACTGGAGTGAAAAATCTATGAGCATCAATGGGTCAGGCAATGATGCTTTCTGCACCAAAAACAAGAATTACACACCCAGTAAATCATCATTTAGAAATCAACCCAAATATCTATCTTCTTTGGTTTAAAAATCACCCGTAATAACTACAAATATTTAAATACAAAATTAAAGCTATGGGAAATAAAGCCCTTCTGGTTGAATAATGTAATTATGTAAATATTGCATCTAAAAGGGGTCATTTAAATTGCCTAGCTGTTATTTAAAATTCACAGAGATTTTAGCTTATCAAAGCTTTAAATAGGTGTTTTTGGGTGACGTGATTACTAGGATGATTAATGTTCTCTTTAGAGAACTTGTACCCTGTTATACGTTCCATTTGTCTCCACATGAATAGCAGAAGTGCAGTTTTATGTGTACTGTGTTCTGTGGAAATATATGTTTATCCAGTGTCAGTAGAGTCATAATTTCCTTTCCATATTTAGCATTAGGCGTATCTTTTCTATATTTGTGACACGTCAAAACAATATTTTAACACAAATTTGAGATGATCTTGCAACTAGCTTAAATGCGATAGTTCACCCCCACAATGTATCCCCACAATGTGGACTCAGTGTGTATCCCCACAATGGAACTCAATAGTCACCAAAATGGTTGGGTTACTGTTGTTCAATAAATCTTGCTTTTGTTGTCACTTTAGAAGGATAGGCCTATGGTGAATTGTAGCTCTTAAGTTTAAGTTTTATTAACCACAGCTGAGGAGACTTATTTAAGAAGTGTTTAATAGGCTATGAACTATTTGTTTATAAATTAAAAAAAAAAATCCTTATTTGGCAGTCCCGTTAATATATTTATTTCCCCTTTAAAACATATCCGTTTTCCCATGAGGGAAGTATCTTGGCAGCTCAAAGCATCTACTTCCTCAAATATTTTATTCGACCTCTCCGTGTCATATCTTCCTAGACCGAGCCAAAAACAGGAAGCTTGTTCCCCAGTAAATAGACTGTGTTGTATTTACGCCTAAGTCTTACCCTACACATTTTATTTAACTAAAGCTTTAAATGCTATAGCAACTTAATGAAGTTGTAATAGCAGGGCCGAATAAAATCTTACAGCACCCTTTAATTTGCAGTTTAATTGTCTCATGGTTATCGCAAGGCTCGTGATAATTATCTCACAGACATGCTAATATATTATGCTGCGAACGAACGGTCCCAGCGTTTCCCGGGGCAACCGCAAAAAGCTCCCGCCCACAGACGTATCTGATTGGCTGCGGTAATCAGCGGAGTGTATGATTGGTTTACACAGCTGCCAGTCTTCTCAACGAGTAGCAATATTTTGACCGTCTATTCCCCGAGGAAGCAGCAGGGTGAAGTGGAAGATAAGACGTTGTGTCTTACAAAACAGCTGGGCTCTGTCGGCTCTTACAAAGGAACGGCGTTTCATGAAATGGTAAGGAGACAGTTTGCAAGTAAGTTAAATAGAACATATATGTTCCCTAGCTGAGAGTGTATTATTGATGGAAATTGATAAATTTGTTTGTGTTTTTCCTGTATAATTCTGCAGGTGAGCTTATGTACTGCTGTCTTCTTTTGAAGGCTACTTGGGCTTCTTCTGTTTTCAGGTATGTGTCTTTATACAGCAGTCAAAACAAACTATGTTACTTGAGTGAACCTTCTCACACAATTTTGTGTTTGTGTGTTTGTGTCAAATTTAGGGGGTAGCCTACAACAGCTTGTCACAGTTTTAAGGCTGTATACCCTTAAAAAAAACATCTGTACCTTTTAAGCTTCATAAACCTTAAGCTACATATTTGTACTCTTAATTACTAATATGCACCTTTTTGAACTAAACAAGTTACAAAGGTGTCATTTTAAGGGTTCTGGCCAAGTGACATGCTTTTGTGTCCTTAAAGGTACAATTTTGACACCCTTTTTCTCTGTGTGCAGATGTGAACCATTGTGGTATTTTTTTCTAATAACTTTATTTGTAATTTTCCTTTTCATGGCAGAAGCAAATCAAATATAACTTCTTTGTCTTCCTAATATGTCCAACTTCTGCAAAATAGTCACGAGGAAATCCAGCCGTGGTTGAAGTCTCTATATATGCTTGATAAATTCCTGCAGCTAAGAGTAACAGCTGCTTTTCAGTAATTGATTGGGTGGGCAGGTCAGGAGGGGTTTCACAGTGTAATTTCTTTATGTGGGTGGGGGGAGCATCTCTAGACAAGACCTCTTGGTTTTAAATCAGCCTAATGCATTTTATAAGTGTGATTCTTTCTGGTGGACACAGTAGATTGCATATATCTCCCCCACCCCCACCCACTTGAAAGGCGTTTTCTTGCCACAAGACTAAAATGGCATAATTAATAGATGAGGATGGTCATATACAGGTTGGGTTAGTTCATAGAATATTCAGATTCTTTTCATTCACTGAATAGGAGCCTTCTTGTTTATTTTAGTTTGGTGAATAAATATGATAACACTTTATTATACGGGTACATTAATTCATGCTTAACTAATGCACAGATAATCACAAGTTAATGTATGACTCATGAAGAACTAAACCATTAATTAATGATTAAGCATCAGCTACTAATGAACATTTTATATGATTAATAGAATAAGTAATATATGAATTGCTGTTAATTAAATGTGTCATTGTGTATTAATTCCCTAATAAGATATATTAACTCTTAATGCTCATTTATGTGTTAATTACCACATTGGAATGAGTCAAAGTATGTACTTCAACTTTCAGTTGTCTGCTTCAGCTAATCATTAGCTAATGATTTTCAAATGTATCATAATGTTATGACTTGTTGAGGCACATTAGCCTAGAGGCACATCATTATTAACTAATTGAAGTAATATGTTGTTGTGGTTATGTGTTTTGAATTAATTCAAAGTTGTGTAAGAGTCATGTGATTATCTGTGCATTAGTTTAGCATGAATTAATGCATATTTGTGCACCCGTATTGTTAAGTATTACCATAAAGGTAAATTGAGAGACTTTCTGATCATTTGTGTCATTGTGTCAAAATTCTGTCAAATTAATTTTGTCCGTATGTGCTAAAAATGATACAGACTATCACATGCAATACACAAATAGCATTTATTAAAAATGGTTTATTAGAAATGGGCAGTAGAAAAACAATATATATATATATATAAATTTTCATATACATAACACATTTGTGCAAATAAGGGACAGGCAGGATAAATGATGACGTACAAACAGACCTTTCTACATAGAAAAGGTAAAAACTGTCGAGTTAATGCTTCTTGGGACGTTTTGGTGCTTTCTTCCTATTGACTCTCAGACAGAGCTTCTTCTTCTGTGTGTTGAATTTAATCCTGGACAATAGAACAGTGAAGGGGTTTAATTATTAGAGAGGCCTTAAAAGCTGAGCAAGCAAAAAACACATTCCCAACCCCTAAATCAAAGAACACCGACCTAACCATCCCTACAAACAACAACAACTAAAATCTATATAGTGTATGTTTCAAGTATTTTTAGCTATATATTTTTTTAGAAATATCATGTTACTGTTACTATGGATTTTGTATATGGTATGTAGGTGGGGAAGCTAGTGAATCTATGAGAGAGAATTTTCGCGCACTGCCACCCTGTGGCAGAAGTAAATACTACCGTTGGTGGTGTTTATTTCTGCCACAGGGTGGCAGTGTTTTTTACTTTATTGAATTTGCTAATGAGGCTCTAAATAAGTGTACTTCTTAATTGATACTTTTTACCTTTTCTTTATGAGTGGTTATTTATGAATAATAGTAAAATTGTCCGTACAGGGCATCTGTTGCTCACATACCTTTTCCAGCATCTTTGCAGTTTTCTCCCCTGGTTGGACTCTGGATTTAGACACATTCTTTGACCTGGCAGCTGGAGTCTGTGGAGGTGGAGGAGATCAGTATGTTTTCAAATGCGAGCAAACCACAGCAAGAATCATAAATCTTCAGCTAAGGCATTTGCTCATGCCACAAACCTCAGTTGAACTCAAGTTGAAAATTGAAAATTAATTGACAGTTGAAAATTAATTAAACCGAAAATGTATTTAATATGTGCATTGTTTAGTTATTGCTTAGACTATTGTAAAAAAAAAAATTTTATAACTAAATCCTAATGATTTAGTAAAAAAAAAAAAAAACCTTTTACAAGTCTAAGCAATAACCAAACAATGCACATTTTAAATAAAAGCATTTGACATCATTCAAATACAAGTACAGTGGGACCTTTTGGGAAGTTTTGCATTTCATATGTATTCCTTTTTCCCCTCTTTGCTGTCTATTGTTGGTCTTGAGCTTTTTAAAGAAGTATTTTGTGAGACAATAAGCCATTTGGCATCAAAATACCAGTAAAAAAGTGGTAACACTTTACAAAAAGGGTTCTTTCGTTAACATGAGCAAACTTTGAACAGTTGTATTTTTATTTAGTAATGTTAACAAAGATTAACAAACACAGTAACACAAAACACATGTTTGTTTGTTTTTTTGTGGTTAGTTCATGTAAGTTAATACATTAACTAATGTTAATGAAAACTTTATTGTAAAGTGTTAAAAAAAAAAAAAACTAAATTGCCCCATTTTATCTGTAGCCTATTCACTAGATGTTTCTGTTACAAAGCTGATATTTCCAGTTTCTTGAGAAAGAATTCAATGGTATTTTTTGTAATATCATGCCCACTCATGCCAAAATTGCAATGAACCGATATGGTGCAAAATTCATCTTGCTATGTGGCCCGGTTTCCAATCAGATAAATTATCTGAATTTGCGATGTGTCTCAACACGCAATATTGTGTAATATCTTACACACTGTTAACAATGAACTGGATTTCAACACTTCCAGGAGAGATATAATTGCTTGTTAATAATTATAGACTTAGTTCTACAGTAAAGTACCACATGTATTTGAATATTAGCCTACTATAGATTTTGGAGGCAGGGGCGTTGTGCACATTTTTTGCAAGGTCATTTGCTCACTTTCTTGTATATTTCATTTTGCCAATTAGATTGGCAGTGATCACCAAGAATTTTCAAAAATGCTACAAAAAGTAACATTTTGACACTATGAACAAAGTCATGCGAGTTTTCAGTGAGGGTGGTAGATGATTTCAGTTTAAAGCAAACAATCTGTGGGTGGTATGACTTAATCGTAATTACCAAATTTGGACATGTTTTCTGCAAAAGTGTTTTAAACAAACACAATGTATCAAAGACCATTTTAAATGCTTTAGAAACATCACTTAAAATCCACTTGATTCACAAATCTCATGGAGAACTACACATTTAAATCCCACTCAATTTGAATGGGAGTGGTTTTTTTTACTCACATGATTTGAACCGCGTTGCAAAGCGGATCTTTTGGTATGATCGTGTAGTCTGTGATTCTTCTCCATTGCACTGAGCCAGTTCCCTCAATGCACTCGCATTTTTCTCGATGGGATATTGCAGCAGTCCCATTTTCTAAAGACAAATCTACAAACATTTAACCACGTGTCTATCACCACCCCCATGACCAATATCTGATGGAAATCTGTAAACAGTCCTGATAAGTCTTTAAACACTACTGTACCTGTCATGAAATGTAAGCAGCAGACTGTGAGCAGGAGCAGCAGGTTCATATTTCCTTGCAGAGTCCTGAAAGCCATTTCACTAAAGCTGCGTCATTCACAAGACGAATGTCTCTCTTGTATGTGTTTGCACTAGAGTGTGCACAGAACTGTCCTGCTTTTCTCCCCCACTTTCCCTCTTTTATGCATTTCCTGTTTTGCCATATTGAGTAGGATTAGAGTCACATGATTTCAAGTAAATGCTTCAAGGCAAGAGAAATGATTACTCAATACCTGTGTACTTACCTTTTGTGGTCCGCGACGCTATTGTTGGTTGTAAGATATTCATTGATGGTATGCTTTTCTTACGATAAATTGTTCATACTAAATGGTTCCCACACCTTTTGACCAATACATTGAAATTTCCATAAACTTTTATTTATAGATTAACTGCATTTACTGGATTTTTTTTATAGAAATTAATTTTTTTAAATTGTACAGCAGAATTCAATCCTATGTAAATAAACAGGAGAAAAACAAGAAAGTAGAGTTTATTATATTAGTTTATTATGTTAATGCCAAATAAATGTTCACATTATCACTTAAAACATATTTATAATAAGTGTTTTCAAACTGGCCGATACGTTAAACTTGCATAACAGGACTCAACTCATCCCTGCATGACATGGCATGGTTAAATGCTGTTCCTGTTGTAACAGGTCTTCAGTATTTGCTGTCCCTTTGTCCTCCATACACATGTGAACTCATCTGAATTAAGTCTTTTCTTATGTCCATCACTGTCAGAAAAAAGTGCATTCCTGTCACTGTACCCTAAGGCACAAAAAACCAAAAAGATACTAATATGCACCCTTAAAATAATGATATGTTCAGGGTGAGTAAGGTACAAAGATGTACCTTTTCACTACCGCCCCTGTGACAACAGTGTGCTTTTTTTCGGAGAATGTTAGCTTGTTTAGTGCATATGAAAGTACACCAACACAATAGCACTTTGCACAGGTTTTGAACAGAATTCTCTTTTGTGACTCTCTGCCTCCATCTGTTAAGTATTTGAGGTTAAGATGTGGTCTTCTAGGATTTTGTCTGCATTCTCTTTCTTTGCCTTGGCCGTTGCTTTTGTTGACGTATGCACTTTTTACTGTCCTTGCCATCCCTTTGCATCCTGAAAAAAAACGAGGGATCTAGCTGATTAAAACATGCAGACCACCATAATGTTTAAGTGATGTTTGGATATGCTGTGCTTTAGTTTACAGAGTCATTCGGTGATAACACTCTCTTACCTTTGCCAACATTTCAAAAGTCTTTTGCCTTGATGTCCCGCCGGACTGAGACACACATGATTTTTGTTGATCTGCCGTATGACTCTAATGAAAAGTACAGAGAATAATAGAATTAAACCCATTGGTGCACATACATTTGGAACTAAGAAGTAAAATGTATGTGAACTACTTGCATGATCTCATCCTGTAAGCAGGTAGGTCCTTTTAGAGTGACTTTGAAATCTGAAAGTGGTCCACGGACTCCTATTTTGTAATTTGGACACTGACAGGTCTTTGGAACATGTTGACTCTCTACTGCTTGGACTGTAAAATAGAAAAATGTCCATGTTGAAAAACTGTCATAAAAATGAATCTTGGGACCACATACTTCAGTCTCATTTTAAAGAAGACCGTTGGCAGATTATTGTTAAATTCAAAAGAGTTAAAAAGTGAAACAGAAAAAGTTATAGAGTTTTAAGTTTATGAAAATTATTTATGATTTTTTTTTTTTTTTTTTTACATTTTGAGCTCTAAAAGTACAAAATCAAAGCAATAAATCTAAAAAAAAAAGCAGCTTTTCAAATTTGAGGTTGATATCTCAAAAAATTAGCTCTGAGTAAGGCGCAATCCCAACTTTTCCAATAATATCTGTCTGCAGAGCCGTAGAGCCGCAGTTTCACCCCAGTCGCGGTTTTGCCTGCGCATGCGCAGTTTAACTACAGCGGTTTTGCCCCGCGCATGCGCAGTTTCACACTGATAGATTTGATTTTTAAAACTTAACTCTGTCCTTAAACTATCTATTGATTATTGTTGTTCCTGCTGTTGGCAGTTGTTTGTTGTTTCTGTATAGTAAACACTTTCAATGCATGGTATAAAAACCGAACTTTCGAATAGACATTTCAAAGGTTTTTATAATTTTTTAATTATTAGTCTGAAGTCAAGATAATTCCTCAAGTTGATTAATTCTGCCTGGGGTAAATGCATAAACTTGAACACAAATAAAACGTACTTTTAAACAGGCTGATAGTGTGAGTATAAATTTGTTGGAGACATAACCAAGAAACGAATTTAATTTACAAATATTTATTACATTTACAATTTACATTTTAAACATTTCATTATTTTACCATTACAGTTGATCACTAACTAATAACTATAAAATCAAACAAGTGCAATTACAATAAATAAGTACATAAATAAATATATTAATTAGTTAATTAATACAATTGTAGTTTTATTCCCTTTCCCGTAACATGCATCTCGAATACATAACGACACAATGCGCATGTGCGGTCAGAACTGCTGTGGTAAAACTGTGGTTGGGGTAAAAACTGTGGCTCTGCAGTCAGACCCTTCTCAACTTTTCCCCATTAGATGCAAACAAAACTCCACTGGAGTTTTTCTCTCTCAAATATTACAAGCACACACATGCACACCTACACACATTTATTTTATTACATACATAAACACCACACACCCACAGTTATAGCTGCATAATTTATCAAATTGGCTTTATAATTTGCATAAACAAAAAACAGAAATACAGTATTTGCTTGCTACGCCAAACCTGAAAAAATGGCACCATCTGGTAATTTAAAAAAAAGAAAAAAAAACATTTTGAAGCCTTGCCAACAGAATAAAAGCCTATTAACAAGGATTGTATCATTTTATAGTTCAATGGCAACGGAATTAAAAATAGCAGTTTTAATGGGTTTCAATGTGGACATTTTTGTCCAAAAGGACCAAGTGTAAGTATTGTGTGTACCTAGTGCAAAATAGTTTAAAAAAAAAAAAGGAAATGGTGGTTAAATATTAAAATTCCAATTAAAATACACACCTGTGGCAAATGTTATGCAGTGAGCATTACCACAGGCAAAGTTCTCAAAAAAACAAAACTGAAAAAGACAAAAATGTCCATAAGGATACACAAGGGTTGAGCAGCAAAAATAAGATAATGTGAAGGATCATGTAACATTGAAGACTGGAGTAATGTCTGCTGAAAATCAGCTTTGCCATAACAGGAATAAATTATGTTTTGAAATATATTCAAATCGAAAGTTGTTTAAAATGTTAATACATGTTTTACAGTATTTATATAAAATAAATTCAGCCTTGTGAGACGAGACTTCTTTCAAAAACATCCTATAAACCAAACTTTTGAATGGTAGTGTATAATTAAAATAGTTTATAATTAAACTTGTAAGTCAAGTTTTGCATTGATGTTATAAGATTTAACTAAGTAGAAATTTGCTAGCTCAGTTATTTTTTTAGAGAGTCTGAATGTGCATCTGTTCTCATAGACTCACCTGTTAGGAGGATACTGAGATTGAAAGCCAGCAAAGCATAAGCTATCAGTGCCATGATGAGAGTGCTTCTGTGTGTAAGTGCTGAATGACCGGCTGTCGTTTTATACTCTCTCTGAGGGAATTCCCTGCGACACTGCCACTCCTGGAATTTCCATGCTACTCCCACATGCTCAAGCTTTTTTCACATGGACAAGAAAGCAAGGGATTTCCAAAAAATCAACTGCTGCAGGAATCTTTAAGAATGTGTCACAGACTATGAACAATCACAATCCATTTGGCCCACAAAATGTAAATTCTGTCATTAACTCAGCCTAATGTCACACATTAGTATCCACACATTCATATGCTGTTATTGTATTACTGTGTTGAAAGTCTTCTAAAGCCAATAATGAACAGACTGACATAATTTTTCACAGAGAATGTCCTTGTCATTAAGGGGAATCTCATTTGCACTTATAATGGGGGCACTTATAGCTGCAATAATGGTAATATTTTCACAGAATAATTAAAGTCATTTTTTTATTAATTAAATAGTAATTATATATTTTTTGAGCCTGTCAGATGTGATTACGTTGATATGTATTCAAACAGAAAATGTGAAGATTCTTCAAAACTTTCCAATGAAAAATAAAAAGTATTATTTTGTCAGAAGGTCTGAAAACATGCAAGACATTGCAATATTGCACATTGTGTTAACTGTAGGACCATGTGATTTACCCTTATTCCTGTGATTACTTTCACTTGGTACTGTTGCCTTGTTGCACAAAATTCATGAAGAGACTAATGGTTCAGTTGGATTATGAGACACATACTATAACACAATTAATTATTTGCTGTGTTTAATCACTCACTCACAGAGTCTCCTTCTTATTCATTTCTCTCCCATTGTCTTGCTTTTCTCTAGCTGAAAGTCTTTCTATTGCGAGAACTTCACCATGGATCCTCACAAGATCTCCTATGTGAGGCTGAATGAGGAGAAAGTTATTGCAAAGTAAGAGTTCCATGTCTGATACACCCTGAACATTAGAAACCCTAACCCTAACCCTAACCCTAACATCTTATGTCTTTTTCAGGTCAGATATTTTGTCCCTTCTGAAAACATACAACTGCTACCATGAGGGAAAAAGCTTTCAGCTTCGCATTCGTGAGGTATGTTACATCACTGGAAGTAAAACTAACTTGATCTGGATCAAATCTTTCGTTTTTCCTGGTTAGCGATTAACAGATCTAATCTGATCTAGAGTTAAGTCAGAGTGTGAGAGCAGAATAAAAAGGCTATTGTCTCAGAATGGGATTTTGGATGTGGGACATTGGAGTGAGTGTCACTCTTTATTCTTATCTTTTATCCTTATCCTTAAAACACACAAACCCCAGATAAATGGGTCATGACATGTTATTGTCTGCATTTTTATGCAGAACTTATCCCAAATTGAACATCATTACATTACATCATTACAAGTTACAACCATGCATTATGGGGTTATTATTTAGTTATCATTATAATTATTTGTTACTCTGAAATACTTAGTTAATTTTTTTCTAAGGCTACCTGGGGCATTTTTGTCATTCTGTAAAAAAACTTTTGTTTTTGCCCCCCTTTTTGTGAGCTGAACTCAAAGACTTTTTCTATTTATTCAAAAGGCCTATTTCTCTCAAATATTGTTCACACATCTGTCTAAATCTGTGTTAGTGAGCACTCCTCTTTCGCCGAGATAATCAATCCACCTCACAGAATAAGCTCTACCCTGTACAGTGGAAACCGTGATTCATCTGTGAAGAGAACAGCTCACTAACACAGATTTAGACAGATTTGTAAACAATATTTGAGAGAAATTTTGTGTACATAGAAAAAGTCTTAGATCTTTGAGATCAGCTCATGAAAAATAGGGGCAAAAATGTTGCGTTTATAATTGTTATGGTACAGAGGCTACGGAGACGAGATGGTAAGTGAATCAGGTTTATTGAGCAACCTGCAGAGGTAACAGGTGAGTCGGTGAATAACTTGACTGAAGAGCAGATGTGCTGGTGATGGTTCTTCAGGTTGATAATCTGGGTATACTGGCAGGAGGCGGTTGTGAAGCTTACCTTGTGAATGTATGCCGAGAGTGTAGTTGCGATTACCTCAGCTCTCATCACAAGAGCTCATCAGCTCATTTATCTGACTCCTGCAGTTAGTGCTCAGTGCTGTGATACTCGTGCGGTGACTCACTCATTATATTCAACAGACACTTCAGTTGTAGTGTCTTCTCCAACTCAGTCACAGTAATCCAGTAGGTGGCTTTGGGAGTGGCCTCACAGGGCAGCGAAGCATTCTGGGAATTGTAGTCTTTCATCCTCATGAGACAAAAATACATTTTCTGTCTTTTCTCAGTCTAGAAGGCACCAAATTCAAAAATAATTTCACATTTCTACTACATTGATGACCCAGTTTAAATACAGATTCATCTTCCCAGCGCTGAAGTACCCCTTTAATACCGTCATGTTATGAATGAATTCCAATAGCACTGATACTAATACAGTGACTGAGTACGTGTGTGTGTCTTTTGTGCTGCTGGTGATCGGGGTGATGATGAGCTGCAGGTGTGTGTGGTTAATACTGAGGTGAGAGCGTGCGCTGTGATTCGGGGACGGTGGAGCCTGGCTTGTCTGTGACATTGTGAACTGCGGCCCTCTGTCTGACACAATATACTCTGGGATTCCGTAGTATCTGAAAATCACATTAAACATTAGTTCAGCATTTTCCATGGCCGTAGGGAGGCTCTTCAAGGGAATGAGACGACACGACTTGGAGAATATATCCACCACAACTAGCATGCAAGTATAGCCATCGGACACCGGTAGATCTGTAATAAAATCAGTTCCTAATGGTCCTAGGTGTGAGGGACCCTTCGAGATGGCACACTCCCGACACCCTCTCACGTACCTTCTGACTTCTGTAGCCATGTTGGGCCACCAGAGCGATCTTGTAGCAGCGAGAGGGTTTCATTGACCCCAGGGTGGTCAGTGCCCAATGAAGTATGAGCAGAGTGGATCAGTGGGGTGTGCCGTGTCCGTGGGATGTACTGTAGACCTGGTGGGCAACCAAGTTGGTAGAGGCATTGGAGGAGGAAAGGGTTTCCTCTGACCAGGTCGATGGGACTCATGAAGATCTTGTCAGGTAGGATAGGCTCGGACCTTTCAGGTTGTTCTTCCGAGGTGTGAAGGCAAGAGAGAGCATCAGCTTTCACATTCTTGGAACCAGGATGATAGGAAATAGAGAAAGAACTTGATTGCTTCTACCTTCCCCTCTTCCATCCAGGTGCCGATGCTGTCGATCTTATAACCAAGGAACTGCACTGAGGGCTGGTGGAAGGAACACTTCTCGGCCTTGAGGTATAGATGGAACTCCCTAAGGCATTGCAGGACCTCCGCAACATGGTGGCGATGGTCAGCCAGGCTCCAGGAGTGGATCAGAAGGTTGTCGATGTACACTAGAACGGACTTATGGAGGAACTCCCAGAGCACCTCATGTAGGAAGTTCTGGAAAAAGGAGGGGGCATTAGCCAGGCCACAGGGCATCACCAAATACTCGTAGTGGCTGGTGGGTGTCACGAAGGCGGGCTTCCACTCGTCCCCCTCACGTATCCGAATGAGGCTATACGCACTGAGGAGGTCCAACTTCGTGAAGACACTGGCACCATGGAGATGTTCCAGCACGGTTGGGACGAGGGGAAGGGGATAACAGAACTTGATAGTGATTTTATTTAATGCCCGGTAATCAATTCATGAAGAAGAAGCTTGATGCAGCAGGGGACGTGGGCGGTCAGATGTAACACTGGTTGAGTGCCTCCTGGATGTATTCCTCCATGGCCTTCTCCTCCGGCAGGGAGAGGGGATAAATCTTCCCCTTGGGCATTGGCTCACCCGGAAGCAGATCGATGCTGCACTCCCATGGCCGATGTGGAGGCAGCTTGGAAGCACGGTGAGGGCAGAACACATCACTAAAGGGGGCATAGCATGATGGAATCTCTACTGACCACTGTTCGATGGGACTCTCAATGGACGTTGCACAGACGGGAATCTTTCTGGAACGAGACATGGAAGGGACAGGAAGATGCTGGTGAACCAGCTATCGCCCCACTTTAGGATCTCACCGGTCTTCCAAGAGATGATGGGGATCTGTTCAATGTGAAAGATGCCGACCTGTAGTTGAACAGGACCGCCAAGGGAGTGAACCTGCCTTCAGCTTAATGGTCTACCTGTTAGGGTTAGGGTTAGGATTCGACCTGGTAGACGGACGGAGTGTGAGTCGTCTTGAGCTTCAGCTGACGCCTGAGTTGAAGTTCTCAGCGGAACTGGAGTCGAGGAGGGCAAAGACTGGCAAGGAGACAGCGGCAGTAATGAGGTTCACAACAGTGGTTAGCAGGTGACTCTTGTAGTTAGACAGATAGATCACACTCACCAGAGGATGAGGAGGACGTGTAGGACACTTGGCGATGTAGTGATCTGGAGAGCCACAATATATACACAAACCCTGCCCGAGCCGTCTCGGCCGTTCCACTGGTGTTAATCAAGTGTTCTCCACTTGCATGGGATCAGATACTGGTTCTGGAGGGCTGACAGATTCTGGTCGGCGGAGGGACAGGAAGCTCATGGTCTGGCCCTGGTGCTCTTCAAGGCACCACTGCATACGAGTGGTGAAGCGGATGGATAACTGGATGAAGCGTTCGAGCCTGATGGTATTCTCGTATGCAGCCAGATGCAACCACACACGGGGATCCAATCCTTGACGGTAGGTGGTCAGAAGTGACTGCTCTTTCCATCCGCTAGCGGTGGCCAGGGTCCGAAACTGCAGGGCATACTCATTTACACACATTATTTTGCTTTAAGTGATACAATTGCTCACCCACAGATGCATCCCAGGCAGGCTTTCCGAAGACATCTTTGAAGTGTACAATAAAGCTGGACATCGAGTGCATGATCAAGTTATTCTGTGCACACAGTTTCCGTCCATCGTAATGCCTTGCCGCTCAATTGAGACACGATGAAAGCCACCCGGGAGCGATTTTTGGGATACGGTTGCGGTTGAATCTCCAGGACCAGTGAGCACTGCAGAAGGAACCCGTTGCAGTCCTCCGCCAAACTGGAGAAGAGTGCTGGCTTGGCCATGGGACTGGCATACACGTGTGACCTGGAAGAGGTGCTGGTGGATGCAGAAGTGATCGCCGGTGCGGGTGATGGTGGGCTGGAGGGTAGCGCACGGCGAACAGCATCCACTAGTTCTTGAAAGGGATCCGGGTGACTCATAGTGTTGCTTGCGGTTGTGGTACAGAGGCTACGATGGTAAGTGAATCAGGTTTATTGAGCAACCAGCAGAGGTAACAGGTGAGTCGCTGAGTAAATTGACTGAAGAGCAGATATGCCTGTGATGGTTCTTCGGGTTGATAATCTGGGTATACTGGCAGGAGGCGGTTGTGAAGCTCAGGCGATGGACAATGGAGACACAGAACACACACACGCTGGACACAGGAAGACGATGAAGACTAGGAAGTAGACGCTGGAGATAAGTAAGCATAAGGGTTAGTACCTTTTACAAACGAGACAGGACAGTGGTCACACAATTTTTTCACAATTCACAATTTTTTTCTAATTAATCACAATTCAAATATATAATTAATAATATCTTTTATAATGTAATAATTTCACAGTAAAAAACATAGATTTTATATTTTTTATATATTATTTTATATTTCTTTAATACCATCATGTTATGAATGAATTCCAATATCACTGATACTAATACAGTGACTGATGTCTCAATGAAATTGACCCCCCCGCCCCATCCCATTTTCTCACAACTCTTTAAGTTAATTTAACAGTTATTTAACTCATTAAAACTGCTCTTATGAGGATACTCAACAAAACTGACATTTTGGCATACTTCTGTGTTATTTTTTGTAATTCTTTTGCGCAAAAGAGAACTCAATTCTGGCACACTGTCTGTGCTCATGATACTGGCGCAAGTCTTTATGTGCATCGTGTGTGTGTCTCGTTTGTCTTGTCGTGCTTGAATGGTTTAAATGAATAAGAGCATTACATATAATGTAACGCTAGCCAAAGGAATATAGAAAAACGGATGTTGCATAGAACTGAAAAAAATTAATCGCATGTGTTTTCGTTGACAGCACTGGAAAAAATATTATTTTTCTATTGTAAATATGAATAATATTGATAGATTCTTTTAAAAGTCACATTTAAAGACAAAAATAGTTTGTGTGCTACAAGTAAAAATAACATTATAATGTAGATAATGAAAAATTGATAAATAGTTAAAGGAAGTGTATATAAGTGTGTGACCAAAGATGGTACTGCAGTCACTTTCCAATTACTGTATAGTGGTGTATCCCCCTCCCCCCGACTCGAGGTTGCCAGATAGGCTGCAAGATCCAACCGGAACGTCTGTAGCTGCATCTGTGGTGACTAGAGCAGAGCTGGCAACCCGGATACCGAAACACTGATTTTGGGATTGGTGGATAGGTGGAGGGTGGTGGTTCAGGCCAAAACACAACATGTCAACATCAACATCAGTTGAGGGCTGCAACAACAACTTTTAAATGACAATATCGTGGCCGGACTACTTTTGTCAGTGATAGAAGGTTTTGAAATTAACATGATTTCTTAATGTCTAGTGACATATCAGGGCCATTTTATGATTCATTGAAATACATTTCTTACATACAGTTCCTTTAATGCCTTTTCTCTATTGCTGTCCCTTTAGTGCTAGATTGATCTAAAAGTCAGTTACAATGCCCACAACTCAAAATCAAAAATCAAAACATAAAATATGTCCAAAATCCATCTACGCTTAGATGTACAGCACGATATAAAAAAATATATTATACGTTTCATTGTGACATACAATTTATTAAAATGTATCTATTTAATATTGAATGCTTGAAATGAATGAATGAATGAATGAATGAAGTGAATCATGATTTCTAGATTTCTAAAACACAAATACGTGCACACACACGGCTAGTGAACGAGGCCTTCTATCTGTTTTCACACGGAGGCCATTTGGCCAGTCATGGGAAGAGATGTAGGGGCTAATTTTCCATTACACTATACAAATTATTTACAATCTGTTGCTGTCCGTGAACATGACTCAGATTGCACACAAAAAAAAATCCTAATTATTTCAGATTTTATCTTGACAAGTTAACTTAACAAGTATGATAAAAGGAGGGATGGTCTTGTCTGTCAGCGAACAAGACAGTTTGTTACAATTTTATGATCTGTTGGATCTCTTACAGTCTCTGGGAAATACCTCCAGGCTGTTTGTGTTTCAGAACGGGTTTAACCTCAGTCAGTATGAAACAGAAAGTAAAGAGATTTTCCATTGTTCAGACAGATAATGTCTAAAATAACAGCATTTTCAATTATTCTAAGTGAAAACATTTTATATGTAAAAGGACACTGTAGAATAATTAAGGGCCAGATTTACTAACAGCTTCCGCCAGAGCAAACCCTCTTTTGGCTTTTAAAAAACTACTGTCTGGATTTACTAAAGACATGCAGTAAAAAATTACAGCTGAAAAGACGTTTTATTTTTGATTTTTAAATAATGCACAGTTATTTTTGCGGCTGACCTTATTGCATACGCATTTGCAGGTGTTTTTCTTTTAGCCGCAAAATTTATGGGAGGAGAGAATTTAAATAAATGATGCAAGGTGATTTAAGGTTTGTGCTGCTCAATTTACTGGTACAAATTACTATACAGTATTTAATTACTTATTACTAATTACTTTCTAAATCCTATCTCAACATCAACTGGGGATTCAAGGATAGACATAAAACGGCTATTTTAATTAATTCAAATACAAAATATAAAACTACATCAATTATTCTTATTAACTGACCAAAGTTTTACATGTAAGAAGAATAGATAAAAACATGCATTTTAAAGTTTTGATATTAATTCCACTATTGTATTGTGTATAAATGTTCTACAGTCTGTACACTGTATTTAGTTCAATTACATGTGAAGTAATTGTAAATACAAACTAAGAGTAATCCCTTACTTTACTTTTTCAACAGAAAAGTAATTAAATTACAGTTACTAATTACTTAGTAATTAGTTTCACCCAACACTGAATATGACACATTACTGATGGCTGGAAGATCACGTTTGATGCTTAAAAGTGTGTGTGTCTTTTATTTGTCTCTGGTTGTCTTTTTGTTTGTCTTTATCTGAATTGTTTACTTTAAAACCTCACGTGACTGAATGAACTCACTTTTTTTTATATTGAAAATGATCACATGATGCTGAGTCACAGGTATTGTGAGGATACACTGATGTATCATGTGAGAGAGAGAGGGGGGGGGGGTAAGTAGAACTGATACAAGACACAATGCATAAGATAAAGACTAAAGTTTCAAGGAGAAAGTGAGAGTGCTAAAAGGAAATGAATCATTGTGATGGAATGCAGGAGTGTCTGCCATGCTCTGTGTCTCGATGATAGTATACTTCTTATGAGACTTAAACTATCGACCTTCTGGGTAGTAACTATAGCACTATGGGAATATAAACGCTTTCCCCAACAGCGTTTTTAAAAAAAATCATTTTTACAAAAATTGCAAAGCCCCCATGCAATATGCAAAGAATATTTTTAATGAAATGTCATCTTGATAACATTTAACATGTCCTTCGTGAGTTCACAGAACCATCCAATGATCCAAACAGTTCTTGATGGGACAAAAATACAACTCCTGACCCATCCTCCATGTTTTTTCTTGTTCAAAAAGCCTTTTCTGACGGATACAGGCTATGTCACATGCCACATTTAAATACATGACTTCAAAATCCACTAAACATTTTTAGTAGATTGTCAGGTGGTAAGTAAGACCATTTTTTGTGAGAAGTGTTCTTTGTGTTGTGAGAAGCACAGGAACATTTAGCAACTTTTGGTTAAAAAAAAAAAAACTTTTGTAAATACCATTGATGGTCATTCAAAATTAGCTGTATTCAGACACAATACAATAAAATTAAGATGATTTTCCCATGCCTAAACGTGTTAATATAGCCTTCTATGGAAAACGTATATGATTATATCTGTAAAATTAACTTGATTATTTCTGTCATTTCTGTTAAATCAGCATTAACTAATTATTTAAAAATATATATTCATGTGTGAGATGTGATGAATGGGAAATGGGTGGAAAACACTAGAAGAAGCCACTAAAAAGCTATTCAAATGAAACCAAACATTTTCTTCCTGCATGCATTAGCCTACATATTGACACTTTCTATGATTTATTCAAAATATTTCTTTTTGTGTGTGTGTGTGTGTGTGTGTGTGTGTGTGTGTGTGTGTGTGTGTGTGTGTGTGTGTGTGTGTGTGTGTGTGTGTGTGTGTGTGTGTGTGTGTCAGAATTAGAGCGTTCATTGAGCTCCCTCTACTGGTTCTGTTCAGACTATACCTGCACTCCCGCGGGAGTAGCCTATACTGGACCCGCACAACCAACCGAGTGGGGCGCGGGACAATATTTGATGGGTGAATGCAGATGCGGACGGCAAGATATTATTGTGTGCGGGTTGCGGTAAAATAAACGTATTTGCAAAGTGGGAAAATCTCACAAAATAAAATAACTAGAAACAAATAAACTTTATATATATATATATATATATATATATATATATATATATATATATATATATATATATATATATATATATATATATATATATATATATATATATATATATATTTACAGGCGCATGTCCAGAAGTTAACTCTCGCGTGGTTAGGCGCCAGTGGTAAAATGTCTGCACCGCATGATCAGGTGTATCGCTTAGTGAACATGCAAAACTACTGGTCTATTTTGTTATCGAGCTATTAGACCCTATAGGCTACTTTTCCTTTAAACATGAAATAAATACAGGTGTATTATTATTATTATTAGGCCTATATAATTTATTAGGCTAGGCTAGGCTACTATAATTATGAGCCTATAGGTAGGCCTAGCCTAGGCTATTTTTTATTTTCATTTCTTACATCTTTTTTTAGGCCCACTGCTAGCTATATTTCTATGTTAAGTTCCTTGTTCGTGTTCATATATTTACCTAAACGCAAATAAAACAAAACATTTGTTTATTTTCAAATTTTTTATATTCAACAATCAGAATATGCATGCATAAAAAAAATACTTCGCCTACACGTTAACCCGCGGGATTTTGCCGTCGGGGCGGGACGGGACGAAACTTGATTGTTGGGCGGGAGCGAGAGAAAATTATATATATTTCTGCTGGAGCGGGCGGGCGCAGGTTCAGACAGTTAATGCTATAACATTTTAAATGACATGCAGCCAACAGAGGTCGCTTTATAACTGGACTTGAGCTTATAGGCCTATCTCACAAAATTCTCACCTCTTGTATGGGCACCTGAAGTTTTAACCACAAAGAGTTTTTCTTAATTGTTTTAGCTTGATCTGTGAAAATGGCAGTTTTTTTAATCAGCGATAGATTAGATAGATAGCTAAATTAGTATTCACAATCTATAAAACTGCCATAGCATATTATTCTCGATGCATTTTGTCCTTCCTTGTCTCACCATCATAATCAATAGATAGGCTATAGGCTACGCAACACATTTAGATCATATGATTTAGCCTATGTGTATTACAGACATGATTGACTATAGTCATATTAACCTTTCTTTATCAGTTTTAAACACACTCACATAGGCTACACCGATAGATAGAATTTTTATATTATATAACTTTTAGAAATATTTTGCAACATTGTAATCAATTGGATTAAATAATAGATGGCAAGTGATGGCCGGCCTAGGGAGATAGATAGATAGATAGATAGATAGATAGATAGATAGATAGATAGATAGATAGATAGATAGATAGATAGATAGATAGATAGATAGATAGATAGATAGATAGATAGATAGATAGATAGATATCATTAACATTCTTAAAGCCAGTTTACTTTTTACATTTATTTTAAAAAGCATTGAATGTAGTGTAAACATTAGCAACTTTGTACAAAAAGTCTGTTGAGACAATAAATTAAGAAGTTCATGAGATCCTCCATTGCATTCATCCATCAAACGTTCAGTATTATCCTTCCATCAGTCATTATGCTTAGGCGCATTAGATTAACCAAAAAGCAGCAGGTGCGCTGTCAGTCCTGCGCAAATTCTCTCCACGTGACTGTAAGTGTGTCTGTGCAAACAACCAGTCCAGTGGATCTTTAGCGCCACAGTCCACCTGACTGCTGAACCTCAACGTGACCTCATCCAGGCCGAGGGAAGCGCGGCGGGGCTGCAGAGCCCGGGAAGCGCTGCGCGGCGTTGAGGAAGAGCCCGCGTGCTTCCCCACGGGTTTACGCCTGTGAGTCCTGGAAATCCTCAAAGGGCCGCAAGCAGGCTGGGCCAGTTCTTTAATGGAGTTCACATATTCATCCAGGGACTGCGAGAGGTCCTCATGCGACTCTGTTATTGTCGGTAGAAGAGCTACAGACAGGAGTAATCTTCTGGGTTTCATCCTGAGAGAGATGAGCGACAGTTAGTTATTTACATAGTCTGCATTTGTAATGACATTTGACAGTCAATAAATGTTTAGTTGAATGTTTAATGAACATAAATAGTTTAGTAGATCAGATATCTCAGATTTACCTGTAGGACAAGCTTCTAGGATCAGAGTGGTGATTTGTTGTGCAGAGGTTGTGTCTGTGTTTGGTTTAGAGGCAGATCAACGCCTTTTATACAGCCACGGGAGTTAAGGACCATAAGCCAAGACCAATGATGCTAAATTTAGCTAAGCTCTGACCTTGCATGCCTGACAGGAAGTGTGTGTGTGCTGAGCAGAGAGTAGAGAGGAAGCTGACCAATGGGACCCCGCCAGAGCTGCCCTGAATGTTTACATTTCAGTAACAATGAGACCCTGGGAGCACTATGTCCTCCACCTACATGACACATGACTATGCTCACTCACAATTACAGCAAAACAGCTGCCAATTACATATTTTTTATTTTGGTCGCAGGTTTTTGGAGTTGAAGGTCCTCAGAGATCCAGTGGGGAAAGGTCTGATGGGCTGCAGCTCTGACCTCTGTCCTTCTTTGTGACTGCTTTGAATGATTAAGAGTAAAGCAATCTTAAGATTCTCCTGTTGAGGTTGGACTGAACAATTGAGAATTAAATATTGCTTTCTGTGATTTGTGAAAGTAAATAGCCTAGGATTAAAACAAAATTCAAGTTCTTCCTTATGTAAATATCACTATAAAGGAGTTTGTTTGTTTTGTGGTTTGCTGAATTAAAGTCACTGTGGGTTTTAAGGTGAAATGCAGCTGTGGTAATAATGTCAGATGTGAATTATAATGATCACATGTAAATTTGTGTTTTCTCACTTTAGATTCACTCTTCAGATAAAAGCAAAGATATATAGAGCTAAGAAAGTTGCTCATTAAACTAGGTGTTAAATCATTTAAACATAGGGTTGAAACTCTGTTACATGCATCTGCTACAACCAGCTATTTTAAGCAGCTGTCCTGAAACTTGCAGGTTAATCTCTGGTATATTTAGCTCTGTCAAATGCATTAGTCAGACGATATTGTTCTTCTTTGCATGTGAACGGAAGAGGCTTATCTACTTTGTTGACTAGGCCTTGATAGTATTAAGACTGCTATGTGGCACGTTTCTGCCTGGAAAGATCTATCTATCTATCTATCTATCTATCTATCTATCTATCTATCTATCTATCTATCTATCTATCTATCTATCTATCTATCTATCTATCTATCTATCTATCTATCTATCTATCTATCTATCTATCTATCTATCTATCTATCTATCTATCTATCTGTCTGTCTGTCTGTCTGTCTGTCTGTCTGTCTGTCTATCCATCCATGATCTATCCATCAAGCTATCCATATATCCATCAGTCTATCTGTCTATATTTCTGTGGTGACTATCTATCTAATACGTTTTTAATAAGAAGACATCAATATTCATTGGCCGGACATCACTTTTTGTCTATTATTTAATCCAATTGAGTACTCTAACTTCTAATTTCCAATTAACTTATAAATTCCTGAAAAGCTCACAACTTCATGGTGATGTCATATTGTAATCTACTTTTTTTTTGTCTTACAAAAATTCATACTTTTATTAATTGGGGATGCATTCATTTAATGTTAATTTAAAGGCATTTATAATGTTGCAAAAAGATTTCCATTGCAAGTAAATGCTGTTATTTTGTTCTTTATTTTGATGAAAGAATCATAATAACATATCATAATCATATCAAAGAAACATATATCATGGTTTCCACTAAAATATTAAGCGGCACAACCATTGTCAACTTTTAATAATAACAATAATGATAATAATGTTTATTGAGCACCAAATCAGCATATTGGAATGATTTCTGAAGGATCACGTGGCACTAAATAATGACTCCTGAAAATTCAGCTTTAATTAAAGTATATTAAAATAGAAAATGATATTAAATTGTACTAATATTTTTAGTTATTTGAAATATTACAGCTGTAGAAAATATCATATGTCATATCAAAGTGTATTTCCTACAGTGTATCAGCAATGTATAATTTTTTCTAAGGGCGAGTGGAACATGTATTTTGAATGATTTTTTTAAACTGATAGTTAATATCACTGAATTAAAAGCTCATCATTGTTCAGAATCACACTCAAAAATAATACATCTAGTACATCTAGTACGTGTGCTGTATTGTACCCCTCCCAAGGTGACTTTCCATAACTTCACCGTCTCCAATTGAATTTCTGCAGTTTGCAACTGCCTCTTCAGCACGTACACTTGAAACTGAGCTAAGACATGTCTCAGCAGGATTTCCTCCCATTTGACAAAAGAGTTAATGATGATTATTATTATTTCTTGCAGGAAGAGGGCGAGCTGATCGTGGAGGGTTTACTCAACATCTCCTGGGGCCTGAAGAGGCCAATCAGACTCCAAATGCATGACGACAACGAGCGCTTTCGCTATGCCTGCGCGAGTGCACAGAGGTCGGAGAACACCAGCAGGTGGGTGGAACAGCCTGAATCCTGCTGCTACACAACACCCAAATGTCTCCTTTCTTTCATTAGGTCGTAACTCCATCTCTCATTAATTGATAGGCGTCTCAATCCATAGGCCAGGTTTTGTTATAGGTGTAAATCTTTTTTGTAAGTTAGCTTCTTTCTCTTTCTCTTAAACTGAATTATAGATAATGATTTTACTTGTCCTAAAATCCATTAATTACTTTTCTTTGAGATTTAAGGCACTTTGTATCGTAGCTGTAATTCTGTAAGCGTTGATGTCATTGTTAGAAAGTTTTGTTTTGTGGATCATTCTGGCACATGGGTGAAATTGAGGTGAACGGTTGTGTGGTCTTTCACCGACACAGGAACCAGCTATCCAGATTATTGTGCTCACGTGCAGCATTCATCTGTATCATGGAAATTTTAATCAGCTCATGAGTATCATATCCAAAGCTGTGGCGTGTGGCGACCTTAATTTGATGCTGGAAGCAAAGAGATTCCGCACGTGAACATAAGAAGATTGTCATTGTGATGATCACATCAAACCAGTTGTAATATTATATAGCTACCACAGATAAATCAATCAGAATAATCATGTTTATTTTTCCAATTAAATATTCCAGTTATAAAAATAAATACTCCTATTTAAAAATAAATAGATAAGTATTGTGCAATTAATTATTTACACTTTCTATGAATATTAAATCGAGAAAACTATTCGATATGTAAAACAAATTAAGCAATAACTAAAGTAAAATTAGCATGAAAAGTATCTTAACATCAAATGTTAAATCAATAGCGCTTAGTGCTGGAAAATGAAATCACACAAAGTAGGGGTTTGAAGTGTAGTCCAAATATTGGCGACAAAAATGTGGCTGCATATTTTTTTATCTTTATAAAAAAAAATATATATATATATATATATTACAGGGAGTGCAGAATTATTAGGCAAATGAGTATTTTGACCACATCATCCTCGTTATGCATGTTGTCTTACTCCAAGCTGTATAGGCTGGAAAGCCTACTACCAATTAAGCATATTAGGTGATGTGCATCTCGGTAATGAGAAGGGGTGTGGTCTAATGACATCAACTCCCTATATCAGGTGTGCATAATTATTAGGCAACTTCCTTTCCTTTGGTAAAATGGGTCAAAAGAAGGACTTGACAGGCTAAGAAAAGTCAAAAATAGTGAGATATATTGCAAAGGGATGCAGCAGTCTTAAAATAGCCAAGCTTCTGAAGCGTGATCATTGAACAATCAAGCGTTTCATTCAAAATAGTCAACAGGGTCGCAAGAAGCGTGTGGAAAAACCAAGGCGCAAAATAACTGGCCGTGAACTGAGAAAAGTGGAGTGTGCAGCTGCCAAGATACCACTTGCCACCAGTTTGGCCATATTTCAGAGCTGCAACATCACTGGAGTGCCCAAAAGCACAAGGTGTGCAATACTCAGAGACATGGCCAAGGTAAGAAAGGCAGAAAGTCGACCACCACTGAACAAGACACCCAAACTGAAATGTCAAGACTGGGCCAAGAAATATCTCAAGACTGATTTTTCTAAGGTTTCTGGGAGGCTTGTGGTTGCTGCTGCACACAATGTTGATGGTGAACAGATCAAAACACTGACAGAATCCATGGATGGCAGGCTTTTGAGTGTCCTTGCAAAGAAAGGTGGCTATATTGGTCACTGATTTGTTTTTGTTTGGTTTTTGAATGTCAGAAATGTATATTTGTGAATGTTAAGATGTTATATTGGTTTCACTGGTAAAAATAAATAATTGAAATGGGTATAAATTTGTTTTTTGTTAAGTTGCCTAATAATTATGCTCAGTAATAGTCACCTGCACACACAGATATCCCCCTAAAATAGCTAAAACTAAAACTTCCAAAAATATTCAGCTTTGATATTAATGAGTTTTTTGTGTTCATTGAGAACATGGTTGTTGTTCAATAATAAAATGAATCCTCAAAAATACAACTTGCCTAATAATTCTGCACTCCCTGTATGTTGTGGGATCTCTTGGGATGGCCATACAACATTTATGAGATGGCCATACAATGACTGCTGAAAAAGAATATAAAAACAACAATTGACATTATTCATTATTTCATTATTGAATTTTTTTTGCACAATATCCATTGAAAGCTTATAGTTTGCCATGATATCATTCAATTAGACATTTTTGTTGCTGTTTACAGAAATGAAAATGGTGAACAGAGTTTTTCACACCAGTTTTGTTCAGATTCAGAGCCCAACAACAACAAAATCAGTGCCACACCTGTACCCGGTGAGTATGAAAAAGATCCAGATTTCTCCACACAAAAGAAGGAAAATCTTTAAAGGGGTCATGAACGACATTGTTTTATAATGTTTCCTGTGGTGCACTTATAATGTAAGTATGAATATTACATAAAAATATGTCATCATTTAGAAATAAAAATGGCATTTATCCTACCCTGTTTTTAGCCCTCTGATTTGAACGCTCTTGTTTGAAGGTGCGTGTTTCTGTGAGACTTCAGTGTAAACGCCCACTGCTGTGATTGGCTAATGTCTTTGTATATGAAATAGCTAAGTGTTATATTTTTAACTCTCTTGAACGCTCTCTTTTAGCACACTTTTACTATTACAGCTCTCGAGGTTAACTAATCATGAATAGTTTTTTTTTTAAATTGTGGCATGAAAGGTTGCAGTGATGAGCATTGTAGCCGATCGCAGACATGTTGAGTGAATGCAGTGATTTTGTTATCGCAACTCGATTTCTGCACAATAACGGATGCTTTCATTATAACTAACAGTCTAAACATAATAAAGATTTGTTGATTATTACGGGAGTTTTGCGAGTCACTGATAAACTCACCAATGTGTGATTGACAGCACCAGCGATTGTAAAGGGAGCATTCTTTGATCGATTTCTTTACAGAAACTATCTGAAGTGACTCACTGGTTTGATTTACTGATACATAGACAAAGAACATCGGACTGTACCTGAATCATTACCAGAAATCGCTGGTCACAGATCAGGCATTAGATGAACACAGTTACTTAAATGTTGTGGCATTACTGTCGAGTCCATAACGTAAAAGTCTGTTTGCAAAGACCTGAAATTGCGACTGATTTACCAAAGAATCCATGTGAAATGGACCGAATACAAATAAATAATGCTTAACTGAGACTAAATATGGAAGTGCAAAATAAATAAGCGCATTCCTAGCAGTGAGATCCTTTGGAGAGTAGTGTTATTTTTAGTCCAATATGACCTCTTATATGTCAAAAGCTAAAGGAAAATGAGATAATGTTCATGACACCTTTAAATACTCTTTTGAATATTGAAGGTTGTCTTAGATTATATTTCTTAACTGAACTAAATGCCTAGTTGTATGTTCCCAACATTCTGACATTCTGGAGGACTCTAGAATAGATCTCATCTTTGAATGCCTCATCTCAATATTAGCCTACTTATGTCTCTGATGGCTGTTCTGCTGCAGGTGTGGATAGTTCTGAGGAGGACATTCCTCAACTGCTGAGAACGAGAAGTGATGCGAGCTTTGTGAATATCCAAAGAAGATCTAAAATCCACAGCTCTGCCGATTCACAGAGAATGAAAAGACACCGCTTCTCCATCAATGGCCATTTCTACAACCACAAAGTAATTTGACTATATTATTCTAATAAGGACAGTTAAACTTGAACTGTGACTATCTATAAAGGGCAGCCTTTCAGAAAGCAAAGATGAGTTGGAAGTCTTCCATGCTCCAAGCTCAGGACAATAGTACAATAGTGATCAATGAAAGATAACATTCTTTGTGCCTGGCAAGGGGCCTGGTGCTCTCATAAAGTGCCACAGCAGCAACTGTAATGGGAAGTGTCCGTCGTCTAAGTGTTTAGGCTGTACATCAGTGTTGTGAGATGGATGCAGGTGTTGGGAGGCAGTGTTTTCCTGTGCAGGCCTTCCCTTTGGCTGCACCATGTGCTTTTATTATCTGTTGTTATCTGTAACTCTCATAAATGGTCCTCGAAGGTCAAATACAGTTGTGGTCAGAATTATTGCCCAACCCTGCATTGTTTATCCTTTTGATCTTTCATAAAAAAAAATTGCAATAATTAAACATTTTAGTTAAGTAAAAGAATGGAAAGTTGGGGGTAAATCACATTATGAAATAAATGTTTTTTCTCCAAAACACATCGGCCATAATTATTGACACCCCTAGAATGTTTTATGAGTCAAATATATCTGAATAATATTTGCCAAATTTTACACTAATATAGAACCACATAATTTATGAACGATGAAACATTCACAATTAATTATTGCTGAACTTGATCTCCTTTCTTTTTAGACATCAGTTTTTACTCCATCATATGGATCGGTGACCAATGTGCGAGTGAACAGCACTTTAACAGCACAACAAGTTCTTAACTTGCTTCTTAATAAGTTTCGGGTAAGTTTTCCCTAATTTAGCTGAATATGATGATCTTTACTACTACTTGTTACTTCTCTGTTCTGTACTTCTGTACAGGTTGAGAGTAAGGCAGATGAGTTTGCCCTCTACCTAGTCCATGCATCAGGGGGTAAGGCTTGACATTCTTAAGTTTACAGTGTTTAGTTTCGGCAAGCATTTACTGAATCTGCAGATTATAGGATTTTTTCCCCTATCTTTTGTCCCTAGAGAGAACAAAAATGAAGGATACAGAATACCCTTTGGTATCTCGTCTGCTGCATGGTCCATGTGAAAAAATCGCCAGAATATTTATTATGGAAAAGGACCTTGGTGAAGAGATTACATACGATGTGAGCATTTTTGTACATTTCAGAGTTCACAATAGGTCATTCAGAACGTGATTCCCCTGGCAAACTTACATTCTGTTGTTCAAATATAGATACAGTAAACAATAATGTCACTTCCAGATATCAAGTCTAATTTTAGGATCCTACCAAGTGGAATAACAATGGTGCACATTTTTCTTTTGCATATTTATACACTACCGTTCAAAGTCTTAGGGTTAATATGATTTTCTTTTAAGAAATTAATTTATACGGCAAAGATGCATCAACTTGATTAAGAAATGACAATAAAGACATTTATAATAGATGCTATAAAATATTTTTATTTCATGCTATTCTTCTAAATGTTATATTCATCAAAGAATCCTAAAATGTATCATGGTTTCCTACAAACATATTAATCTATACAATATATATATATATATATATATATATATATATATATATATATATATATATATATATATATATATATATATATATATGTGTATATATATATATAATTTTTTTTTTTTTTTTTTAGCATATTAGAATGATTTCTGAAGGATCATGTGACACTGAAGATTAGATCATAGTGATGCTGAAAATTCAGCTTTGCCAAAAAAGAATACATTACATTTTAAAATATATTCAATTAGAAAACAGCTGTTTTAAAAATTTCACATTATTACTGTTTTATTGTATTTTTGATCAAATAAATTCAGACTTGGTGAGCAGAAGAAGCTTCTTTCAAAAGCATAAAAAATGTTTTGAATAGTAGTGTATGTAAAAGTTCTCTGTGCTATTTTTGTTAATATTCAGCACATTCATTGCTTATATGAATAAGTATTGATTAAGTGGTTAATGCATTAATGCATTGTCTTTCAGGTTGCACAGTATATTAAGTTTGAAATGCCTGTTTTGGACAGTTTCATCAAGAAATTGAAAGAGGAGGAAGAGAGAGAGATTTTAAAACTTACAAGAAAGTAAGCAAGCACAAACTTCTTTGTTCCTTTAAAAGCACAACAATATATTCATTTTAATCTTTGTTGTACTTTGTTTTTTTTTTTTTTTTACAGATACAGCGCACTGAAGTCAATGATATTACAGAAATTGGATGGCATCTCTGAAAATGTGCTGATGGTTTAGAACAGAGGCATCTTCTCTATTGTACAGTCAGTGAGCCACAGATAGTTTTAGGTTTTAATTTTTTAGTTAAGATATCAGAGCAATAACTAGTATATGAAAAGTATAATCTACTGGCATCTAGTAATTTACAACTGTAAGTAATTTTTTACACAATTCTCAGGCATTACAAATGCTACCTAGAATGTTATTTTATGATGCACTTATGCTCCATGATTTTAAAAGACAAACTATTGTATTTTTTGTCATTTTGTTACATAACATATACACACCTGAAATGTTTGTAGAGTAATAATGTTACCTTTTATACATTTTAAAATAAAACTAATATATGTTTGTTCACTTGGTTTCATGTATCATCTTTGTTTTGTTAACATATAGTCATATTAGTTTTGTACTCATATTAAATATCTAATTCATAACACATTAAAGAAAATCCAGCAGATTTTGAACAATATTAAAAGTTTGCCATTATCAATATATTTAAAATATATGCCCAACATGAACCTCTATTGCAATACAATCCCATGGTGTTTCATTTTATTATCTCATTGTTTTATTGCTTGAGAAAAAAATGTTGTGCTGTTTCCCTCATGTTCACAATGAGTCTTTCTTATTGTTCTTTGAGTGACCCTTGCACTGAGCCAGTTCCCACAAGCTATAAAAGCTCATGTTATTGAGACTAACAAACGAAGTCAGTGCCTTCTGGCTAGAGTGCCCATGTTACACAGAGGGAGGCTTCCTGGGAACAAGGAACATTACATTACTTAAAGTGGTTCGTAATTCCACAAAGTGAAAAATAAACTGCATTTGTGTACACTTGTCATCTATGCCACAAAACATTTTATTGTATGACATCTTAGCTGATATGTAAATAATTAGAAATTTATATGTACTGGTTTGTATTGACAACAGAAATGTAATAAATTATATTTTTGTATTCATTGTTTTTTAAAGCTGCTGTCCGTAACGTTTTTTGTGTTCAAGATTTACAAAAATTATATATATATATATTTTAAAAAAAGATTTACAAAAATTATATAATGAGACTGTACAACATGAATCCATTTTCTAAACTGTGTTTTTGTCTTACCCTATGGTACACTTATAATAAGTATTTATATTGGGACTATTTCAGGCCAGACTGGTATGTACCGCTGCGGAGGAGCACAGTCCCTGCGTGATCCGCCATAGACATAAACAGAGAGAAGTAGCTCCGGCTGCAATGTTCCGCAAGAGGCATGCAGTTCTGTTTGCAAAAAGTTATGGACTCCAGCTTTAAGAACAGTTTAGGAATATTTCTGGCAGTAAAAGTAGCTATAACCTGTCAAGCACAATTGACATTTGTTGTTCATTGAATGTTAATGCACCTGCTGTTTATAGGTGCATGACAGAACATTCTGCCAAATAATTTGTTTAGCAAGCCCCTAAATATAATACAATGTAGTCTATATATTGCCAAACGTTTTGGGACGTCTGCCTTTAAATACACATGAACTTTAATGATATACCATCCTTAATCTGTAGGGTTTAATATGGAGTTGGCCCACCCTTTGCAGCTATAACAGCTTCAACTCTTCTGGGAAGGCTCATTTGTGAGGTCAGGCACTGATGTTGGACAAGAAGGCCTGACTCATAGTCTTTGCTCTAATTCATCCCAAAGGTGTTCTATCGGGTTGAGGTGCAGGACTATGTGCAGGCCAGTCAAGTTCCTTCAAACCAACTCGCTCATCCATGTCTTTATGGATCTTGCTTTGTGCACTGGTGCGCAGGCAATGTGGAACAGGAAGGGGCCATTCCCAAACTGTTCACACAATGTCTTGGTATGGTGAAGCATTAGGAGTTCTTTTCACTGGAACTAAGGGACCAAGCCCAACCCCTGAAAAACAACCCACACCATAATCCTCCCTCCACCAAACTTTACACTTGGCACAACGCTGCCAGACAAGTACGGTTCTCCTGACAACTGCCAAACCCAGACTCCTCCATCGGATTGCCAGACAGAGAAGCGTGATTCGTCACTCCAGAGAACACCTCTCCACTTCTCTAGAGTCTAGTGGCGGCATGCTTTACACAACTGCATCTAACACTTTGCATTGTACTTAGCGGTGTACGGCTTGGCTGCAGCTTTTCAGCCACAGAAACCTATTCCACGAAGCTCTCGGCGCACTATTCTTAAGCTAATGTGAAGACCACACAAAGTTTGGAGATCTGTAGCGATTGATTGAGGAAAGTTGGTGACTTTTGCTCACTGTGCACCTCAGCATGCGCTGCCCCCGCTCTGTGATTTCATGTGACCTACTTTGTGGCTGAGCTGCTGTTGTTCCCAATTGCTTCCACTTTGTTATAATACCACTAAAAGTTGACCGTGGAATATTTAGTAGTGAGACAATTTCACTAATGGACTATCACGGTACCATGTTTGAATTCACTGAGCTCCTGAGAGCGACCTATTCTTTCACAAATGTTTGTAGAAGCAGTCTACATGCTTGCTTGATTTTATACACCTTTGGCCATGGAAGTGATTCCATGAATTGGAATTGTAAATTCAATGATTTGGAGGGGTTTGCCAATACTTTTGGCAATATTGTTTATGTACATTGTGTACATTCACAACTTCTTGACATTTGTACTTTGTACACTTATCTAAAGAAACCTATAAACTTTGTTTCCATGTTTGCCATGTGTCCTTGTCTGATATTGAATGTGGTAACCCACTGTTGGTGAGTCTTTATGCTTAGTCAAGTCAAGTCAAGCCAAGTCTTTGTATTATGTTTTTTTTTTTTAAATAACGAAACTGCACTTGGGTTCTGAACCTCACCTCAGTGGACTTCTGTTATGTACACAGCTTTGAATCAATCACTTAAAAAAGGTAAATACAATACATGGTTGTACTGCGAATGTGGATTACCAGAAATAGCTGAACAATTTCTTCTAAAATGTGCTGGTTGTATTAAAGAATGATCTCAGTTCATAGTTCATAGAAGAGGTTAAAGGATTAGTTTACTTTTTACTGATAATTTACTCATCCCACATGTCATCCAAGATGTCCTTGTCTGTCTTTCTTTCTTCAGTTGAAAATAAATTAAGGTTTTGTTGAAAAATTTCCAGGATTTTTCTCTATATAATGGACTTCAATAGGCACCAAAAGGTTCAAATGACTGTTTCAGTGCAAGGGCTTTAAATGATAGCAGACGATGAATAAGGGTCTTATCTAGCGAAACGATTGGTCATTTAAAAATAAAAACAGTTTTTTATAAGCACAAATGCCAGCATTATTTTGTTCTGTGATGCACATTAATGACATCTCTTAATACGCAATTGTGCTGAAAAGGTCACGCTTGACATGGGCGTAAGTACAGAGTCAGTGTTTACTGGAAATGCAAATGCAATATTTGCAATGTTTACTGGAAATGCAAATGCATCCTGGAAATGCAAATGCATTGATGAAATTAACAACTGGATGTGCCAAAACTATTTTCAGTTAAACAAAGACAAAACTGAAATCACTACATTTTGAAACAAAGATGAAATTCCCAAGGTGAACACATATCTTAAGGCTAAAGGTCTGATAACAAAAAATCAAGTCAGGAGTCTTGGAGTGATTTTGGAGTCAGACCTGAGTTTCAGTAGTCATGTCAACGCAATAACTAAATCAGCATACTATCATCTGAAAAATATTGCAAGAATTAGATGTTTTGTCTCCAGGCAAGATTTTTAGAGATACTCCTTCATGCGTTCATCACCAGTAGGGTGGACTATTGTAATGGCCTTCTCACTGGCCTTCCCAAAAACACCATTAGACAGCTGCAGCTCATACAGAACGCTCCTGCTAGGATTCTGAGCAGAACCAGAAAATATGACCATATCACACCAGTCCTCAGGTCTTTACACTGGCTTCCAGTTACATCTAGGATCGATTTTAAAGTACTTGTTTATAAATCCTAGGACCTCAATATATTGCAGATATGCTGATTAAATACAAACCCAACAGATCACTCAGATCAGCAGGATCCAAGAGTTCACTCAATGCAAGGAGAGTCTGCCTTTAGCTATTATGCCAGCCGCAGTTGGAACCAGCTTCCTGAACAGATCAGATGTGCTCCAACAGTAGCCACATTCAAATCCAGACTCAAAACACATCTGTTTAGCTGTGCATTTACTGAATGAGCACTGTGCAACTGTATGTCCAACTGATTGCACCCTATCTTATCTGTTTATTCTTTTTTATAATGGTTTTAGTTTAGTTTACCTTTGTTCTTATCTTTGGTTATTGTTATTTTATATGTTCATTTGAGTTATATGATGACTGAAAACTGGGTTTGATGGAAATAGTAAGTTTGACAATAAGGTTTGAGTATGTGGAAATCTGTGGAAAGGTATGATGAGTAAAAACAATAAGGTTCCTGAGTAAAAATCAGGGAATGGTGATGGATGTTATGAACATGTTTGAGAAAGAAATGAAGGAGAGGTGTTCTAATTAAGATGGTACATGTATGCAGGCTGTAAACTGAAGGATGTTTTATTTTATTTCAGACCACTATTGTGTATCGGACCTTTTTTTTTCTTTTTCTTTTTTTTCTTCTTTTTTTTTAAATATCTTTACAACTGTTTTAAGTATGCTTGTTTAAATTTTTTTATTCGTACACATAGTATTCTTTTTTTCTCATGCATATGTTACCACTATTTTAATTAATTTCTATGTAAAGCACTTTGAATTGCCATTGGTTATGATTATGAAATGTGCTATTCAAATAAACTTGCCTTGCCTTGCCTTACAAATGTGCGGAAGGAGGACCATTTAAACATATTCAAATGTCAGTTTATCATTTAAAACATTTTTACGCTTGAAAAAACACTGACTCGGTAGGCCTACTTCCGCCTACGTCAAGCGCATGACCTTTTCAACGTTATTAAGTGACGTCATGAACATGAAAAATCCTGGAATGTTTTCATCAAAAACCTTAATTTCTTTTAGACTGAAGAAAGAAAGACATGGACATCTTGGCTGGCATGGGGGTGAGTAGATTATCAGGAAAGGTTTATTTAAAAGTGAATTAAGCCTTTAAGGCTGTAGGAACAAAATGGTTAAATAACTTGCTGAACAATAATTCAAAAGTGACCACAGATTTATTAGAAATTATTATTAGAAAACACTTTAATTAGATTAATTTAGATTTTTTTTTCTTTTTTTTCTTTTAAGAAGTATCTGTCTGCGCCACGAAGTACCACCCCTCCAATTTACACCTGTCACGACCCTCACACTGACGGCTCAGTGCACTTTCATTTTCATTAATATTTGTAATAAACACCTCTGAGACCTGACAACACAACCACTGTTTCTGTCTTTGTTCAGTCAGCCACATATTTTAATTGTAGGTTCATTTTACTTTATTTAAACCTCATCACCTGTAAATTTAAAGATAATTCCTAATTGAGATTTAAATCTGAGATTAAAATTATGGAACAACAGCATTAAATGTTATCTATTTTAAATAATACAAAATTAAACCAAGATCAAATGTATGGTTTAAATGTAAACCTATTTATTTTTAAACCAAGTTTAAAGTTTGGTGCAACTGATCCTTGATTTAATATAGATTTAAACTTAATCCTTATTGGTGCAACCCACCCTAAGACCTTTACACTCATTATTTACAGAGTGAAAATGCATGTGAATGTTTGTCAAGTCAATTTGAAGACAATTTGAAGACAATTTGTCAAAAATGATTTACCCTAATAGAAGTCAGTTATAAATTACGGCACCCTAAAAAAGGTCAAAAGTCAGATGTAGAAAATTATTTGGGAAACTTATTAGTCTTAAATATATGTAAAATATAAAGTAATTTATAGTGATTTCACAATTAGTCCCATAGAGGGTTAACGTCTTGCCTTTTTGTACTTTATCTGAGGAAACCTTAAAACTATAGGAACCCTGATCTACTGCCCCCTTCTGGTAAAATATGTTTCATTAACGTGTCCTCAAAAGAGCTCAGAAAATAAAAGTGTTATCTTGATTTAATGGCATAAATAAGAGTGTACTCTAGTGGGACATAAGCACATTCTCCAAAGATTTTGTTTTTATAAAAAATTTAAATTTAAGTTAAGACCTTAATTGACATTCAAAGTGCTATACAGTCATACAAATCCAAAAATCCTAATTAATATAATAATCTATGCTATAGGCTAACAATTTCGAATTTTTAGTTATCATAGTGTTTCTTTTTATCGTTACAAAAAGTACACACACCAATGTCAAAGAGCAGGAGCTTTAGCATTTATCCTCTGAAAGTGAAATGAAATTAACTAATAAAAACAATAAATATGCTTATTATACAATTGACCGGCAATACTTTTTAAGGGAACATATGGAGATAAAATAAAAATAATAAAATATGAAATTAACAATTTATTACTTTACCAATAGTATTTTTAGTATCAAGTGTTAAAAGGAAATTAACCACTTCCGGTTTAGCGGATGTCATTTTTGTTAGGTGCAAAAAGTCGCCATTAAAGTGGATTTGTTTAACTCGTTTTTTTGTAACAAAGTATCCGAGAGTAACCAAAATTCCACGGAATAATTCTGAGACACGCGTCTGAGGTCTTCGTGGGTCAAGTAGTTCAACCGAGTGGGGGAGGGGCTTCGGGCGGAAGACAAGTTAGTTCAGTGCCAGTCTATGGTGCCAGTCCTACATGAAGGTTTCGTTATCAAACTGATTCAATGGCACTACATTCAGCTCGTGATTCTCAAATATTTATAATTGGATGCGGCATCTCAGGAATTGGTGCTGCTCAGAAATTACTAAAACACGGTTTTCGTAATGTTCGCATCATAGAAGCGACTGCAAGAAGTGGTGGGAGAATACGAACGGGAAGACTAGGTATGTATGTTACAGTAATTATGGTTTTAAATATGGCGTTATCTGTCTGCAATCTCTGTTTGAGGACATTTTGTAAATTAGGTTTTATTTGTTAATTTGTCCTCCTACAGGATGACTCGCTTATACACGAAAATTGATTGGCACAGGTACAGGAACCTGGCTTAGCATATTTTATTTATTAAACGTAGAACCTAATAATAATGATGTAGGCTATAATTACATTGATATTTAGTCTTTAGTATTCTGCAATTAGGTATTTTGCAACTAATATGCAGCCACTGGATTCGTGGGCGGAGCTTGACGGTGTACACTTAAAACAGTTATTCTAAATGTATTTATATGTTGACTTAGTCTAGTTTTTTTATATAACCGTTGGGTTAATAAGTAAACCCAATATTAAAACATAAACTGGATACATAAAGGCAAGGGTCAACTACAAGTACATTTAACTGAAAGGTTGATTCGTGTTCTGAGAACAAATGCATATATATATATATATATATATATATATATATATATATATATATATATATATATAATATACATATAATTTTTTTTTTTTTTTTTTTTTTTGCTGAAAAGACGGCCATGTTTCATTGTGACAACTTTTTCTGCACAGTTTCAATGTTCAGTAGATTTTTTTGTTGTTGCCAAGACTTGAATAAGTTTGAGAAAATATCTCCATAGATGCATTTCATATTTATTTTTTATCACATTTATTTATTTTTTGTTTAAGGTGATAACATTGTAGAGATTGGTGCCAACTGGATCCATGGCCCATCAAAGGAAAACCCAGTGTTTCGTTTGGCATGCGACTACCAGCTCCTTGACAAAGAATCAATGTCTGAAGAAAACCAGGCCATTGACATTGGTGGTCATCCATTGTTTGTTCCCAACTGGTTTACCAGTTCAGGTCGGAAACTGGGGCCTGAGACAATGGGGCCAGCGGTGGAATTTTTCATGAACTTACTGGAAAGGAGCCAGCAGTTCCATGACAGTGGTGGAGAACCTCTGCCAAGTGTTGGGGAGTTTGTCAAGGCAGAAGCTGAACGGCTGGCCCCGGTGGAGTGGAAGGAGGACCAGGGTAACATTGCGATAAGAATGGCAATGATAAGCACTCTGCTCAAGCTGGAGTGCTGTGTCAGCGGAACACACACAATGGATGATGTTGGCTTGGGAGCCTTTGGCATGTATAAGACTCTTCCAGGACTGGACTGCACTTTCCCAGGGTGAGTGATTTTCCCAGAGTCTTTGTATATTTTTTAATCAAACGTCTCCATTATCCAATTCCAACAATGCTTTCTTAAATCTGGTAAAAGTTTCTAAATGTGTCCATGCACTCTTTTCCCCACTAGTGGTTATGAAGGTTTAATTGATCACATGATGAAGGAACTTCCCAATGACATAGTCTTGTACAACAAGCCAGTGAAGTGCATTCACTGGAACTACACCAAGAATGGACCAAGCTCTAAAGGAATATTACCCGTTATAATCGAATGTGTTAATGGAGAGACATTTGCAGCAGACCATGTTATTGTCACTGTCCCACTGGGTATGTATAGTACATTCATCATGACTTGTTGACTTGGCATGTTTGGTTCAATTAACGAACCCTGGTGCAATTGCTAATAGTGTGGTTCATTTGAATAAGTGCAGACACTGCCATCCAAACCCTGGTGCGCACCACACAAGCAAACCAAGACCACTGCAAAGGGTCTCGGGCCGCTTCCAAACAAACTCTGGTGCAGTTCAAATAAAATATAAACACAACACGGACCAAAGACGGGACATTGTATACCTTTTTTTTCTGTCATAGTCGTGCTGTTGACCATCACGGTTTGGTACAGCCATCAGAATTGCGTCTCCTTGCAGCAGATTTTTGTTTTGTGTGTGTAACAGAGTGATTCCTGCCACTGTTTTGACTCCTTTACACATTTTATAAGCTATACACAAGTTGTCAGCTCCATTATTCACGTAAAGCGTGCACATTTAGCCCAGAACAGATTTGGATGAGCTGAGCACTGGTTTGGATGTTAGACAAGGTCTTTTTTTCTTTCTTTTTTTGCTGTTGTCTTTTTAGGTATCTTTAGGTTCGGTATTAAATGACAGTGTAAAGAAAGCAAACCAGGACTAAATGTAATTTATTTTTCTTTAAAAAAAATTTTTTTTTTTTTTTTTTTTTACATTTTTATTATATGAATGAAAATGCATAATTTTCATGATGCTGTTTTATAACTTTCTGCAAGGCCTATAACTCATCTAATGTGTTGTTCCATAACAGGTTACCTGAAGAAGCACCAGAACACTTTTCTGAGCCCTTCTCTTCCACTGAATAAAATGCACTCCATTCAGAGAATGGGCTTTGGGACCAACAACAAGATCTTTCTTGAGTTTGAGCAGCCGTTCTGGGATGAAGACTGTGAGTTGATCTATTTCGTATGGGAGGACGAGACCCATCTTGCTGATGTTGTTTCAGATGTAAAGATGTCCTGGATTAGAAAGTTGATTGGGTTCACTGTGCTGAAGCCCACAGAGAGGTAAAACTATATGATTGATCTGACTGCATTGACATCATTGTGTGAGAGCTGAACTGAGCTGGACCTGCTGTATAGATAAATAAACTAAATTAATAACTAATGATTTTTACAACCAAAATTACGTAACACTGAACTTACTTAAGATGGACAATGGTGTCAATATTAATTTACTGTCTTCTAGAGCTGCTGAAACAAACTTTGTGAAATTATTTTCCTGTTATCACTGTAAAGCTGCTTTGAAACGATCTGTATTGTTAAAAAGCGCTATATAAATTAAGCTTACTTGACTTAGAATTTGCTATAACACTGCCATTTAAACTATTATGAATATGATTCTCTGATGTTGTGCAGATATGGACACGTGCTCTGTGGATGGATTGCAGGGCGGGAATCTGAGTACATGGAAACTCTGTCTGAATTTGAAGTGCTACACAGTGTCACACAGATCCTTCGCTTATTTACAGGTAAACTACATTTTACAGCTGGGTAAGACATCTTTTGATAGGGACCAAAAGTCTGAGACCACATACAAAATACTTGTAAATATACAGATACATTTGTGACATTTAAATACAAAAAAAATGTGCCAATAGCTTGTCAAGTCTTTTATAACACTTTTCAGGAAATCCAACTATTACACCGAGGAAGCTTTTAAGATCTCAGTGGTTCCATGAGCCATATTCCTGTGGATCTTACACCTATGTGGCCAAAGGTTGCTCAGGATATGACATAGATAACCTTGCTGAACCCTTGCCACTGAAAGGATCAAATTCTAAGGTTTGTCAATGTTTAATCAAGCAGCTATACTGTATTCTTCTGAGTTAGATGCTGTAAGCATTTTTCCCCTTTACTCTTAAACTTGCTTTAAACAACTTAATTGATAATGTCTTATCAAATGAATGACACTGTTGTTGTTTCTTTTGCAGCCTTTGCAGGTGTTATTTGCAGGTGAAGCCACACACAGGTCTTTCTTCTCTACAGTGCATGGAGCGCTTCTAAGTGGCTGGAGAGAAGCGGAGCGTCTTATATCTCACTACACTCCTGCCACTGGGTCATTCTCATCTAAACTGTGAAAACTGTTCTGAATAGCTGGAAAGGTTAACACAAGTAATTTTCATTAATGTGTGCCTTATAAGAGGAGAAGTAATCACTAACATCAAGAATGTACTGCATGACACGTTCAAACAAGTTTCTGTCAACTCCTTCAACAAATGACGATTTGTGTGTCAAAATTATAAATAATTTCTTAGTGAATGCCTGCACTTTGCACAATGTAATTTTTTTAATGTGATCTGAAATGTTTTTATATTAAACAAGTGTTCTAATGCTTCATGAAATGTGTGTTTTGTGTTTTATATTTTGAAAAAAAAACAAGGTTGAAAACAAACAGCTTTTCTGGTTAAATTCCCCATTGAAATTGTATACTAATGTAAGAACATTTGAATTGTTCAAATATCTGGATTATTTAAGGGTTTATATTTTTCAAAACAATGATCTCAGAAAATGTTTGATTATGTGAATTCTTGAATTGAATTTCATCATGCCATTTGTAACTTGTAACTTCTTAATGAGTAGGCATGCTATTCAGTTAAAATATATGGACATTACAAGTATTACCATGTATTTAGATATTTAGCATGAAAGCAAATCAATATTAGCAGTGGCTGTGGAACTCGTTATTTTGCCATTTGTACATGATGGTTGAAAACAAGATTAAACGACAGGCTTTTGAATGTGCTGAATTCGCAATACCCACAATTTTTTGTTGAAAGTTCAATTTTATACCAGGAGCCGGTAAAACAAAAAGTATTTAAAACGGGTCGTGATATAGGCGCAGGATATATGAATCCATTCTTATTTACATAGAATTGATGTTCTCATTCCTGCGCTGTAGGTGGCGTATGCACAAATATTGCTTGCTTCTCAACTCGTAAAACCCACCGAGGAAGAAGGTCCAGCGATGGAGTGGCTTATCTTTCAGCAAGCCAACAATAAAAGTAACTTTACTGAACGGCCAATAACTGGTAAGTGGACTGTTACGCGTGCAGCATATCTTTTAATTTGTTACCTAAACAAAACAGAACTAAGCAAAACAAAACACGGTCTGTTTTATTGCGGTGGTGTTACCAAATGTTTAGTGCATTTAACTGTTACTAAGTGCATTTTCTGGTTATTTTAGTTTAGAAATTTCCATGGTGATGTTAAGATTGCATTGTCATTCTTATCAACAAGTAACTATATATAAAAAAACGGCAAATACATCGTTGGACAGAGTACTAATATCTGCCTTTTTTGTTATAGTTTCGGTTCAGCCATTGGAAGGATTGATGTCCAGTCTCAACAACTACAGCTGAATGAGAGCTTTTATTCTGTGCATCAAAAGTCAAAGGCTTTTTTAAAAATGGAGCAAGGTTTGCCATCTGCAAAAGCAGTCTCACAGCACTTAATGAGTGGATGTTTAAAAAGTGAAAATGAACAGCAAACAGACTTCATTCAATCAGAAATACAAGTTAAAGTGGAACCTGATCAAGATGACTCTTTATCAAATGATGGAAATGATTTAGAAACGTTTCCTTGTTCTCCTGGGCATGTTAAGGAGGAGATTTTTGACCTTGGTGTGCAAATCTTGCCAGATGGCCTAATGCCTCCAGTTGAGATGGAAGAAGAGCTTGAAATCGCAACAAACTCACACACTTCTCCTGATCAACCGAACAGAAAAACTGGTTCATCAAGCAAAAGGAAAAAACATACAGACAAGCAGAGAGTGACGGGAAAAAGAAAAGCAACTAATGCATCAAGCCATACAATAAGATGTCCGACAAAGCAGAGTAAGATGACAGAACAAATTATATCATCTAAAATGAATTCTGATATGTCAAGCGAAGGAATCAAATGTTTAATAATGCAGGGAAATGCCACACAACATCCAGAGAAATCAGGTAAAGCCAGAACATCCAATAAACCGCACAAAGAACAGCAATTTTTATGTGAAACATGTGGGAAAGAATTCCAGCGGTCAGATCTTCTCACGGATCACATGAAAATTCACAGGCGACAGAAGCTGTACGCTTGTGATCAGTGCGATATGAAGTTTGCCAAGCCCTCTTATTTGAAAATACACTTGCGTAGACATGCCGGTGACAGGCCTTTTCCGTGTGACCAGTGTGAGAAGAGGTTTTTTGACATCTATGACTTAAGGGTGCACCAGAGAGATCACACTGGAGAGAGACCTTTTATGTGCTCTGAGTGTGGGAAAGGTTTTAAACGAATTTACATACTTAACAAACATAAACGGACCCACTCAAAGGAGAAACCCTTCCAGTGCTCTGTGTGTGGTAAAGCATACAAATATGGGTACAGTTACAGGTTGCATATGAAAGACCATCTTGAATAGGGTCCATAATGTGTATCGCCATATTTGTTAATAACTAAAGGTCTAAATTTTCATTCCTTCCTTAAAGGAAGATCATTTCAATATGTAAAGCGTAAAATGTGCGTTTTTTTTTTATTTGAGCAGGATTTTTGTATGTTTTTTTTTTTTTTTTATGTTTTTTTTTTAATGGAATCATTGAGTTTGTTTCACTCTTAAAGAATGCATGCGGCTTGTCCAAGGATTTATAATAGCTCTTACTCTTGCTTGTAATTTTTTTTTTTTAAGCAAGTTTCCATTTAAAGACAGACATCTCATTTCTCTTTCTGACAATTTGTGTTTAAAGAAATGTTTCAGCTAATTCAAAAGAATCAAATGTGGCATAGAGATATCACAAATCAGTATAGATTTAACTCCTAAATTGTCTCATGTAACAACACTGTGAAAACAAACCTTTCTTGAGTATTGATAGAATGGTAATGGTTTGGAAATAAATGTAATTTCGCTATTATGACGACCCATGTTCTGTATTTGTATATATGTATGTACACTCAAAAGTTTGGGCCAGTGATTTTTTTTTTTTTGTGTTGTTGTTGAAAGAAGCTTCTTCTTTGATCAAACTGTAATTTTGTGATTTATATTAATACATACATCCCCCCCCCCCCTCATTTTAAGATGTAATTTATTTCTGTGACGGCAAAGCTGAATTTTCAGCATCGTAACTTTTGTGTCACATGACCCTTCAGAAATCATTCTAATTACTATCAATGTTAAAAACACTTGTTCTGCTTAATATTTATGGGTGATGCTTTGTTTTCAGAATTATTTGATGAATAGAAAGTTCAGATGAAAAGTATTAATTTAAAACGTGAAAGCTTTTGTAACATTATAATTGTCTTTACTGTCACTTTTGATCATCAATTTAATGTGTGCTTGCTGAATAAAAGTATTCATTTAACAACAAAAACAAAAAAAATCTTATTTACCCCAAACTTTTGAGCAGTAGAGTATACCTTTATTAAATTGTTGTCATTTACAACAGTTTAATTTAAACCTGTTTGATGACTTCTGTGAAATATAAAATACATTTTGTCCATACAATGGAAGTCAGTTTTGGACCCATCAGGCTTTCAGTGTATAAAGAAAAACATACAGACAAGCAGATCCTTTTTCAAAATGTTTTATGTCATGTTCCGAAGAAGAAAGAGGGTAATACAGGTTTGAAACGACATCTTAATGTTGGGCTGAGCTATTATTTTAACATTTCTCCACCAGAGGGAGGCCAATGCTGCACATTCTGACCTCTGATTTCAGTTTTGTTTTGCTGAGTAAGGCCTGATATGCAGCCAGTTCCAATAGAACTGATGTTGACTACAAAAGAGTAATGTCTTTTTATATTAAAAATGGCAAGTTTTGAAAACATTGTTTTAGTATGAAGTAATATGTATAGTGTATTGGATCAGTTGGGTTTATGCTAAATAAGAGGAAAGAGAAAGTTCTGTGTATGTGTGTGTTTAAGGTAATGTAAGTTATGTTCGTACTAAAAGCTTAATTCACAAGTACCACACATACATATATTAAATTTGCTTTTAAATGTAGTGATGCCAATATAACTGTTTGTGCTTCTTGTGTTTATATTTTACAGTTTTATCCATAGTGCACCGAAATTCTGAGGTTTCAGCTTCAATAGAAGAAAACTATGAATCCATTGCTGGCCCTGATTTAGAATCGGAGGTCTCTGATAGTGATGGCCCAGAATGTAGCAGTGTTCCAGATGTGACAGAGGGTCAGAAAACTGTCCTCACAGACTTTGAGCTCTCATCTGAGGAATCCTGTGATGAGGAGAGTGAAGATCAATTGAGTCGATGGAGCAAAGCAGACTCTTATTGGAGCAAATATCCTCCTCAAAGTGACACTAGGACCTTCTCGGAGAGCTGTCAAGGGCCTGCACTAGGGTCTTTACTGGTGACGCCTAAAGATGCCTGGGAACTTTTCATAAGTGAAAACATCCTTGATGAAATCCTGCAATGCACCAACTTGGGCGGACTGAGAACAGCTTCAGCAAAAGGGAAAGTGTGGCAAAAGGTCACTAAAGAAGAACTAAATGCCTTTATTGGTCTAAGCCTTCTCATCGGTTTGGAGAGAAATGGGGATGTCCCAGTACGGGAACTGTTTTTGGATCCGTTACAGAACCCACTTTATAGAGCTACCATGTCTGTTGGAAGATATCAAGACCTTCACGGATGCCTGCAATTTGATAACAAGAAAACCAGAGTGCTTAGAGAGGCATCAGACCACATGGCAGCCTTCCGAAATGTGTGGGACCTGTTCCTGATCAACTGTAGGAAAAGGTTCATCCCCAAGGATTGCGTCACTGTGGGTGAGCAGCTTGTGCCATTCCAGGGAAAATGCAAGTTTCTGCAACACTTGCCAAGCCTCCACACCAACTATGGCATAAAAATCTTTTGGATGTGCGATGCCGAGGTCCCCTACGCCATTGATGCTATCATCTACACAGGCAGAAAGTCGGGGGAGGAGACTAAAAAGAACCTTGCAGAGAATACAGTTCTGAGGTTATCCAGTGGACTTCAACAAAAAGGTATGTTTTTTTTGTGTGAATTGCAAACAGTTTTCATTTTATGTGGTTTTTTCGGTGCAAGTCAAATGCAGTCTAGCTCAGTAAATGTTTATTTTCAATGATTAAAGATGCATTATATATTTTTGCAGTAAAATATCCAAAAACCACTAGCCCAGTGTTATATATATTTTGTTCAGTTGAGTACTTACTATATCTCAAATGTTTCCAACTATTTTAAAATTGTGAGAAAATTGCTATTTTCTAAGGAGCCGGGACGTATGAGCATAGCACCTGAGGGAGTTGCCTGTCAATGGCGTCATATCTGCGTTACCCTCAGTTTTATTTGGCAGAAGCGCTTTACTCTTAGCAGTGTGAACAAGTGTCACAGCAGCCACTGAGCAAACGCACAGAGTAACATCATAACATCATTTTAAACACACTTAAATGTATCTAATATGATAAACAGAGCTGCGTTACCTCATGAATGGAAAAGCGGAAATAGCGCCTGCGACTGTGTCCCATCCCGTCATAATAAAAGTCCAGTTGCTCGCGAGGCGTGTGTTGCTCAACAATCGCTCCAGCAGCCTTGCTCAGCTCTACAACACTCTGTCATGCTCTACTTCATACTACAGTAACATTAATAATCATATCCACGAACATAAGTCATATTCCGATTCTTTTCCACTGACTTTACCACGTCCCAAGATTCTGCTCAAACTTGGCATCATCAAACTACGCCTTTGTTTTGAATAGGCGCCCTCTAACGGATGTAAAAAATTACATAGTGCAGCTTTAATTAAATCAATTTTAAATAAATACTGTTCTATTTTATGGGTTATTTATTCATGAATCTGGTCGTGTTGTATGTTGTTTTTGCATGCATGAGAACTCAGTAGCAAGACACTGTCTTTTTACTTATCACATTCAGTAAAGACTCAAATCTCACATTCACAACTTGCGTAAAATGAGATTTGTTCTGCCATTTGATTCAATAACAGGGAAAAAAAGTGGTACAGGAAGTAGCCATTAATCATGTGGTTTCATCCAAAGCCACTAGTACTATATTTACCCTTTGAGACACTTTGGATTAACTGACTTCCTCAAAAGCACATAGTTGCTACTAATTCACCCCGTGTAGCTATCAAATCAGTAGCCTTTTAGATACCAGCCCTCAAACACTGCCAGAACATCATTGTTTATGTGAAACCTATGTAACCAACCTGTTGCTTTTTTATGTGTTTGTTTCTCATGATAGGTCTTAACATTACAATGGACAGCTACTTCACCAGTATCCATCTGGCAGAGAATCTTTTTGAGAAAAACCTGACCATGGTCGGGACCCTTAACATTAAGAATCCACATGTGCCACCGATCATGAAGCCATCCAAATTACGCGCACTACATACCTCTGAGTTTGGTTATTGTGGCAATGTGTCCATGGTAAGCTATGTACAAAAAAGAAAAAAGGCAGAGATTCTTCTAAGTACGTTGCATAACAGCAAAGCACTGAATGAAACAAGTGCTAAAAACAAGCCAGAGATCTTCCAGTACTACAATCGCACCAAAGGAGGAGTCAACAATGTTCTGCAAATGGCCAACAATTATGCCTGCAAACGTCGTTCAAAGAGATGGCCCATGCTGCTGTGGTATAACATGTTGAATATTGCCATTGTAAACTCTTTCTCCATTTTCAATGCTCAGCAGCCTAGCTTCACGGGAGGTGGTCGTAACACCCAGAGGATGTTCATAAAGGAGCTGGTGAAAGAGCTTGTAGAACCTCAGATTCATAGGCGCAGAGAAGAAAGCCATGGATTATCCAAGAACACTCTTGAGGCCATGGGGAGGTGTGGGGTACCCACATCACTTTCAGCTGTCACTTCTGAAATCCAAGTGCAGAACAGAAGAAGAAAGAGATGCTATTACTGTCGATCTGCAAGAGACAGAAAAGTGAGCAGCTACTGTTGTGAATGCAGTAAACCTGTCTGCAGAGAACACAGTCACATAGTTGTGATTTGCTACCAGTGCATGCGTTAGCAGTTTCAATATGTCTACCTGTATTGATAATGGCTGTATTTTTGACAAGTTATATATAGTTTTTTTTAAAGTAATATTGTTTCAATATGTTCTGTAAATTTGGGTTAAATGAATGCATCTTTAATTGCACAATGTAAATTTGACAGTCGTCTTGTATAATGTTGAATTAATTGATATTTTATCAGTTTTATGGATTAAACTCGATTGAACATTTTGAATGATCAAAATTGAAGTATTTACCAAACATCCATAATCTTTGACGAATGCTATGCATGCTATCTTATCGAAACAGTCTGGGAGGTAAGGTTACCAGTTCATTTTAGACCTGTTGCGTAAATGAAGTGTTCTAAAGTGTGCAAAGACAAGTCGAGTATTTTAACAACGCCACAAGATGGAGCACCAGTCAGTTAGCGATTGTAGGCCAAGATACCTCAGGTGAGTTAATCAAAATTTTAAATAATCAGTTTATTGTGTGAGAATCCTTTAGATTATTGGTACGTTATAATAAGGTGTCATTAGTTAATGAACTAACAATGAGGGGTTCATTTGATACTGTATTTAATGTTAGTTGATACAGCTATGGTGTGTTCATGTTAGTTCACATTGCATGCATGAACTAGTGTTAACAACATTTTAATAATGTATAAGTAAATGTAATTAAAATTAACAAGGATAAATAAATGCTTTATAAGTGCAGTTCATTATTAGTTCATGTTAACTAAACCTTATTGTAAGTGTTAACAGATTATTTTAGAACCCCAGATGGTCCAACAAAATCCAACTTTATGTTCTGTATTATTTCTTTATTATTATTATTATACTTCTGTGTTTTAATATAGCCTGCTTAATTAAATTTAAAACAAATGTTAAACTAATGTTTGATCTTTTTTCAGGCGTTTTTAAGGCACATTTGGGGGTCTGTGTCATCACTTAATAATCTCACCCCTGTTAAATAAACACAACCATTTGCTTACATCAACCTTCCTTAAGGTGTTTAGTTTCACATACCACTATGTTCCATGTGAACTGGTAAATTGTTTTGTGGAGGGGGATTTTCTAAAGCGTTTTAGTGGTAACGTTATTCTTTCCCGAGAATAAAACATTTAACGGCCGTATTAAATGCTTATGAAATATGCCTAGTGTTTTGCCAGACCTGCATATATTTACAAATCTTCTCGTTTCAAACTATTTTAGACAAAACCGCGAATTAAGCATTTTTTTGTAAGAAGTTGAATACGTTCTGTGATAAATAAACATGAATATTCTGTTCAAATTAGCAAGTAGCCAGTAATCAACAGGTTGTCGCTGTATACAAACTCATATGTTAAACTGCGCTGTGTTGATTGGCTGTTTAAGACAATGACGCGCGCAGACGCCATGTGAATATTCAATGAGTTCCTTGCTGTTACAGTGCAAATAAAGCGAGATAACGGGCAGTGGACAGCGGACTAAAACTTTTTATTCTAACATGTCAGAGCAATGACTTTTGTGTAAATATAAACCTGGGACACGGATCCCAGCGAAGGAATAGGGTCTGAGCTGGAAGAAGAGAGAGAAGCGCTGATTTTTTTGGGGGTGTGGAAAACCGGACGCCGCATTCACAGTAGACTCTGAACAAGTTTGCCTTTTCCAAAAGCAACAGTGGAAGAGTAAAATTTACAGTGACAACATGAGCTTGTTGTCTACTATAGACACCAGTACCTCAGTGTACCAGCCTGCACAGCTTCTTAACTGGGTTTACCTTTCTTTACAAGACACGCATCAGACGAGTGCCTTCGATGCCTTCCGACCCGAGCCCAACTCTTCCCACCCGGACCTGAACTACAGCAAAACTCCTGCCAATGACCTGAGCTCCTCTCTCAACTCCAACTATCTCAACAACTTCTTTCAGCTGCAGAGAAATGAGGTAATGTCCTCCTACATTTCATGTATTTTGGAAATAAGTTAATGGAGATAACGGTCCCTGCCGACTGGAATAAGATTTATTATGTAAAGCGTTGACCATGCATGTTTAATACAGCGCGCGACTAGTCTTGGTTACATTTGTAATACACTGATGCTTTGGGCGACTTACATAATCTTTTAATATTAATCTCTTTTTTTGTCATGGGAAACATGGGTAACAATTTTAATGTATGCAATTTTTTCTCTCTAAATATAATTATTTATTTTGCAAGATCTATTATGCGAAAAGAGTAGCCCTTAAATATTTAAAAGCACACTAAAACCGTGCCAGCTTGCAGCTTTGCACACTTAGTTTATTGTTTTGTAACAGCACGTGGACAGCCAAATGCGGCAGCCATCCATAAAAGTATCTTAGTTTGATCGTTAGACTAATAGCATTTAATTTGTTGCTTAAATTGAATAAGTACAGGCCAAAAAAATCAGAAGTATTGTTCTGATTATCGCTTACTGATCTCCATTGGCCTAAAAATGTGGGCTGCCATACATGAGCTATGGAGAATGAAAGATGTTGTGGTGTTGCTATAGTTGCTGCAGACATGACACTCGATCAGCATAATTTTTTTAGCACTTATGGGAAGTTGTAAATATAAACAGTCATCTTCTCTGAATGACTAGATTTTATTGTATTATCAAAAATGAGATGAACATTTTAAAGACAATTATGAACTAGATGGTGTTAAAGTGTTTGTGTTAATTAAAAAATATTTCAAGATTCCACTGAGATAATTGTACTTTTGGGATTGATTTTATTTTATAGATCAAACTAAATCAAATCTGGAATTTGGGTGTGGTTTATCATTTAAGATTCGGATTGCTTTTCAGATTAAATATAATAGTTATGACATTCTGAGCGCTCATGGAACCATAAGTCAGTTGAATCTTTTTGGACTCTTCAGGTTATTTTTCTAAATGAGAGAATTACTTCCAGAAGCCTGAAGATGTGAACGCATTTTCTTTTTAATGATGTAATGACAGTGTTGTGGCTGAGACTGAGGTAAAGTGTTGATGTTTAGTGGAAAGTTTGAGGAAGGGCAATCCGAGTTAATAAAAACAGTTCTTTCTCTTTCTCTCCCTTCCCCCTCTTTCTTTTTCTCTCCCTTTCTTTTTCCTCTGTTTTGTGTTTCTCACTTGTGGAGGGTTAAGATGCTTTCAAAATCCCCTTATTACACAAATGTCAGTTTTGTTAGAGTTACTTCATCTCTGTCAGGCAAAAAATCAATCTGCATAATAAAATATTTTAAACTAAGGAAGAAGGATGGAACTAGAAACATTTTTGCATTATTTTTGTTTGCATAACAGCTCTGAGAAAGTATGAACTAGTATTGGGTGTGTGTGTGTGTGTGTGTGTGTGTGTGTGTGTGTGTGTGTGTGTGTGCGTGTGTGCGTGTGTGCGTGTGTGCGTGTGTGTGTGTGCGTGTGTGCGTGTGTGTGTGTGTGTGAGTAAATGGCAGTAGTACAGGCTAGGAGTGACCCACTGTCTATCCAGCTGTGTGAAGGGGTGAGGAAAGATGTCCTCCATTGGTGTAAATGTGCATGAGGGCCATATCCCACAGGAGAGACATAACCAAATTCCTTTCTGACAGCTACAATCAGTATTGCGATTGCATTTTTGTGTAAAAGTCGTTAATAATTCCATGAATGCATTTAGACGTAACTGCTGACCATTGTAATTGTTGTATTTCCATGAAATTTACAATTGGTTGACATTTAAAATATGGCTGTGCAGTTTAGTTTAATGTTTACAGAATACTCCATACATTTCATTTGCCTTTTCAGAATTCCTTGTTGATGTTTACTGTCCTTTGGTCATGACAGCGTAGCTGGATGCTTATCTGTCATGACAGCCTTTTTATAGGCCAATTTATTTGAAACATAAACATGTCTAAATATTTCTAATTTCATGTAGCTCCAAATCTTCTGTCAGACACGCTCAGAATCAAGTTTATAATTTAAGAGGAACTGGCATGTGTTTCTCGTGGATTTCTCACAAAAATTTATATGCGATGGATTTGACCGGCTACAATGGAAAATGATTGCCACATGTACAGCTATCAAAGAAAGTACTAATAAAGATCTAATATTTGTTGTATCCAGAGTTGCTCTACCTGATGAAATGAGACTTGTCTGAGAGAGATGTGCAGAAACTGTTTATTGTCCTGGCTTGCTGAGAACTAGATGACAGTTATCTGGTAATGTTTCAGGACTGTCCAACATGAGACTTCAACAATAACATTACCTTCCAAACCATAACCAGAGGAAGACATCACTCAAGCAACATCATCCCATCCAAACATTTGTTTCTGTAGCCTGTGTTTGACTGTCTCCTGCACTCTCTGTGGTTATATAGAAATTTGAGCTTAGACTGATGTTCTGATCACTGACTTTAGTGGATTATGCTTCCTCGATTTAAAAAACGATTTTATGAATCTCATTGATTAGTTAAAATCCCTAATAGATTTCCACATCACTGAGGACATTGTTTTTTTATTATAAAGTCACATTTTAATTTTTGCTTTAGCCTATCTGATGGATTTAATTGAGAGCAGCATATTATGAGTAGGTTAGTTCACCTAAAAATTCTGTCATTAAGGCCCTGTCCACACGAACACGGGTATTTTCAAAACCGCAGCTTTTTCTACGCGGTTTGGCTGTTCGTCCACACGCAAACGCTGTATCCGGTTACTAAAACCGGACTTTTTTGAAAACTCCGGCCAGGGTGAAGATTTTTAGAAACTCCGGTTACAGCGTTGTCGTGTAGATGGTGAAACCGGAGATTTCGGTTTTTTAAATTGAAGTGCGCGCCGTTCTCTCCTTTGTTTGACGTCAGATTTTCCACATCTCCTTTTGATTTACGTGAGTCGATTCTATGCGGTGGACTCCACTAACAGCGCTTATCACATGTTTATCCTACAGATGTTCAGTTATTTCATTGTATTGCAGAACAAAGGCGCCAGAATGCAATAATACAAAATAGTAAAGCAAGTGTGTGAAGCTATACAGTCCACTTCGGCCCTGCACCTGTGTATCTACAGTTACCTGTCACTGAGTCCAAAGTAAAGGAACTCGTAGAAGTGTTTCACTTGAGCCCATGGCATCCCTCAGTCAGTGCAATGTGCATCGGTGCAGTGAATGGGACCCATGTGGAAATCAGGCAGCCAATCATAGCGTAGTTTTGCGTTCTCATGTGGACAGATTTTTTTAAAAAACCGTGCTTGTGTGGACGCGATTGTTTTTTAAAACGGAGGAGGAAAAACTCCGGTAATAAAAATACCCGTGTACGTGTGGACTAGGCCTAACTCACCCTCATGTTGTTCCAAGCCTGTTGTTCTTTCATCTTCGGTATACAGAAAAAGAAGATATTTTTAATGAAATCTGAGAGCTTGCTTTCCCTCCACTAACAGACAACGCAACTACCACTTTCAAGCCCCAAAAAGGTGGTAAAGACATCGTAAATGCATTTTATGAAGCAACGCGAGTGCTTTGTTTTCTCTAAAAAACACAATTTACCACTTTATTTATCAAATATTATTTCCAGTGCACATTCACGACAACACCACAACGTATGTGTGTTGTTGACCCAAGAGCAGACATTGAACAACTAAAACAAAGACATTAACATTTTGTAAATAACACATTACTAATAAATAAATAAAAAAGTTTTATGTGCAAACAAAGCACTCGCGTCACTTCATAAAATTGAGATTAAACCACTGGAGACACATGGATTACTTTAATGATGTCTTTACTACCTTTCTGGGTCTTGAAAGTGGTAGTTGCGTAGGCTGTCAATGGAGGGACAGAAAGCTCTCAGATGTCATTAAAAGATCATTTTTGGGTAAACTAACCCTTTAAATATATTGTTTCTTTATTTTTTGCTTTTGTATTCACATTGAGATTAACTAATTTTTGGATTGTGGATTCCCTGTTATGTTCCACAGGCCCTGAATAATGGTTTATACAAAAGCGTGTCACCGTACGGCTCTCTAAACAACATAGTGGATGGGCTGAACTCTCTAACGGACCACTTCTCTGACCTCTCCCTGTCCTCTGAGCCACGCAAGCCCAGCAAGAGACCTCCACCAAACTACCTGTGCCATCTCTGCTTCAACAAGGGACACTATATCAAAGACTGCCCTCAGGTAAGCAGCCACAGAGACATGTTGCCTCATTGGCCTACTTGTCAAACAGGCATCTCTCTGTCTTTTTAGTCATGTGTATCAAGTTAACTCAGAGAGCTACTGTGCTAAGTGTTGAGAGGTAACACAAGGCCACTGAGCAATGCTTTTTTCAAATATGATTTTCATTCTCTTTTCGTGTCCAACATTAGACGATAATAACAAAAACATTATAATCAGGGATATCACACAAAATGTGTTGAGCAAGAAATTATGCGTGCAATCATTTTCAGATCATTTTTCACAGCCCCCTGTGTTTTGCAGGTGATATTAGCCGTTGTGGTTCTTGGAAATGTAACTAAAAGTTTCATAAAGCGGTGGTTATGTAGGGTGAATTCGGGTTGATTGGGACACTTTTTCCAAGTCATCTCAATGGCAAAAGTGTCCCAATCACCCTGAATCAACCTATATAAGGATGACAATATGTTTAAAAGCCCACACATTTAAACATATGTTCAAATTGATGTGGTATGAATGGACTCAGTGAGGCAAGATGCTGAAAAAGTAGGAGATGCCAGAGTAAGAATGTTTTGCCCTCGAGATAAACAGGTGACAAGTTTATGATTTAAATGTGCTTAAATCCACAGTTTTACTAGGAAATCATGAGAAACCACTCCCTGACCTTTAATTGTCTTGTTTCGACTGACTATTGCAAGAGCATTCTTAGAGCGATGTTTACCCTCAAGACAAGGAAAAATATATCCATGCTCCTTTAAAAACTATTTTAGTTTGACTTTTTAGACACAAATGAGTAGTTTTAAGTAGAGCACCGGTTAAAGGCATATCAGAGAGCTGGATGAGTTTTTTCCTTGTCTTATCTTTCCTTTTCTTCATTCCAACACTGATTTAATGAATACAAAATTGTGTAAAACTTGCAAATGGTCCAGAAACAAAGATAAAATACAAGTGTTTGCAAAGGAGACAGTGTCATCTTTAATTTCAAGCCGTTAGTGTTTTATAGTCTTTGGACACAGAGACAGGGTGAGGTTCTTGTTCAGGCCCAGACTCTAGTCAGAGCTGCATGGAATGGTAATGCAGACCAGATGTGGGATTAAAGTGGCAAACCTCCCTTTATGAAAGATGATGAGGGTTCCCTGCAGACTGCTAAAAGTCCTATCATGATAAAATATCTCCACCTCTTTGAGCGTGGCTCCAGTAATTTACAGACTTTTGCTTTGACGTTGTCAACATACACTGATGTTTGTTTTTATAAAGGTGTTTGCTGTCCCTGACTGGTGATGGAAAATTTTGCTCATGTGCCATTAGGTTTATAACAGATTGAATCCTAGTTGTATCAGTGTTATGATGTAATCTTGGATTAATTTGCAAAAACATAGCAGTCATGTTATGTTGACTGTGATATTGTTATTGCCAATAAGTTAGCTATTGGGCTGTGCTCTAAAGAAGGGGATTTCAAATGTCTGATTCTATAAACCTCTGAATATGAGGAATCTTCTCTCTAAAATATAAAAACTGTATATATATATATATAATTTAATATAATTTAATACATGAAATACAAATGTTTTCATGTATAAAAGACCTGTGTGTAGGAAATCAGTACTGAAGCCAAAGCAAATTGTTAAAATATCTGGAAAATGTTGCACATTTTATCATGTGGATATTTTTTCTATCCACTACTATTAAGGTCTACTATTTAAGGATAATAAATATTTTCAATTAAATTCAACTGTATTATATAGTGCTGAGTTCCAGAGCAGATTTACAGTTAACGCTGATAGAATATAAAATCCTTTTTTCCCTCTCACACATTTTCTACAGCCTGGCTAAAAATCCCTGGTCTAAAGCAATCTAGACAACGGTTAAGTGTTTAACTAAGTTGGTATCACCCTCTCATGCTAAACAGCTTAGGAAAACAAATACTAAAAGAACAAATGTTAAGTTTTATTAGGACAAAACACCATAGGCTATAAAACTTGCCTGAGACCGGTCTGTAAATCACTGTCAGAACTGTCGTGTTTTAAATTTCAGTTGCTTGTGTGGATGTCAGTGGAAACACAAGAAAAGTCGAGTCCCACGACAGTGTCCACACCTACTCATTTCAACACTGATGTATTTTACCTCCCCCTGGAGTCTCACTTTCTGTGATTTACTTTGCATTTGTCATATGCACATCCACGTATTTAACAGTCCAGATGCAAAGATTCGCCCTCGATTCACACCAGAAAGGACAGTTGGAAAATGATGAACATGCTGAGTCTGATCTTGTCTCAGAGGAAATAAATTCCAGGGTAAGCTGGTCCCCACTAAGGGTTTGTCCTGTCCAGAGGACTACATACTCCCTGCCAACACAAACACAGAGGATTTGACTTCACAGGGCACAGCGGGACCTGTGATCTAAAGCCAGCGCTGAGAATCACATTCTCATGCGTTCTCCCAGTGCACCGTCTAGGTCTCCATTCGTTTCCCATCAGATGAGCTACAGTGGGCCAAGCTCCCCAGTCAGAGCAAGGGCAGAGTATCAAAACACAGCCATTCTGACCAGATAGGAATTAGGGAATGTCATGGCTTGGTTGGAGCAGAGCGTGGGGGCAGGAAGCGTGTTGGTTATGTATTTTGGTGTGTGCAGTTCAGATTCACATGTGTCACCTAGGGGAAGTGGTTCTGGCCCTAGCGGAGCTCCGCAGGAAGTGCTAGTTGGAAAAGAACACCACTGAGCAGGCAGCTGTTTGACCAGCTTTGCTCTGCCTGGGGGCAGCTAGTGAGAGTTATGTAAACAAGTTCCGCTAAACGGGAACCGTTTTGCTGTCATTCATTACCCAGAATTTCCGAGACCTCAAAAAGCTGTAGCCCAATTCTAGTTTATATTATGCCAGGCGAATTTTTTGATTGTTTCAGTCGATGAGGGTCAATCTACCCTGCATACAGAGGTGCAGTGGGATTTCCTCATGGAAAATGTGTGCGCTGGAATGCGGCTTGCAAAAGCATAAGAGTCCCTGCATGTAAGCTCAGCTCGTGAGTCATGTCCTCTGCAATGCATCCCTATTGCCAATGCCCTTTTTTGTGTCACAGTCTCATAGTGACACTGGATGTCATTCACAGTAAGTATTCTGACTCCCACCCTCAACCGATCAATGTGAGTCTTGTTAGGGAATCGTCGAAACATGGTACAGGGTGCAGAAAAGAATGTCTTTTGTTGTATGAGAAAATACTACAGGGTGACAATCATGTTTCTGTCTCCTACTTACAGTTTCCCTGCTTGATGTGTTGTGTTAGTGGATCTGTGCAACACATGGGATGCTGGATGTTTTGTTGCTCAAACCATGCTAGAAAACTAGACAGAAGTATTTTAAATGTAATAGTTTGTCATACCATATTTATTTGCAGACAATTTTACTCAAAACATACAATTTTAGTTAATGAAAATAACATTGTTGTGCTACTAAAATAACAGCTTGCACCAGCACAAACTCTTTTTTTGGTGTAAAAGGGTTCTGTCAGGATTTGCTAAAGAAACGGCATATAAAATTACCACTGAAAAGGCATGGACATTATTTTTGTGGCTGAACTCATTGAACTTATTTGTTCACTGTAAAAACAAACAATAAAAAAAATGCTGCCTTAAATTATGTACAATCAACTTTGCTGAATGAATAATCTCAACTTAAATTACATTAAATTGAATTAAAAATTTGTTGACTCTTGTATAACTTATTAAAATAAGTAAATATTTCTTACCTTATTTTGAGTTAATTAAAAAAAACATGTTGTCATAACTTCTTGATCATATAATTTTTTACAGTGAATATTGTTTTAGTTGTTCTCTGTTGTCTTTTTTTAACTTTTAGTTGAGCTCAAATCATCCTTGTACACATTACTTAGAAACTCATGTAACTACATGCACTTCAAATTAAATTGAGTTGTTTCTACTAAAAATGAGTATTGGCAGCTTTACTAAATAACTGTTTGTTCGTGAAATCACAACGTGACTTAGCTAGCTTGTGTTTGTTATAATATGTTTTGATGTTATACATTTGATCTAATATAATATTTAGTTTATATTGTGTGTGTATGTATGTGACTAATCTCATACGTATAGTGTGAGTGTTTGCTTAGTAGCAAAATGCTTCACTTAAACCAGTGTTCATTCACTGATCAGTTTCAGCTTACGCAGCCCTACCAGGACAATAATTATTGACTATTATCAGATTATTCGAAGCAATCATATTCTTTCTAGATTTTTCGGGGTTTTTTTGTGTTTTTTTTCTCGTTGTATTTTGCGGTTTACTATGTGATTTTTGTTTATATGGTCGTCATTATCTTTTATAAATGAAAAAAAGTTTGTTAATGAATTTTTGTCTGTAATTTTGTTTTACAATATTAGCACTGCGTACTGTATTTGTTAGAATTTCAGTGAGATACCAGATACAGTAGAGCAGACTCGGCTGGGGTCTGTTGTCTTCATATCCTTTTGATGGGAAAATTGTAAATTCTTTTATGGTAATCAAAAACGCATGAATGCCATTGATTTCATACAGCACTCTCATTATTCTTTTGACATAATACATCTCTTGTTCAAATCGTGATCATGGCACTGGAATGTGTGTGTATATATAGCCTGTTTCGTCTTCTTCCAGTGTCCTGATGTTCTGTTTTTGAGCAGATTTTTACAGTTGAAGCCAGTTTACTACTGAATTCAATTGTAATTCTGGAGGTCAGTATAGTTACAATATAGATAAATATATTGTATATATTGTAAAATGAATCCGTAAATGTGCTGTTTGTGATGCAACTTTCATTCACGTCTTTTTTCTTTTAAACTTATGTTGCCCTTATTTTGCATGGTTTATTTCCTCCAACTGTTTTTGGCCACTCAAGTCTATTGATTAAAGTGGCAGATTCAACACTTTGGGGGCTATTTTGAACAAATGGTGCCCCATCATCATCAGCATGAGTGAAATCTACCTTAGCACTTCACAGTTTGACAACTTCATTACTACTAAAGCGAACTCCTTTTTGAACCTGCATGTTTTATTTTCACAGAGCATTTTGTCCGCTGTTGGTCAGAGCGATAAAGCTTTTATGATTTGTTGATGCTGTTATCATTATGTAAGATAGTGAAATTGTAAACATTAGCCTGGGGTTGTGTAATTTCGTTTGACAAGAAACCTTTGTTTGAGACAAACTTCCATTACAACTGCTCCCGCCTGTGAAAGGAAAACACTCTGATGTAAGAGGCAATCACTGAGTTCTTAGGAGACAGTCACCTTCTCCTCGGTCTCTTGCTGAGATAATTACATAAACATGGTTCTAATAGGGAGCCAAAATGACAATGCATTTCCTGCTTCTTGATAGAAACAAATAAGTAGCTGTAACTACACACATAAGCAAGTTCATTTTCAATCAGAAACTATGTCAGGGCCAAGTAATGAGGTGTGAAATATGTATTGTTAAAAATGCTTTGTACTGTATATATAATGTGTACTTGGTCATTTGACAGATCTGTTGCTCTGAGAGTGCTGGAAAACTTTTAATGACTGTTTTAAAAGCCACATATATTCATTGATGTGGTATAAATCACGAGACCCTTGGGCAGATGTGTCCTCTGCTGACTTGTCTAAGTGTGCCTTTTGTTGTACACTATATATTATCTTTATCTATTTTCAGGATAAATTTCAGGCAGCTATTTAAATCAAGAGAGAATTATGATCTGAGTTAGAGTGGATTCCCTTCTGAACAAAAACATGCCGTCAAACATTGCTGGAAATGTTGTATTATGATGGGGAAATGCTTTAAAAACAGTTGTCTTTTATAATCCGTGTTTTCAGTTTTGAAATCCAACTTAAACTGACTGTCACTATTTAGATTTATTGAAACCATTAACTTTACACTTGTAAGAGTAGTTTGAATCTAGTGTCTTTTCATAAATAAAAAATCTCTTTGCACAGTTGAAAAACAGTTTGTCCTAATAGTGTGTGAATTGTCTACATGTGTTATTTAGATATTGTGTTTGGATCAGATAGGGATCATATGTTTCTGCTGAAAAAAGAAAGCTTAGTTTTATGGCATTGACTGAGTTTACTGTCATTATTATAAATAAACAGCTCCAAAGTTGTTCTACAGTAATTGATGTTATTGTACACAAAATGCAGTTGTGTAAATTAATTTGAGTGTGATGTTTCTTCATAACTCTGTTTGCATTCATGTTTGTTCAGACCAGCTGCTGAGTGTTTCTCACAGCCTGTCAGTCCACTGTCCTGGGAAACAACCAGTCTGATGTTGCAATGCAAAGAGATAGTGCTCACATTCATGCATGCTCCAAAACATGTTTTTATGTACAGTAGTAAAAGCCTCTTTAAACTGCATTGATTCATATAATTTGATACTAAGACTATTAATATAATTACGTTTAAAGCCAGTTTAATTACTTTACTGTAAAAAATGTTGGGTCAGAAGAAGTTTGTTTTAAAGTAACACTATTATCCTAGCCTGGATGCCAGCCAAATTTAGCCCACAATTGTTTTAGGTCAGGCAGTTCGGTCTGGTCTTGCTCCATAGAGGAGTAATTATCCCCGAACAGAAACTGTTCGGACCAATGAAATCATCAGAGAGGGCTTTAGACGATGATGGACAGATGATCAACAGTAATGTAATCATGCACGTCATCAAAGGGGCTTGGATTATATTTGTTCGAATCCTAAATGGAGAGCTTGTTTGTATCTGCATTCACCTTCACAATTTTGCTCATAAATTATGATCATGTTGGGCAAGTACTCTGTGTATCATTAAATTATTTTATTTTTTTACAACACCGGCAAAGATCGTGTATTCTAGCCTGATTTCAGCGCGTGTGCAGACAGGGTTGCCAATTTTTTACAACAAAACCCGCCAACTTCTAGCCCTAAACAATAGCTTCTCGGGGGGTTTTCCGGGAAAAAAATGGTGTTTGGGGATTATAATGTGTGTTATTTTGGCAAGGATGCCTGCTAAAATTCGCACTCATGGGTCTATATATCACATAAATAGTCACTTAAACCCACGGACATAGAAATCAACCCGCGGAAAAAACGAGGACTTGGCAACACAGTGCAGTTGAACTAAGTTGACATTTGACAATGCGTCACTTCATTGCTCTGATTGGTTGTAGGTCTATCCAATTGATGTCTTTCCTGGTTCGGTTGAAACACGCCCCATAATCACAGCCCAATGGAGCAGTTTCAGACTCATATTCTGACTAGAATTGAGTATGACCACGACAGGCTACTATTATCCAGCATGATAAAGACATTTATAATGTTGCATTAATTTCAAATAAATTATATTCTTCTTCTTTCCCTTAAACAAATCTGTGAAAATGTCTCACATTTTCCACAATTAAGAAGAACAACTGTTTTCAACATTGCTGATAATAAATGTTACGTGAGCATCACATCAGTATATTAGAATGATTTCTGAAGGATCACGTGACACTGATCCTAATAATACTGAAAATTAAGCTTTGTCATCACAGGAATACTGGGTGTGTGTGTGTCCTTGTTTATATTACATTGTGGGGTACAAATGGGGTACATTGTATTACAAATTGACCTTGGCATATAAATCATACAGGATGAGTTTTTTTGAGAAGGTAAAAATTTTGAATGTTTCCTGTGATGGGTAGGTTTAGGGGTCAGGGCAGTGTAGGGGGATCGAATGTACAGTTTGTATGGTATGAAAACAATTATGTCTATGGAGAATCCCCACAAAGATAGTGAACCAGACGTGTGTGTGTGTATTTTTGATGTAATGCACAAAGTGCATTTTTGCTGAGTATGAGACTTCTGACCCCAAACTTTTGGACAGTAGAAACAATGCAATAGACTGTGATTGGGTTTGGAGCAGAGTGCCTCTTTTTTGGTTTAATAAAGCAGCAGTTTCACTGCTGGTACGATTAGAGAAGTCCTTGTCAGGAATTGGAAACAGTCAGCTGATGAAGGCCAGCACCAGGGAGAGCACACTTCCTCAAAACGGAAATCAAAGTTAAAAAGAATATGAAAAGCGGGTTTCCTGCCAGCTGCTTTGTGTTCTGTGCACAGAGAATAGCACTCTTCCTCTGACATTTGCTGATACGACAGCAAATGTGCCTCCCTCTTTCTGGCCTGTAGATGTCCCTTTGCATGAGACTTTTATGTCAACAATCAGAGGCGGATAATGATAACATCTCTTCAAGTGAGAGTTGTGATCCTTTGTCATATTTAGAAATGAGAAACCCACAAATTTGTCTGGTGTTTTGCTTTAGAGTTGTTCTGTTTTTGTTTATTTATGTTTTTAAACAGAGGACATGAGGACAAATTAAAGGGCATAGTGACGTTAGTCTTAAAAAGACCCTCAAAACAATCACAGCGTTTCCTGCTTTCTGTAGATGGGGTATATTGCTTGGATAAAGAGACTAAGACATTCAGCCTTTCACTGATGTGGACTACAGTTTTGAGTGTAATTATTTAATAAATCCATTGTAATTATCTTTTCATTAACTTTTATTCGTCCAGAATCCTTCATAAAGATTTCAATAATTTCTCAGTGAGAGGTTGTGGTCATGTCTGGTCTTGTGAGCACAAAAGTTAATGAAAGAAAACAAATATAAGCAGTGCATGTCAACAGTAATATTATTTAATCTGCTGGTAAAAAAAGGACATGACAAACTTTGATTTGTGGCCTTTTGATCATGATTTAAAGATGTTCTGCAGTTTTTAGTTCATCTTAGTTGTATTTGGTTTAATACAACCTTGCTCTTTCTTTCTGGCACCAATCTGATTTCTTAAAGGCGTAGTTCACCCAAAAATTAAAATTGAAAACGTACACACCCTGATGTTGTTCCAAACTGTATTTGTTCTTTGGAACATAAAATAAGATATTTTGAATAATATTTTGCCCATGCAATGGAAGTCAATGGTAAAAAAAAAACGTTTTTAACAGGGTGTGTTGTGTCGTCGCCGACACATCCAGCCAAGCTGTATTCATGTTACAGTAACTCCTCAACCATTTGCACTATATAATATTTCAAAATGTTTCTAAGAGTAGACAACACGCTCTTTTTGGCAATATACGGCTTATGGCAATTCCAGGCTTTCCAGCTAATGACAGCAGCTTTCGTCAAGAGAGAAGGAAGGAAGGATTTGAACAGAGAGATACAGAGCGTGGCAGGTTAGAGTGTTCTCCCCCTGATTCAACTCATATCAAGTCACCTTTATTTATATAGCGCTCTTTACAAAATGCCAATTCTTTCAAAGCAGCTTCACAGTGTTAACATGAAAATAATGCAACAAAATTTGATTTGGCTGTACAGCCGCTCTAGAGAAAACGGTGATTTCATCCAGCTAATTTCAATTGTCATAGTGTCAATGTGGGCAGATCAGTAATATAGTAGAAATTTAAAGGTGTCTTGAACTGGCTTTTAAAAAATGTTTATACTGTTGTCTGAGGTCAACTAATGACATTTGTGTGGTTTTTACATTCAAAAACATATTTTTGAGCTTCAGCTCCCCTGTCAGCTCATATGAGGGGGGGATTATTTTGAAAGCGACAGCTGGAATGATTCTCTCGATCACGGGGCTCGTAAACATCTTTATCAAACAAACACAATGATTTATTTCTCATCCACCCGCAATTGATTAAAATATTATGTTTGTATTACTTGGCCCGCTCGATTGGTGGATATAAGCACACACACACTCACACAGAGATCAAGAAAGGAATATTATTTCCCTATTTGAGATTCATCTGCCTGCCGACGGGTGTATGTTTCCGTCTGGAAAACAAATAGAAGGAAGCTTATGCAATAATAAATGCATAAAGCTGTGTTCTGTGTTCTTCCATAACCAGGAAAAATGCAATATCTTGCTATCTTCTTTGGCTTGTTTATTGCTGCAGGCTAGCATTATCGGTACAGCATAGATATTGTCCGTAAAATTATTTGAAAGATTGGAGTCGTCATGCCGGAGACAGGTTTAATGATGGCGTCGTGTCGATGCGGCATTTACAGGGGGAGTTTAATTGACATGCTCTCTACAGATATTTCAGGGATGTGTTGGTCATGATTCACAAATTGTTTGTACGCACATTAATTTGTTCTTAACCTCGTTCTGATGTTTATGAATGTGGAGTATTTTAAATGAGCGGCCACATGCACAAGGTTAGTCATTTCCATAAAACACATCCAAACCCTTTCCATGTAAGGCTCACTTTCCTTACAGCCTTTCGTCACTCTCGTCAAACTTGCCGCTGTTTTCGTTTGTTTGCTGACGAGCTCTCACCCGGATCCTTGAGCAATGCCAAGTGTACCATTCTCACCAGTTCACAATAAACACATTTTATAAAGAGCCAGATTACAGACTTTGCATTAGCCAGCTGCATTATTTCAGAGAAACCTCACAGCTGAAGCAATAACACAACTTTTCTTGTAAATGATCGAATGTATTTAATTTAATTAAATTGTATTATTTAATCATGTTATATATGGATTATACAATACAATTAATGCAATATACTTCAATGTAATTATATCATGTTAGGATAAAATATAAAATCTTAACACAACTTTAAAGCCATACAGAGTAAGTTAATTTAGTGTGGTTTTATTGTTTCTTTATGTTTTGTAAATGTAGAAAAAATAAATGACAAAATATTTGGTGAATTCTGATTTGTTTTTAAAATCGTTTGCATTTCACACACAAATTTATGTGTACGCATTCTTAGTAAATGAGACACAAATGTATTAAAATTACAGTCTAAATATGTGAAAACTACCTATTTTAGCTTCAGGTTCTAAAGGGTTAACTGCATTCTTCAAAATATCTTCTTTTGTGTTCTGCAGAAGGAAGTGAGTCGTTTTGGGTGAACTAAGCCTTTAACTTGATGTGAGAATTTAGGATTTCTCCAGTGGTTAGTCACAGGAAGTCACCTTCTGAATTATTGTTCAAAGTCGCTCTTGTACGGCACCAACTTTTAAGCCACAGACAAAGACACCATAAACCTGCACAAGGTCATTGGGATTGTTACAAAGAGGTTGTTTGTTGTTACAAGACCATGTACGACCTACAAGTTCCTTTGATTACATTGTACCAACCTAAAAACTCCAGCGAAATGGCCATTTGTTTGTCCTTATCTAACATGGAAACACATCCTGCCCATTTTAGGAGAAAAGCTAATGTACAACCATGAGCTCATCTCGTATCATTAACAGATAACCCTGACTGATCCATCCCTTTCACCGGAGTCACTAGATTCCAGACTGAATGCCATCGCTCATATTTTTTGACCTCAGGATGTGAAAGGGTCGATGGTGCTCTCTCTTCTGTTCCAAATGAATATTACAGAGGCCTAACTGGCAGCGTTCATACTGAGGAGCAGGGCACACGAGCACAGTAGATGGTGTCAGAGGAATAACAGCAAGCTTTGTGTTCAGGTCTGAATCAGGACCGTCAGGAAGGGCCTAGTGCTGGGAATGGCCGATGTTAATTAAGGGTCCCATTGTTTGTTTTTAGGATCCCCAGACGAAGGGGTCAGGAAGTCAGCTCGTATTGTTCACCCAGTGGGATGCTGACTACAGCACAAGTGGGGACCACAGATCTTTTTTTTCCTTTTTAATGACAGTACAGGCAATCTCCTGTTAGACAGATCTTCTACTAGCAAAAGAGTCTGTTTGTTATTATCGAGGATCACGGAAGACAGCTGTGTTTGGGATGGGAATATTTAGGCACCTTGCAATCTGATCTGAGTTTACTAACTCTGAATATCAAATTTATTTGTCTATTACTTGTACTTTTTAAAAATAATAATAACAAATAATTAGCGTTATTAGACCCACTTTATATTAGGTGGCCTTAACTATGTACTAACATTTTAATTAATAATTTGATACAATGGACTTATTGTGTACATACATGTTTTTACATTGTACTTTCATTTTAAAAAATACCTGCATGTAATTACATCTGTAATTAATTTCTGTAGTTACATTTGTAATTACACAGTTGGCACTTAAACTGACCCACACCACCACACCTGTCCCTAACTCTACCCGTATCCCACCTCAATATCAGCAAAAGTGCTTTACAATACAATTTGAACACAGAAAGTACATTGTACTTATTTTTTTAATGTAAGTACATAGTACTTAAGGCCACCTAATATAACGTGGGGCAGTTTTATTTGTTTTAAAATAAATAATAAATCAAAATAATTGTCTGTTAAGAATTATTAACTAACAAAAAATAACTTTAAAACAAACAAACACATATAAAGTAATAAATGGGGACACAGAAACACATTTACAAGCAATAAACAAACAGTATCTGCTTTCAGTGTCTGTATGTAATTTAAGCCTATAACTTTGAAAGATCTCATTCTACAGTCTGAAATTTCATTGGACAGAAGTGATTTGACTCTGGACTCTGGTGAGCTGTTTTAAGTCCTATTCTTCAGAGCCAAATAATCCTCACTTGAATTTCATTACCCCTTCTTTTTCCTTTTATTTCTCTTTCTTCTTCGTCACAACACATTTCTTGGAGGTTTGCAAACTGTATATATTCATTTGAATTAGATTTTTAAAATCTCCTATTAGCTTACATTAGACGGATGGCCATAATGATGTCATTGTAATGTTTTCTTTCTGAATCAGGATTGGCCTTCTATCTTGCATTTATTTGCATTCTAAATTCTGAGTGAACTTTTCTTCCTTCCATCTATTTATTCAGCTGTAGGTGCAAAGATGATGCAAAGAAATTGCAGATGGGGTCCTGTTATATGTCGACAGACCACAGAATGCATTACTGTCATCACAATGGCAACATTTAATAAAGCATTTCATTTGAACAATTTTAGGCTTTTTTTGGGGTGATGATGATATCGTAATCATTGGTCATTCAAGTGACTGACCATTTTTGAGACTAATGAAATTAAACTTTTATTTTTAGATATGTGGTAGAACCATATATGTATTTTTTTAGGGATATATAAATGACTTCTTGATGTTTTAAGAATGAGTTAAACCCATTCTGTGGTGGACTGGTTCTTGAGCCCTGTACAAAAGACATACAAAAGAAGCTCTTGTAGCGAGCTGGAAGGGCTGTGTTGAGTCACTGTGGTGGCTGGAAGGGCTCAGGGAAGTAGTGGGGGTGTGAGGGGGAGAATGACTGAGGGGGGGGAAGGGCAGTATGGGAATGTTTTTACAGTCTGACCTGTGATCTTCCTTCTATTCTGCTCCAGTCCTTCTCTGACACACTTTATCTGTCTGGATCCTGGTTCCTCAGTGGCCCCTGAAAATATTTGGACACTTCACATAAATGTATTTGCATTGTCTGACAAAATATCACACCAAACTGAATATTTGTTAATGCGATGATCTATATCTATGGTTGACCTTCTGGGACCCCTTACATAAAAGGAAGTTTATTCAAGTGTGCTAGTTATCTTTTAAACCGAGTACTTCTTTTAAACTAAAACTAAAAATACTTTTTATGTACTTCTCAGAAATATACATAAAATGACACTTAAGTATACTTGATTTATACTGACTAATTTATATTTAGCCTATGCTTTTACTCAATCTTTTGATGAAGATATTAAAAATATAATTAATTATTATACTTGGCTTGTAGCTGTTTTTACTCTTTTGATTGAGTAGCCTATTAAAGGTCCCGTTCTTCGCGTGTTTTCAAAGCTCTGATTATGTTTAAAGTGTGCAATATAACATAAGTTCATGTTTCGCGTGTAAAAAAACACAGTATTTTTCACACATTATTTACTTATCTGTACAGCGCTGTTTTCTCTGTCCTAAAAACGGCCTGATGATTTCCTTGTTCTATGAAGTCCCTCCTTCAGAAATACGTAATGAGTTCTGATTGGGCCAGCGCTTCCCGTGTTGTGATTGGACAGCAGCTTAGCGCACTTTGCCCGGAAAGGTCCCGCCTCTTACCATAACGAGGAGATGCAAGCGCTGAATGCGCGCTTTTTTCTCCACGTGGGAGAGCAACAAGACCACGCCCCCTATTTTGCGTGTTCTTGTGGGCGGAGGGTTAGTCAACAAACTATTCTAGTGACGTAATTTCTGCAGGAAGTGCAGGGGTGTAGTCCAAACCAGCCGTTCGCTGTAGGCTTTGAAAGGGAACTTCTGTTAAATAAAATATCTCGCTTGGCATTTAACTTTGAGCTTTATAATTTTACAGGTATTCTTTATGCTCTAACTGCAACATTACACACTAACTAAAGTTTGAAAGATGGAATCGCGAAGAACGGGACCTTTAAACACTTTTTTTCTCACATAGTTTTACATACTGTCTTTTTTTCTTACTGTTCACTTGTAGTGTATTTTTAGTACAAATTAAAAACGTAGTTGTGTGCTCAAAGTTTTTATTACAAAGTTTATTAAAGTTTGTTACACTTAAAGAATAACACTTTAGTTTAGGGTCAATTTCTCACTTTTAACAAGTTGCTTATTAGCATGATTTTTCTAGGATATTGACTGTTTATTAGTACTTATAAAGCACATATTAATGCCTTATTCCGCATGACCATATTCTATATACTTTAATCCTACCCAATACCTAAAACTACTTTACTAATTATAAATAAGCAGCAATTTGGAGTTTATTGAGGCAGAAGTCAAAGTTAATAGCTAGTTGATTGTGAGAACTGGACCCCAAACTAAAGTGTGAACATTTTGTACACTGAAAATTGAGCCAATTTAGTTTAAAGTAGAATTGAAATAGTGCATGAGGACACTACTATTACATTAATATTAGTATACTTACTACAAAAAAATGCTTACAAAGTATAGTAAAGCATACTTACAAATATACTTGAACTTTTCTTAATAAAATGAACTTGTAAGAGACACCTGTGTGAACCTGACTTCAAAAATCACTGCAACACTAGCCGATTAAAATTATTTGTAACTACTCATCTTCTCAAAAGTAATTTCTTTGCAGATTTCATTTAGCTTGATATTTTATGTAATGCAGTGCAAGTAATACATTTCTAAACGTCTAAGTGTCCAAACACAGTACTTTTACTGTACATCTTACTGTACATCTTTCAAGAGATTGTATATATATAGTTTTCAGAGAGAGAGAGAGAGAGACAGAGAGAGAGAGAGGGAGAGAGAGAGGGAGAGAGAGGGAGGGAGAGAAACTGGCAAGGCTATCTGAGAGAAGACAGTGAAACAGGCTGAAATGTAAACAGATAGAGCTTATCTCTGTGGCAGGAGACATAACAGACAGCCCTCTCCTCTGGACACGGCCGAAAGCAGATCATCCGAGGGACGACATGCGTTTACATGGATATTTACTACACAATAAATCCCTCGCCGTCATCGTAGCCTAGTCAGATAAACAGATAGCATGATGATACACCAACAAACCACACTGTAAAATGGCTCACATGTGCACAGCCACATCCTAAGTGATCGAAAACAAACGTGCTTTTCAGCTGAAGAGAAAATGTGTATCATATGAAAAAACAGTGGTGCAACATGTCCTCCTCACTATGTCAACCATGTGCTCTGAAATAAGATGGAAACATTTAGATACATTACCTCGGTCTTTTTACACACAAGCCAATCAACCTGCTCATGTCATTCATTGCCACGGTAACTTAATCCCATTTTGCAGCTGTACAAGTCGTTAGGGTTAGCCGGGCTGGCACAGAGATCCTTGGGAATGGGGTTTTTGACCGATGCAGATACTAAGGAACTTTTGCATGTGAAAGTTTTGAGAAACATTGTAGGGACATTTTTAAGAAACAATCACTTTTGGGAATAGGGCTGTTGTTGAGGGTCTTGTGTCATTGGCTGTGGAAACAGATTTCGTTTGTGTTAAACTGTTGCTATGACACCATCTGATACGGTCCACAATTCCCATCTCATGTGTCATCCGTTTTCAAGGACCACGCGCTGTATTAAGATGATGAATTTACATGTGGCGAGAGAGACAGAGAGAGGACTTTGAACCAGATCGGAATCGATTAGAAACGTCAGCATTATCTGCGAGATATATTTTGCTAATGCCAGCGAGTGTTAATGTGAACTCATAGCATTTTTCCAGTGAAACCGAATACATAGAAAACATTTATCTACACATCGTGCCAAGAGAAAACCTCCTCCTGAGAAACCGAAGGACACAATGTGCTCATTCATAAATAAGACCCCCACCCGTGCACTTTTCAAGTACAACACCAATTTGAACCTGTTAGCCCAGATTCAGTTTTATTAATAACATAGTTAAAATAATGTTTTGAAAGATATTAAAGGATAATCCAGGCAAAAAGATTTCAGATATGATTCATATTAGTTTGATAAGATAAGTAAGCATGCTCTAGTTTGTTTTAGGGGATGGAGGGCTTACTGTACCTGTATTACAGCCATTCGGTTGATGTTTTTGATATGTATTCTGCTAGGACACTGTTTTCAGAACTGAACGAAACTGTGTAGAATATAGCAATCATCATCCTTATTGGGAAATTGTTATCAGATATTTCATTAGTTTTTTGGCAGGGTGACCAATACCATTTCCTCTGGCTAAACCGCCTTAATTCTGTGTGGACGGTTTTTCATCACAATAGACTTGGCAAAAAAAGTACAGCAAAGTTTGGCGAGATGTCTTTTTTTCACTGCACATCATCAAAAAATGAGAGCAGTTCCCATAACCTCTGGTTCATAAAATGTCAATCATAATTGCATTACACTCTTGACTGACAAGCCTCTGCAATAAGGAAGCGCTTCATTTATAACACTGTATCACTAGTGGTAGCACACAGCCAAAAACGCATATACTGTATTTTCGTGTAAAACTAGGAAGAAATGATCTGGAATGAAGCTCACGATCCTTGAAAAGAGACTAAACAGCTCTTACTGTGCAGGCCCTCTCAGAACAGTCTATTTACATCTCTCTTGATCTCTTCTCGATTACCAATAGCAGGTCGGTTTGAAGCAGCAATATGTGAGAATTGATGCTGTTGGAGGTGCAGCCAACATTAATGTTTTCTAGATAAATTGGATTGTTTACATCTTATCCAGTTTCCAGGAAATATCAGAAATATTTTTTGACTGTTTCTGTGTTCATTAATTGGATTATTAATCTTAAAGACAATGCAAATATTTTTGCAGCAGATGAATTATAGATGCAGAAAAGATAAAAGAGCAAAATTGCTTTTTGTAAATATTGATGATTCTTCTAAAATATTCATATGCTTATGCTTAAAATCTACAATAAAAATAAAATAAAATAATTCTGTAAGGCACTAAGTTGATCAAAAGTGATATAATGTTATTTCACTTTTTTCTTTTTCTTTTAAAAGATCATGTGATGATGCTGAAGACGAGTACACTGTAAAAAAATGTGTTGGTTTTTGTTGGTTTTACATAAAAAAGTAAGTTACCTGGTTGCCTTAAAATTTTGAGTTTATTGAAATAAAAAATCTGAGTTGATACAATGAAGGAAATTTGTTTAATAAATAGAAACTCTAAATATTTGTATCTGAACCACATAAAAAATGTATGGCATGTTTTACTGCATCATCAGAAATATAAAACACACAATTACCCAATATGCTTAAAAAATCTTTTAATAATATTTTAATACAGGTTGTCAAATCTCAAGAAATGTTCATTGTATTAACTCAATATTTTAATTTCAATGAACTAAAAATTTTAAGGCAACCAGGTAACTTTTTTTCTAAATAATTTTTTACAGTGTAATAGCTGCTGAAAATAGCTAGAAAATAGAATAAATTACAATTTAAAAAATATTAAAGGGTTACTTCAGCAATTTAGCATTAAGCTTTGTATCATTAGAAACCCAGTAGTATATTCAAATGATCGTACTTCCCCCCTCATATCCCCTTAGACGAGAGAATTACCATAATTCCTCAACTAAAAGCCTGTAGTCAATTAAACGCCAGCCCTCTAATAGTGGCTGGGGGCATGGTCAGCACGAACAAATAAAGGCCAGGGGAAAAATGTGTGGATAATCTCCTAAATGCCTTTTATTTAATGTGCATTCATGTTCACTGTAATGTACAGTAGGGCTGACCGACATCACGCAACCATCCTGATGACACGCCAGTCTCTGACGTTCTTGTCAGTGCAACACAATCTTTTCTATAGTTAGTGCAACACAATCTTTTCTAAACTTTGTAGGGATCGGAATAGGCTTCAAAATAAACTACGTTGATGAAATATTGTAAAGTGTTCATATGAACTTGGCTACACAAAAGACAAAATGCAAACTCAAAATTTTATATGTCAGAGAAAGGTGCGTGCAACCTAGGCTATTGGAAGTGTGGATGAGTAATTAGTTGGGTCTGAAAAATAATGAAATGTATAGTTTTTAAGTATAAAAAATATATATAAAGTGACATACGTAGGCTATTAAAATAAAAAAATGCCTAAAAGTGTTTAAAGTGGAAGGAAGCTTTTACCTCACATGCAATAATATATAGAAAGTGCAGTCATTAATTGGGTAAGAAAAATAACAAAATCATAGTTTTTTTTAAGTAGAAAATAATATTTATGTAAAGAAATATATTTAATTTAAAAGTGTTTAAAAGTGCACAAATTTTCCCAAGTGGAAGGAAGCTTTTTCCCTCACGCGCAATATAGAAAGTGCAGATGCATCATTAGTTGGGTTAGAAAAATAACAAAATCATATTTTTTAAAAGTAGAATATTATATTTATGTAAAGAGATATATTTAAATAAAAAGTGCTTAAAAGTATACAACTTTTTCCCTCGCGTGCAACCAATATAGAAAGCACTGAGTCGGGTTAGTATGCTAAAATAACCTCACGCGCAACCTATATAAAAAATAAGTGCGGAATAAACATTTTACATTTTTCAAACAGTCTCAATGGCAGTTACAGATTAGGCTACAGTAATACTGACAGAAATTGCTTTGTTACCTTTCTGGCTGTTGTTGTAAATGGTAATATGTTTGCATGTTTTTAAAAAAAATCAATGACTGTCTACTGGAACGCTATCGCTTTTATTCGCTATTAATTTAAAACGGTTTATTTAAAGCAATTATTTTTCAAACAGTTGGAATTAGAAATATAGTCCTGCCCCTAATAAAAGCCTGCTTCAAATAAAAGCTGGTTCCCTTCTGCAGTTCAGGTAAATAAAGGCCCCGGTCTTTATTTGAGGAATTACGGTATGCATTTTATTTCTGGAAAAAAAATCCTCAGATGAAGTCATTTTGCGTCATTGGAGGAATTTTTGGCCAGAGGCTAAAGGCTACAGCCAGTAAAAGGAGCTAGTTCCGCATGTTATCAAGGGGTGGGATCTCCCTCACAAAATGTAAATGCGCACGGCTGCGCTCGGCTCAGGGATTCATAACGGAACGGAGCGGAGCGGTGCGGAGCAAAGTGAGTGTTTCAACTTTTCAAATTAATTCCTATTAAAGTTAAGCTTACATAGGAATGATCTGAAAACGCACCAGACTGAACACGTGCTGTGAATGTATGCCGTGCTTACCTCTGCTCAGCTATTCGCTCTCATGATGAATGTAATCTGACTCCTACTGCGTTTGTGCTGTGACTCTCGCTTGGCTCACTGACACAATATATTGAACAGACAGACACGTTCAGTTTTTAATGGTAGTGTCTGTTCTCTAACTGAACAAAATGATTATACAGTATTACTATGAAAATCAAAATGATGGTGGTGCCGTGGTTGGCAAGTGATTACCAGTAGCAGTGGCTTTGGGAGTGGCTTCGTTGGGCAGCGAAGCAAGTGCATTCTGGGAGTAGTTGTTGTTCATCCACATGAGACAAAAATAAATGTTCTGTCTTTTCTCAGTCTAGAATGCACCATATTCCAAAATAATTTCACATTTCAAGTTTAAATACACGTTCATCTTCTCTGCACTGAAGTACCCCTTTAAAAGGAATAGTTTAGCCAACAATTTAAATTATCCCATAATTTACTCACCCTCAAGCCATCCTATAGGATGGCTAAATTGAGCTAATTTTCATATCCCTTTAAAATAGAAAACAGATCATTTAGCTTTTAATTGTTAACAACTAACTTTTGAATGCTCGACCTAGTGTAGATGCATTACAAGCTAATTTATCTATTGTTATATTATAAGGAGGATATTAGAGTAGAGTAGAGCTTGACAATAAACAGCCTTGAATGTTAAATCATGTCTGATTTAACACACCAACCTAGTTTGAAAGCAACAGAGGTTAGTGGCCTCACTGACAATTAGAGGAGGAATGCCAAAACTGCCTGTCCAACAGGCACAGCGAGACATCTTGCCTGACAGTGCGAGAGAGAAGGCCTTCATTAAAGCCCACATTTGTTCTGACTAAATTTAAATGGGAAATTCAGTGTTATTTCAAGATTAGGCTCCCTTGAGTTCTGGATTCATGATTTGATCTACAGAACAGGCCCACTAAGAGTGTTTACCCACATGATGGCTAACGCTTGTGTTTGATAAGCCCTCTTGAAAAATATCAGTGGTTTGCCAGCTATTTGCCTGTCACCAGTGGTAATAGAGTGCTGAGATGATTGCCTAACACTGGTTTGTAGATATGTCCATACCTTCAGCTTTGCCATCACACTATTTGAACTTGAAATTTTTCTTATTTAAACCTTCTTTAAAGCTTTAAAACATTTACTCGATCAGTAACAGTTAACAAGTTAGATGCCGTAACTGCTCCTTTCTACTGATTCAGTGCTGGTATTGGCTGGATAATGGAAGTGGCTGTGCATGCAGAATACATATTTTGATTTGATATGATAATGATAATTTATTTATTTGTCCTTGAGGAAATGTTTTTCACTTTAGATGCGTACAACACAGCACAACACAACACAACACAACACAACACAACACAACACAACACAACACAACACAACACAACATGTTAACTTATCATAATACAATCAAAACAATATGTTGTATTAAATTGTAATTATTTCATTGTTTGCTGCTCTATTTATGGAGTTCTTCTTTTTCTCTCTTTTTCTCTTGCTGCTTGTCTGCCAAAACGTCAAAAATAATATAAATACAGTTATCTTGGTCCCACTTTATATCAGGTGGCCTTAATTACTATGTACTTACATCAAAATATAACTACAATGTACTTATTGTGTTCATATTGTATTGCAAAACACTTTGGCTTAAGGTGGGATACGGGTAACTTTAGGGACAGGTGTGGAGGTATGGGTCAGTTTAAGGGTAGGGTTAGGTGTAAGGGAAGGGTCAACAGTGTAATTATGATATGTAACTACTTAAATGAATTACAGATGTAATTACAAGCAGGTGCTTTTTTATGTAAGTACAATGTTAAAGCATGTATGTGTACAAGTACATTGTATCAAATGATTAATTTAAATGTTAGTACATAGTAGTTAAGGCCACTTAATATAAGGTAGGTCCTCTCTTTAACTTGCACCTAAAAAGGTGTGCATTTGCTTTAGCTGTTGCTCAATTATTTAATTTTAGTCTAGGTCACTTGAAAAAGAAAATGGACTATATGCATTGTTATTTTTCTGGACTAAGTATTCATGAGCGAAGAAGTCAGATTTCAAAACTTCCCTGCGCCTGTTGTTAAGATGAATGGTAATTTATAACAGATAGCTTTTTTCAGGTATTATAGACCTCCTTGTGTTTGACACAGATTTGTCAATACTACATTTCCACCCTGAATAATGCGTCTGTCTGAGTAATGTTCTAGGAGTGCAAAGATTTTTTCTGCATCATGACCGCTCGATCGTGCTTGTTGACCCATTATTGGCGTAATTCATGTTATAATGTTACATATCACTTCATGACATGCATTTGTGATTTTGGCAGGCCAGGTCTCTTGGAAATCCTCTTTGTTTTCTTTCTGAAACTGGGGCAGAGATGAACATAGCAAACACTGTGGTATGTTAATAACTAGTTCATTTATTTGTGTGACTGAATGCAATTTTATTGCCTATAAATAAGAGTGCTGGTTCCCAAGAAATGATTTATAGAGTGTTATTCAGCCTCCAGGGGAGACTGCGATATTGAGCTGTTTTTGCTATAAAATCTTTTTTGTTTTAAGATTTTGGATAAGTTTATACCGTCATCATTACTTTTTGTTCATGATTGGAGAGCCATTTGGAAATCTTGCACAAGTAGGCCTACTGCCGTTTCTGAGGATGTTCCCTCATGAAGTCTTTTCAGAAACCCTGGATAGTCCATTAACTTCCTCAGGCGGGTGTCACGTTCAGAGGCTGACTGATCCGCATTGACCTCTGGATGTCTGCTAAAACACCTACTTAATGAGTCATTGTAGCAAAACAGCTTTTGTGGCCACCGCAGATTATTTGTAATGATTATTCAAACCATATTTATATGTAAATTATATTGTTCAGACTATAAATTCTCGCTGAATTCAACTGCATGTAAAGCAATCCTGTCTATATTAATATGCAAATTTGTTATGGTGCTTTTTAGTGTTGTAATTCTCATCAATATTTGTTTATACTGCATTCATACTCTGTCTTGCCTCAGTCTCAGACTAAAGCCCTATTCGGATGGAATTAGTTTTACATAAGGTGAGGTAAAGTAATTATTACCAGAGTTTCTCAGTGATTTTAGTCCCGTCCAAATTAATTATTATGGACAAATATGTAAATATGTACCAAAATATTTTCATTCCCTGTTTAAAAGTAGTTTTCCATGGTTTTATAGTATAAAGACATTCAGTTGCGTTGTAGGTAGTGGGGCAAGTCTGTGGCAAACCTCAAAATTCATATCAAATTGAGATCACCATTCAGATAAAATAGAAGGTCAAAAGCATTGTTTAGCTCTAGCCTATTACCAACAGAATCCAATCAGAATGTAATTAATAAAAATGTGCACACGTGATATCATGAAGCAACAAAATACGCACATGACGTCAGGGAGGCAGTGTAAATCAAGTTACCCCATCACATTTCTGACATGATTCATCATGAGACAATCATATCTTGATCACATTCAAGATATGATTGCAAGTATTTGTGTGAGATCTTATTTTTTATTTTTTATAATAATAATAATATTAAGTTTTATTTATATTGCGCATTTCCCAAGCTCAAGGTAGCTGTAAACATTTTATATTATAACTTATGATATAATTAAGCAATATCACAAGAGCAAGAGAGCTGTTTTCACCAATATAAACTGCAAGTGTGATATTGATTTTATACAAACGTTTAATAAACTAGAAGTAAATATTAAGCAACTTACATTTTAAACACAATTTTAGAATGTTTTTTGAGAATAACTGAATGAATCAGCGCTGCTTTAAATGAATCAGTTAAATGCTTCCGTGACTCAATCAATAATTAAATGAATTGCCTCTACCTACCGATGGTTTTAGTTTTTCAGTATCATTTTATTTTTCCATCATATTTTTATAATCAAAATTGTATAAAACATTAATCTATTTAGGCAGTTGTAATTGTACCAATTCAAATGCTGTGCCACTTCTGCAGTGCAAAGATTCATTTAGTTGTTAGTGATTTAATTTGATTGATAACAACCCAAAGTCTTATTATTCTAATTGTATTTATTGAATAAATATAAAAAAAGACGGAAAAGATGGCACACCACAGCTCCGAAAATAGAAAAACATTTATTTCACGTTCTCAGCACAGGTGACGTATTGTGACTCTTCATCAGAAAATGAACACATACATTGATAAGCCATTATATACCGGTATGCACCGTTTATTCTGTTTTGCCCTTAAGATGTGTGCACTTTGTGTTGAATATTTGTTAAATAAATACAAGAAATTCCCCAGGCAGTAAATGTAGATATGTTGGGTGAATTTGAGGAGTGCTGGTCTTGTCTTGGTCTTATCTTTGTCTCAACACACTCTGTTCTTGATCTCGACTTGTCTGTGTTTAGGTGTTCTTGACTAACACTAATGCTTGGCATCCATAACGAGTTTAAGTTATTTATATTACTTGGGTATTTAATTTAATTTCATTTGACAATGGTGTCCCCGCTTTTATATCTGTTTCCACTTTAATTAATAAAACACAAGTTGTGTGTTACAGTGATTTTTACTGCAGTCACAGGGATTTAGGCAAGAAATCAGTGAAGAACAGCTATTAGAGAGATATAATCACTGCATGGCTTATTACATGCTTTATTAAACATCAAATCAATTATTAAAAACGATAAACAATTTTTTTCATCCCCCAATATAAAAAAAGTTTAGAAAGAGATTGAACACTTTTTTAAATCACCCGTGTAACATATTTGAATGGAGTGATTGTCTATGGCTAGCTTTTATATTTAGCACTGTAGAAGATAAGAATGCTTATCTCAGCAGTCATTGCCCAGAAGGAGCAGCTGCTAGTGGACAAATTCAGGGCCCAAGCAATGCCTGTCTTTGTGCAACTAGAAACTCCTATACATCTATATATAATTTTTGTACATAAGCATATATAATATTTGTGTCAGGCTAGATCTGTACATCTTTCACCGACTAAAATCCAGTGGTACTTAACTTACTGGAGGTTATAAATACATCTGTATAAATAAATAGGTGTATGTTCTGCAGCTCGATTTAGCATAAAGAGACTCTCACACAGCTTAGTGTTTAGAGGCCAAGTATGAGGGTTGCTCTGCATCCTCTGTTTCTTTCACACTAGTCAGAATATATGGGTTTGGTCTGGCTATATTAGTCTGGAATCTATGAAATGCCAACTCCCACCGCCAGCAATCTCAACATGTTCGAGCAAGTTAGCAGACTTTACTTTATACCCCTAATGCAGGGGTGTCATGCTCATTTTAGGTCACGGGCCAGATTTTAATAAGCATTACTTCTTTTTTGTTTGTTAAACCTTGCTCAACCCATGTAGGTGCTTGCACAATACATGCTCACCCTTCCAATATTAATTTATCAGTGGTAAAACACAATGTGGTTTTTATTCATTTAAAAAGCTACTGGCCTTTTAGATAACATAATAGTATACACAATTCATAATTAAGGAATATGAATGAAACAACAATACTGAAAATAAGAAAAGATAACATATCGGTTACATATGTAACCACTTATTCTCTTTGCTATAGCTTTAGCTGTCATAATTCACCTGAAACAACACCTTTAACATAATCGAAGGCATTGAACTAAATCCATGACTAACCGTGGTGTACATCAGTAAAAGTACAGACAGATACCCTAATAAAATATTACTCCAGAAAAAGTCGATTTTGAATGTACATTTGAATGAGTATTAAAGGTAGATCATGAGATGAGACCATGTTTTTATTTATTCTAAGCTGAAATCGGATCAATCAGATTTACAAATGAATGGTTCAGTGTGATTTATGAACCGTTCCAGTGAGTTCATTGGAAAGAATCAGCTTGCTCACCTATTAGACACTGTTATCGCATCAAAGAGGAAGTTGCGATTTCATCAGTTTGACATACGAGGAACGGTATGTTTTTTTGGAATGTAGCAGAGTAAAAATTGAGTATGATATTATGCTTTGGAATGTAGTGAAGTAAAAGTTTCCCAACATAAAATACACCGATAAAGTATAGATACTTTAAAAAGTACAGTAATTAAGTGAAAAATCTAATTTGCTGCAAAAGGTCTGCTGCTTTAATACAAATGATCAAGTTCATCCATCTTGCTGTAAAATATTATGAATCTTTCATACAAATATAATAAATGTTTGGGAATGTTTTCAGCATAATTTAATTTTTAAAATTAGATTACACTTCTTCCCGGGCTGTATATTCGGACCGCGGGCCATATGTTTGACACCCAGGCCCGAAAGGATTCTGTAAACCCATATATTTCAGAGCAAGTGTTAGATTGCTATTCACTTTGGCCAAATGTCTGTTGTTTATTGTAATCTATACCATATGTTTCTGTTCTAGAAAATTGAGGTCAAGGGACACTGAGCGCTACGATTTCATCACTGAGCGTTTGGCAGAGGAATTGTCGTGTTTGTGTGAACAGGGCGAATCGTGTATGGCTCATTTACAATGAACTGAACAATAGGAATTTGAATCAAAAGATTTGCAGCTAATTATCAGAGTACACCGAGTAAAACAGGAATGGCCAAGTTTGATTTGTGTGCGTTTGGGCATCTATCAGCAAATCAATCTCTTCTGTGCCCTGGCCAAACTAAACACAGATTAGGAGAAAGTTGAGTTTTCTTCCCCTCTTCTTCAATGTGGGGTAATTGAGCACGTTGTATCTGGTGGGACTGGTGTTCCTGTGCTGTGTGGAGTACAGTCCCATGGGAGCCGGGCGAGAGGCTCCAGCACCGGGGCCTCCATTGTTTATACTGATGGATTCCAGATGCTGGCAGAGGGAGCAGCCAAACTCCAGGGGCCTACGCCAAAAAACCAGGAAGCAGTCCAGCGCTATCTGGAATACTTGGAAAACATCGCTTAGCTTTGTAATAACCTAGAAATAAGTGAAAGGGCCAAAATCTGCACTGAATTTTCTGATTATTACTGATTATTAGTGACCACTGGACATGTGCTGGTTTCACAATTCAAAATATTTGCTTCAAGGAATGTGTAAGGTCCAGGGGTATTTGCCTCAGAGAATAGTGTTAACATCTAGTTGTTTTGTTAGACGTTTGAATTTCAATATTGCTATAGGTCTGATCTTGTGGTTTGGTGACATGATAATGTTTTACAGTTCCAATTTGTTAAAGGTGCAATAAAAAGGAAGTAGCGTTAGATTCCTTATTATAACGCATACAACGAGTGAAACCATTATTGGAAAAATGAAGTCAGATTTAAAAAGCTAATGCGAGTTGATTGTGAGAATGGGTCAGGTTTAAGCGGACTGTCTGCTGTTTCAATGGAAGATTGATTATGAGGTAAAAAAGTTCCAAATTAAACATGCACAAATGAATCATTCACAGGTAGATGTGGAGAATAGATGGATTTTCATTTCACGTCTACTTTAATGTTAATATCATGAACAAAAAATACACTTTTTTTAGATTAGTGTTAATTTATAAGAGTAAACGTGTTCAAATGTATCCGTAAATTTCAACAAGAGAACAATAAATATTGTTCATTGTGCATTAACTATTTTTAAAAAATGTAAACTTATTGTTAAAGTGTTACCACTGACATCATTGTGGTGCAAAAGTAACTAGTTCTTGGTGATTATCAGCTTCCTTCCCTTTCTCATTATGAACACAGATCCAGTATCAGCTACTCTAGACTCTCCAACACTAATCATCAATAAAAAACGTCAAAGCTGACCCCAGGTCAGCAACTAAAGCTATAATGTGTCAACTTCAACTTTTCTTGCTTTCTAATTTCTCCCCAAATTCAGTGACTCTACGTGATTGGATTGTTTTTCCTAACACTGAGGCATTGTGAGCTGACAGATTTATCATTTAACAGCACACCTGTTCCCTCTTGTCAGTCTCTGCGATGCTGTTCTTGCATTTCGGGCATAAAAAGAGACAGCTGCACCCACAAGAAAAGGACTCAGAAAGACCCAAGAAAACACTAGCTTCATTTAGCCACCCTAGTGAGGATTAATAAATAACACCAGCGTGCACCTGACTGGAATGCTGCTCAAGTCCGGCCGTTTGCAGAGCACTCCGGAAATCGCGCACAGACACAGCTGATGAGCTCGACACTATCATTCTTGTGTGTGGGTCTCTGGGAAAGGCCATCTGCAGGCTCTGTCTTGGCCTTGGCTGAATCTCCTCATCCAGGCCAGACAGAGCTCCACTTGATCCGTTCTCACATTGTGATGCTAATGGCTTAGAGCTCTGTAACACGTGTTGGTACATTTATGTCTGTTTACATGTACTAAGCGCTGGGATGACACCTATTTATATGCATAGGCATTAAGTCACACGTTTAAATATGTCTAAATAGCATCTACATATAAAAATAAAATGTTGCTAGGCCAAAAGTTAACTTTACTTAAGCCATTTAATTTTTGTTTTACAATCTGGTGTTATGGGGAATTTTTTAGTGAATGTATAAAGTCAATTCAGGTTCACGTAGCCGGCCTCGTAGAATAACCAGAGGTGTAATTCACATTAACCATAGACATGGTCCAGAGTTTCACAATACTTTTATATCATATTCTCCAGTTGATGAGGTTTAAACCTAGTTCCAGACTAAAGTGCATGTTTGAGCTGTTTTTACTGAAAGCAAATTGCACTTGCATCTTCAAACCATGTCAGTGCCCTTGTTTTGTCTCAAATGGACACCAAATACTCCGAATCCTGGTTTAATCTAAGACCGTCTGTGAAACCAGGCCTATTCATCTTTACATTAAATATTTAAGATTATTCAACGAGTCCCTTTTTACTTAAATCTGATTTTTTTTTTTTTTGGTGATATTTGCAAGAAAGAAGCAGAATTGCAATGTCCGTGTGTTCGTGGAAGGCCAGCTATCCAATACTTTGCGGGTTTCATGATTAGCCCAAAATACTGTGCACAACCTTTGTATACCGCATTTGTGAAGGCTGAAAAAAATGTTTGGATTTTTGTAGTCTCCTGTTGATTCTCTGCCCCAAGAGTTGACATGCATTTCCTTGCAAAACCAAACTTCAGCAGCCTGGGCCAAAGAAGTGGTTTTTTTCAGTAACCTCCAAGAATTCTCTTAAACTGCATAGTCACCCTTCCAAAAATTCCTCCATGCTGCAAACAGAAAAATAACGTATAAACCAGTTTAAAATGTGGTACAAAGTTTGATTAAATCAGTTGCGGCCACTGTAGATCCTCCAATATTTTTTGAATATATGGCAAAACGTTGTTTTTGTCTTTGTTTCAGAGAAAATTTTAGAACTTACATTTTTTTTTATTCTAGCATGCACTAACCCCTGCACTAACTCCCCTAAAGGAACAATTTTGCCAATGATTTTACAGAAAATCCTATAATATTTAGGTGACTTTTATAATTTGTATTACTTGAATTTTTAAAAGACAATTGAATTGAACTTTTATAGATATGCAAATACTCTATAGGAAGCTTATTTGTTTGATTTATTTTTTTATTATTTTCATTCAAATAGATAATCGCTAAAACAAATATGAAATGTGTAATGCCGCTCGGGCATTCATAACGAATTGGTGCAAAGTGAGTGTTTTTAAAGAATTCCTATGGAAGTTGAGCTTCCATAAGAATGAACTGAAAGTGTGCCAGTGGACATGCACTGTGAATACCGTAAATGCGTGCACACTGTGTGGCCGTGCACATTTCACTTTTGGGTTATTCTTCTTAATTAAAACACAACAAAAAAAGTACAATGAAAAACTCACTTAAATAAGCGCTTTTACATTTCTCTTTGAAACCAGATCATCTTGTTAATCAGCTCCTCGCTCTCGTGATGAATGAAATCTGCTGGTATGTACTGCGACTCTCGTTCGGCTCATGCTTTATTAAGCAGACATCTTTTTATTTGTAGTGTCTGTTCTCTAACCTATAATAAAAAATCACAAAAAAATATATAATGTAATTTTTTTTTTAATGATTGATTGCACTGTTGCGCACTATAGTGTAGAACAGAATTTTGTAGGAGCTAGCAGATCCAGCTGACAAAAATATGTTCTAAGAACATTTAGCTAACATTCTCATTAAATTATAATTTTTTTATTTCTTAATGTTTTTTGACCACTCAAAATGTTTTAAAGACATTATTTTTTCCGATTTTGATTAAAGAAACATTCCATTTTCAAACTTCCATTTACTTTTGAATGCGTTACTGGACAAACGTTTGTTCTTAACTTCGAAAGAACCTTTCCACAATGTTAGCCAAAGTTCTGAGTGCATTCCCTGTTAGATGGTGCAGGTTTACGTCTGTTTATTTGCTTTAAAACTCAATTTTAAAGCATTTAAATGCATTCAATTGATTTGCAAATGTACTTTTCTTATTATGAACTCTCCATGAACAGATCCTTCATAACATTTCCCGCTCCTTTAAGTCTTATCTCTCTCTAAACACTGAATGGTTATCTCTCACTTTTCTCCTCTGGCACCCTTTTGTTAATCTATAGTCTTAATTGAAAACAGAGCGCTGATCTGAAAGGGACTTTTAGAGTTTTCTCATGTTATACCAGTGTGGAACTCATCTGCTTCTGATTTCCTTCCCCCTTCAGTCCTGTAGGGCCAGATTGGAGGAACGTCTCCAGCTGTGAGCGATGACTGCCGTGCTGTGGTATTTGTCCTGTTGTGGGGAGGTTGGCTCTGCTGCTAGGACAGAGCCGCCCCCCTCTTTCAGTCTCCATAGGGAACACAGCTGGAGGGATGGTGAGAGGAGACGCTCGATCTGATCTCCCTCCTCCATGAGCGTTTACAGTCACTGGATACTTCCATCTCTTCAATGTCCAGAGCATTCACCAAGCTCAGAAATATTCTGCTTAGTCCTCAGAGGGTGACCTGCAGTTATTTAAGGTCACTAGGATGAACAATGTTAGGGTTTTGGGGAACTGATTCACCTTACTCTATGTTGAGAGGCAGTAAATATGTTGTGTTGCATGTTTATGGCGAGCGAGTGTTTTTGTCCACTTTTCCACTAAAAAATAACTCCCTCGAACAGCTGGATAGTGGCGCTTCCTTCAAAACCTCTTTAAAGCTAATGCATATTGCCTCTGAAGTAAACATTGACTTAGGGCAGGATGGAAGAGAAATATCAAACATCAGCTATTCATTCAGTGTTGCTCTTATCGATTCCCTTTCCTGTCTTTAAGCTCTGTTTTCATTGGACAAATAGCCAGATTGATTTACACAAACCTGCTGTGTCCATTAAGCTCGGGTTGAGTTAAAATGGTCAAATTACTTCTAGGGCAGTGCACTGGGTAGAACTGTGTAAACACAAATCTGCAACACACAGGCTTTGGTCAGGATTTGTTTAGACTGTGCCATTACTGTCAGCGGCATTAGTTTGTCATTTCATTGGTGGTGGCTGTAAGTAGAGCATACTCTCCATAGCCTTATTGCCTCCAAGATTGTTGCATTTGGAAAAATAACGAGTGTTTTGTTTAGCGCAATTGCTTATTTTGTGAGAGGAATATTCCCAGAGCTAAAACAATAGGATAATAAATTTTGGCTTCTTGGGTTTGTGGATTTCAGATCCGGTGGTTAGCGCAAGACTGATGTGTTTCAAATGAGCAACAAATGGTTTATTTTCTCTGATTTTCATTTTTCTTTCAATCATATTTAACAATAAATCATTTATTTGTTTGTTTGTTCTCATTTTATTCCCTTTCTGTGAGCTTCAGAATGTCTAAATGTCAAATTCGACATTTCCTTCACAATGCCAGTGTATCTCTATTAGTCTGAAATCTATTAAAAACACAACCAAAATAGGTCAGACTGCTGTAAACAGAATATCATGTGTGTCCTCTGGCACTTGTCCAGGACCTCTGCAGTGCTGGATATATAGAGCCTTTTTCACAGAGTTGTGAATTCTTCAAGACTGCTGATCAAATCTCTCTCGTAGAGATGCTGTAACTTGCAAATGCCTGTCCAGTTGCGATTCAAGGCGAACCATCCACTGTTTGCTTTGTGGTATAGTTTTTGTTCAGCGTGACCCAGTTTTATATCGCAGCCCTATACAGTACAAGCATTATATATTTGTTCAAATGTATATTTTTATGAAAATAAATGATATTATTTGAAAGGGAAAAAAGCTTTAATTCCGTCCATTCATGAAGTACTGTTCTCAAAAACAGGTCATCTGGCTCACACCTGAGTTTCAGACCGTGGGGCAACCCTTGACACCAAGATCATACGCCATGCTGTGTTAATTACTAAATGTTTGACGGAAAGCAGTGGTTCTGACACCAGATATCACTGATTGTTTTGCCTGTTCTCCGATTTAGGACCTCACCCATATACCAGACCACCAGCATTACGATAGCGTAGGGATTGGCACCGTCATAGGGGTGGCCTTGCGTCAGACTTTCTGTGAAGTTTGAAAGTATCGCCAAAAAAACAGCCACAGCCGTCATGGTTTCCAGCTGTTTTCGACAGTTCTGTTGACAGTGGTTGACTCATGGTGTTTAAGGTTGGGGAGGAGAGCCTTTTGCATGCAGTGTGTCAGTTGGCCAGTTGGCCAGTTGGCTCGGGGTGGACGGGAGCAGATGCTAATGAATGATATCATCTCTTTTTACTCATATGGGACCTGGAATTTCATTTCCAAATCCTCTCACCAGTAAAGCAGCTTTAGGTCTGCCTATCCCCTTCACAGTGTGGAATAAACATTCCAGTAGCCATTGATTGTTATGCAAGATTACAGATGGTTGGATGCTTGGATGCACATCCTAAATCCTGTTTAGTGTCACAGCAATTTAGCAAAACATCTTATAAATAATGCACTATACCTGTTCTCTTTTGGGAGAGTTGAGTCAAATAGGAAGCAGAGAGTATGTAACAATAACCAGAAAGTATATTGAGACCACAAATCGCAATTATCTGCTGAGGTTTGAATACACTTACATAATTAAAATCATTAGAATTCCCCATATACAGAGTTCTCAAATTTGTGTAGTGGTTTGGAGTCTGAACTCTCCAGCAAAAGTCTGCCATACCACACATAGCATGCACTGCAGTTTAGAAAGATGTAAAAAACAAACAAAAAAACTGGTGTCATATTTCTAGTCAGCAGCTCTCTCTTGTACTGTATCAACATTTTGTTTAGATGCTTTTTTTCTGTTTTTGCAGCACGTCATAGGATCAGTTGTGACAGGGTTTGACTTGAGTTTAAGCATTTTAAGTGTGTTTGGTTTGGACAAACTTTGACCAAAATTATGTTTGTGATACCCAGGGGAAAAACTTGGTCTTTCTCCTTTGCAGTTGTAGAGGCCTCGATATTGATGTCAGCACTGACTCACTTGTTGAAACTACTCCCATAATAAAGTCAGGGAATATTTTCTTCTGTATAAGAATGAAAAACAGCCCCTCCTATAGATTTGAGTCATTTCTCTTGCTAACTGTAATTGTTACTGGATTTCTCGTTGTATTATTTAAGAAATGCAGCATGTAAGATGGTGGGAACGGAGTTATATAAGTTATATTTGTTGAATATTTTGTGCTATTCCATTTATTGATAAATCTCAACAATGAATATCCACATTTTCATGCTGCACATTCACTTTGATTTTTAAGTTTTGTTGTTGTCATTTATCAGTTATTGGCCATACCATGAATATATTTATTGGCAGAATTTATAACCAGAATGTAATCAAAATATCAGAGCTGTTTATTTCCATACACCAAAAATGCACGATGGATCACCAGCTACCATTCATTTTATAAGAAGAACAGAAGAATATTCTATAGTCCTCAAATAACATCATAGATCATGCGCAGGTCTTTACTTATTTGCATCTGTTTTGTTCACTCAAATTTATACAAATATTCAACAATCCACAGAAGCTTTGAATTGTTCACTAAAGTCGAAACTGTTTCAGATGAATGTTGTAGATCTTCTGAGCTGAACTCTTGTTAATCAAACTCTGTCTCTCACATGTCTTCTCAGGCAAGACCCAAAGGTGAAGGACTGACTCCATACCAAGGCAAAAAGAGGTGCTTTGGTGAATACAAGTGTCCTAAATGCAAAAGGAAGTGGATGAGTGGGAACTCCTGGGCCAACATGGGACAGGAATGCATCAAATGCCATATCAATGTTTATCCTCATAAACAGGTACGGCTTTTAACAGCTCATATACCATTACATTATGTTACTACATTATATAACTAAAATACTGCATACAACTTTTTATAATCTGCCAGTCAACTGTGTGAGTACAATATTCCAAGACGTTATAGTTGGGGCCCAGCAGGTACCCTTGAAACCTGAGACACAAACCCAAGGCACCCGTCTAACCCAAATACCTCTTGAACTCAAGAAGGGGTCCTTTTTCAGGAAGTCACTAACTTATCTACACTGTAAAAAGTGGTAACCTACAACTTATATCTTAAGGATCTGTATTTAGGTTGATTTGTTGATGTTAAATAATGTTTTTGACCTGAACAAAGTTAATTAATCTGGATATTTCCACACAAAGCTAATTTTTAGGTAATTATTTTGCAGCATGTTATAAAAGAAAGCATCATTCTTAACTGACATCTGCAGTCTCACTGGTTAATCATGCTTTTAAAGAGTCACTACACAGTTCTAGGCAAGTAAGCATGCAAATGGATATGTTTTAGCAGCTCTCAGGTAGGAAGCATTCGTTGCAATTACCTTCCCTACATGTAGTTTTGCATCCAAATGCATTAGCAGCCATTGTGCCGAAGGAACCAGCTGTCGAGAAGGCCAGCTCTTCCACAGGACAGAGTATTATGGCTAATTCCCTTCTGACAAGCAAATTCTTTAGCTTTTCAATCTCACCCACTTAACATGTTTCCTGCAGTAAGCGTGTGAGAAGTGCAGCTCGCTGCAATATATATCAAAAAGCCTTTAAGGGTTTGCAGCTGGCCCTCTTTCCCAGTAACCCAAGCAAACATATGAAAAAATCAGTTTTTATTGTTCTCTCACAATGGAAATCATTCTTCCAAGTTGTGCAGTATGGAAATCGCTCAATACTCCAGATCGTACGCCGTAAAGTATTTTATATCTCCAGTCATTCCCCGGATGATTAAGTGAAAGTATCATAGTAGTGCCAATGCCATACTGCTGTATAAAAAAAGTCAGACCTGTGCCAGAATATCTTTAAGAAACAGGCGTCCGGAGATCCCTGCTTTTATCATTCTTAAACTTAACGACATGCACAGGGAACACGTCTGACATCTTTACAGTATGAGAGCAGACATGGAACAGAGGTATTATATAAAGTCCTCCCAAGCTTCCTGCGCCTTCTCGGTTTTGGCAGGAATTCGTTCTGCTTATTAGGAGCATCAGGACACTGTTGCCAAATTATTAATTCACAGAGGTATAAGACATTTCCTCTTATTATCATTCACAAAAGCCTTTGGCTCATGAGCAAACACTCCCTCGAGTCACAGCTCTGTCTCCTCCCAATGGCCCGTCCTAACCTGGTTTTCCGTAATTCACGGAGCACAACTGAGACGTACAGGAAAGAATAACAAAATTGTAAAACAATCTTCCAAAAGCAATGGGAGGGAAAACAAATAATTGCTGAAGTATTATTTGTGATCAACAGCCAAAAAGATTTGGCTCACACACGTTCTCAGTGTCTTTTGCGCCGTGTCCAAGACAAAGATTCACTATAGAGTCTTCCCTCCCTAGTTGTCGTCCTAAGCGATGGAATCCTGTAGGCATCTAAAATGACTTGGAATCTTCTTGATGAAAAATGAAATGAAGTATTAATAACAAAACATGCGCTGCTGGCAACTATTACAAACACAACAAGGACGAATTGGCTCTTGATAACGGTCCTAAACAAATTTCTGACACACCCCTGTGGTTGGTCCATTGTGGTTTGAGACTTGGACCTTCGAGATCCTGATACTTTGTCTCCAAAACCAGATCTCCAAAGAGTCTAGCCAAATGCTAAAAGAAATCTCAGTTTCAACCTGACTGATGTTGTGGACATAAATACACATGCGCTCAAAGTGTGATTCACATGTTCTGCTCCTCCCAGCGTCCTTTAGAGAAACCCGATGGCCTGGACGTTTCCGACCAGAGCAAGGAGCACCCGCAGCATCTGTGCGAGAAGTGCAAAGTCCTGGGCTACTACTGTCGCCGTGTGCAATAAGGAGGATCCTGATGTCGTCTCCCCCCTTTCCCGTCACTTCTCCTACCAAGCGCTCCAAGAAAAAGTGAAAAGTGCCAAAATATTCATGTAAATATCTCTAACGCTAGTAATGGCTTTGTGTATCAGCAGCATGCGACGCATTTATTGTGTATAATGGACAGTTGAATATGTTTGAAACAGTATTTCTCTCCGTACGGGATGCAGTGGATTACCTCACCATTGCGTCCCCTGATTGTGTGTTTACAGACTCTCCCTTCATTCTCCCTACCAAGTGAACTATGAGGATGTGCCGAGCACTAAAGGTGTTGCGTTAGTCGAACAAGGGCCCAGTGTGCCTTTGCAGAGTTTTTGGGTCAATAGCACATCATGTTAACTGTGAATTAACAGAGGGATAATGGATTTTCCATCCCTAGCTTTTGTGTCACATATTTATTTATGTTTGTATATCGTATCGTAGTGCAATTGAATTAACTAAACTGGGATAATTTCATCTGTGTTTATATCTGGACAGGTATTGTCTAACCCCACCTCTTGCCATTAGAAACTACTGTAGAATAGAACTTAGCGCGTCAGGTAGTTTATATCGTTCACGTACATTTATGAATTGCCAAATGCTAGATATTTTGTCAGGTTGGCTAAAAGCAGCCCTGGAGGCACCCAGAACATTTGAATCGAGTTGTTGGCAACTATGCAAAACCATTGCAGCTTATGCAGAGTTCATCAGTACATTGTCGCAAAGGCGAACTAATTGTGTGGACGATCGAAACAAAGCCACAACTTGCTGATCGTCCCGGTCCTTTGAAATGTGATCACGTATATGTCGTCAGTTGTTGCCGGAGAACTGCTTCAAGCGTCTTATAAAGTGTTTTGGTACAGGGGTCAAAATGTGAGTTTTTCAGTCCACGTGCAAGCATTCAAAAACATAACGCCTGTTCTTCACTGAGATATCTGCCTCAGGATAAAGAGTGTGTTTGAATGACACATCTCAGATGAAACAGTGTGCATGTGTCTTATATAAACACTGCTAATTCATTTCAATTCAAATTCTAAACGATTCATTCTTTCACTCTTAAACATAAAGGTTCCAGAAGGGGGTTTGCATAGCAACGCCATAGACTAACCATTTTGGGTTCCCCAAAGAACCTCACAGTGAACAGTTGTAAAAATAACCTTTTTTAAAATAAACTGAAGAACCTTTAGTGCAGTAGAAAGGGTCCATGGATGTTAAAGGTTCTTCATGGAACCATTGATGCAAAAAGAACCTTTATTTTTAAAATTGTTGAATTTGACCCTTGCACTAAAATGTTTCATTAAATAAATTTGCCGCTGTTTACACAATCATTCTGATCATATTTCAGAATGAAAACCTTAATTTTAAATGTCTTTTTTTGCATAACCCCATATGTTTATATTAGCTGCAAACATAACTGATGAATTACACCCTGTTTAAACTGTGATTTTTGGGAAGCATTTTCTATCTGAGTGGACATATATATTAGTTGTAAAGGGAAAAGAAGGACAAAGTAAGTAATGCTGAAGAGATTTTGGGTATACATTTGATTGGTCAGAAGACATTTTGAACGGAGACGTATTACTGAGAGAATTATGATAGGATATATGATATTTTAATATTTGTATGGAAGTAAGTGTGTGCAGGATCTCATCTATGTGCTGTTACCTCTTGTTATGGCTCACACTAAGTACTAATCAATCATATTTGAGTGTGACCCAGGATTATTGAACTATAAATGTAGCTTTACGTGTTCCAGTGGGAAGTCGCAGATGGATATTGTGAGAATCGATGTTGCGTTGTTAATCCTAGATGTACATATGAAGTTAAACGCATTTACATGGTAAATACAATGTGTATAATTGTTTACTTATCTTTGGAGTCCACATATTTTGGGTTGAATGTTAGTTAATGTTTCATTTATTGGAATAATCTCAGATCGATATGAATCTTCTCTGAAGGAAGGGAACGTTTAGTGCCTTAACAGTTTGGGTTAAGAAAAATCTGGATTTTTGCTAGAGGATGTCATGAATGATGCCGATTAGATGAAAATGTAAACCAGCTAATTCCGCTTCAACAAATAAAAAATGGATTTGATTTTCTGATGGGAAATTTAAGGAGTAAAAACTGCCAGGCAGTCTATCCTTAGCTCACTAAACAAGGCTGTTTCTGTAAGTCGCTACTTTCTTCTTTGGACGTCGTCATTGTTTCTGAGACCCTTTATTTCTTGGTAACTGTGTTTTTGCCGGTGTTGCTAATGGCTTCACTGTGCGTACATTCTTACATGCCAAGGTTTACTTCAGGCCTCATTTAGGCTGGAACGAGTTCCTCTGCTTTTTGATAAACACCGTAATGAAAATAACCAGTGAAAGAAACTATTACTGTGGATTCATCATAATAATTGCTGATCACCCATAGCTGATAGTCCATACATAATGATTTCCTAGCAGTTTTGGGATCAAATCAATTTATTGTCAGTTTGGTATGCCTGAACAGATGACTGTGCACCACTAGATCAAGCCCTCATTGTTAAATTTGCTTCACTATTGCAAAATAGTTGCATTGCACTATATACATGACTAAAAAGAGAACAGCCCTGAGTTTTGCGGATTTGTGTAAATGAGCTTCCCGGTTGATTTCTGTTATATTGAACGAAAGACAGAGCTTGTGGTATTGACAGTGTCCATGCATTTAAAACTATACAAAGTGCTTTTTTTGTGCATGTGTTTTTGTCTTGAAATACATATACTTGATTTTTATAGCTCACTTTCAGTATATACGTGTTATTTTCTATTAAAGGTATGTGTATTTTGGAAACAATACAGATAATGAAGATTTTGGAGCAATTTGATATCCAGACAAGATTTTTTTTTCTTCCCTTACAAAGATATTAGTATGTGTTTTCTGTATATATTCGATTGCCATAAAGTTAGCTATTTCAAAATGTTATGATGCAATATTAAAACTTTGTATGTGAAAAAGGGCAAATTGCTGAGATGCAAACGATCTGGGAGTTCGTTTTTTCCTTTGATGTTTTACAATAATCTTTGGTTATATCCTACAGAAATATTTATGGAAGGATTTTGTTCTTTTTTTAACAATTCAATTCTTTTTTTGTATAAAATATGCAACAGAAGCTACTCTATGAAGAAAATATTGATGACTACATAGAATATTATTCGAAGGTTGGTACATAATTATTATGCCCTTAGAAGCCATTTTATTTGTGTTTTGTTATTCTAGATGTTATTGCTATATAGTAACCTTACCTGTTACGAGCAAACATGTGCTTCAACGCTGTTTCGAATTGTTGTGTGTGCTATATAGCATGAATGTTTTGATTTGCATTTATAGGAAACCTATAACACTCGCTTTAACATCACAGCTATTTTTAATATAAAAGAGACTGACTCACACACTGTAAGTCGTAGTGCCTTTTTACCGATGTGTTTTATAGACGCAAAACAGTGGCAAAAAGATGTGACTGAGTCATTGACCATAACACTGAATTGCACGTACAGACCTTTTACATGGTCGAAATGTATTGGTGAATCAGGTCCATACTGTATGAAACTGTGAGCTCTAGTTAGCCGTCTCCAGTTACTGCCAAGTCCAGGAATGATGTCGAAATGTTTTTCTTCACATGAAGAAAAAAAAAAAAAAAAAAACCTGAAGGCTATTTTTTAAACAAGTGTGTGGGACTGAAGTTTGCATGTGCATGTTTTTTAAACGATTCAAGAAATATAATTTGTGCAATGTATTCTTATTTAATATTAATACATGTTCAATTCTTGCCAAGATATCTTTTGTAGAACACACCTCTAATTGGTAGTCATTAATAAATGCCTCTTTTCACTCCTAGGATTTCCAGTACCATTAATAGATTTACTGAATGTACCGATTTAACACTCATGTTTGTAATGTCTGTAAAATATTTTTCATCATATTGGAGTGGACCGAGCTACAGAAAGCGTTGATGATGGAATGTACTAGAATGTGAGAAAAGATGAAATCTGTAGCTCAGCGTCCACGAAACGGCATTCCGATATGTGCCTTATTTGTTAGCTAGGAAAACTGTGCTTTTAGAAGTTTATTCAATTAAAACATTGACTAAATGAATCACGACTCTGTTTGATTTCTTGTAGCTGCGCACAGTGATGTATGTCTGTTCAGTTTGGGCCAAATATACGTACAGCCCTTTTTGGGGCTTTAACCCATTCTTTGGCCCGTTTCTGGGTGTTGGGAAACTGTCCATTTTAAATCAGTCACGCCGAAGGCCGTATGGACTGATTAATTATTTAGATACGGTCCTTTGGAATGATGCTTGTGTAATTGAAAACCAAAGTCTGAAGCCTTGGGGAGCAGCTGTCATTCTGACATCACGTTCATTTATCGAGTTTAGCGTTCGCCTGGTCTTTGGAACGGCGCAGGTTTGAAGACACAGATGTGTTTTTTTTCCACTCGACCTAATTACTTGTGATGATTGTAAACACATGAGCGCTGTACGTGAAGGTTAGGGCTTGGCGATGGCTTTATTCTTGAAGCCAACTTTAAGTAATTGGTCTACACATTCCAAATCCCTTAAACTTCACTAGAGGGTGGAGACCCAAATTATATCAAGTTTGTTGCAACAATGCAGACTAAGACAGAACGGGAATGAGAATGTCTCTATAGCAACAGTGCAATCGGAGAAGTCAAACAAATCAGTTGTGAGTTCAGACCCCATATGGTTTCATTTAGGAGAGAGCACTGTTCTCCACAAAGGTTCATAATTTACTTTCATAAGACATTACTATGATAAGCTACACCTACACGCCGTCTAAAACAGACTGCTCATTTTCATTTCAGGGTATGTTGATGTCAGCTGGCTGCAGTTATAATGGAATACATCTGACAAACTCTAATTCCCAAGCGTATTCACGACTATTGTATTAATATGCTCAGAAGATTCTCGCTGAAAGTTTAACGTTGGAGGTGGAGATGTTTCATAGCCAAACAGGATGTCATATCCTGCTTTAAGGGGACAGGAAATCTTGTCGCTGGATAGTCTAAAAAAAGGTTTGGGATCATTCTCAGGAAGATTTAAAAAGCATGCCACGCAACTAGATATACTGCTGCAGTTGTAGCCGGCCCTCATCTGGAAAACAGCCTTGAGTCATTAAAAAAAAAAAAAATGGGCACAGGATGCAAATATCCTGGAAGAAATTCCATATGTCAAAACCAGTTTCATGTGCATTTATTTACTTAAAATACCTCTTGGGGTTTCTCTGGCATAGCTTTTAGAAGATAAACAATCTCCATATAGCCTTTATAAAATGGCTTTAACAGTATAAATTTCCCCATGGCCCATGGTATTTGACCCATAAGCAAGATTTCTTGTGTAGGGGTAAGTAATAACCATACTTACTGACTTGATTGCTTACTTAGCAAGCATAAAACACCTCAATGAATCCACAAACTGACAAATTAAAATGGCAATAGGTAGGTCGGTAACAGAAATGTAGAAAAAAATATATATAATTATTTCAAAACACATGCAGGAGCAGTTTCAGTTGTGAAAAATGTGATCATATTAAAATAAACAGATGTTTCCCAGGTTACTTGAGTTCTCCACAGTCTGTAATGACAATCTTCTTTACAGTTCCTCCATCATGTAAGCCATAGGACTCCATAAGAGAGACTGTATCCATACCTTCTGTGACCTGCCCGAACACAACATGTTTGCCGTCGAGCCTAAAAGTGAATGTCAGGAACATCAGTCCCATCAAATAAATAAAAACACTTGGGATGGGTAATTGAATCATCAGCATACCATTCTGTTTTTGCAGTGCATATGAAAAACTGGGATCCATTTGTGTTGGGCCCAGAGTTTGCCATAGACAGAACACCTAGAAGAGAAAGAGAAAGAATCAGACCACCTACTGCATGCTTTATATAAGCAAGTTTGACACTTGGAATAATTTAAGGATACATAGATTCAGGGAAAATCTAACAATCAACAGTTCCACAATAAAAACCAAGGAATTAAAAAAAAAGTTTGAAAAGCAGCAGGGGGTCCTGGATGAAAGACAACATCTGGGTTTGGTAAGTGACGGCTCTCTACTACAATTACATCCAGCCATGTATTACACAACCCATCACTATTTGCCCATAATAATCTATCAAGACTGTTTGCTGGTGTAGGATCCCCCTGGCACCAAAAATGCACTAGTATATGCTGGCTTTGACTTGCTTAGAAAGTAGGTCATTTGTTTGAAGATTACAAAATCAGTTTCTGCAGCTGAGGGATCCTTACCACCACCTTGTGGCTTTAAACAGATGTGCACACATGGGCCTAGTTTTTGCACAGTTTGACAGCCTTGTAATGAAGAAATTGTGCTGAATCAGATCTCAGAGGAACTAATGCCATGTCTAGTTGAATGGGTGACGGATCTCCACAGAATTGGACTGTCCTCCATTCACAAATTTTCCATTGCATTATTAAATATTCGTGGACCAACTACCAATGTGACTAATAGCAACCTCAGATCCATTACTCCTAACAGATTTTACATTTGATAATTTTACAGATTCTTCAGCATCCCCCCAATCAGCACATAAATGCTAAATTAATAAATGAATAACCAATACAAAATAATCAGATGTATGGGTATGATCACATGTAGTCAAATGCTGTAATATCAGTTTTAAACCTCTATTTTTGTGACAGTACAGTATTGACATCACCTGGTCCACTGTGTTTCAGCTTGAAATTCTCATCGTTAAATTTCTTTCCATAAATAGACTTTCCACCAGTGCCATTATGATTAGTGAAGTCTCCGCCCTGTCAGTAAAAAATAAATAAATAAATAATTAAATGGCTTTAGGACCAAAAAATAACTCATAACCAATAAAACACGCACACACACACACACACACACACACACACACACACACACACAATGACATTTAGGCTTGATAAATAAACAGACAAAGCAATGCTAAATGAACAGTAGCACTAATAGTTACCTGACACATGAACTCAGGGATGATTCTGTGGAAATCTGAACCCTTATATCCAAAGCCATGCTCTCCTGTGCAGAGGGCCCGGAAGTTTGCTGAAAGACAAGAACCATGACATGATAACTGATCTGTTAAATAATATCATTTTTAATCATCAAGTATTGTATATAATATATGGTTTATAGTTTACATTGTACATGCTCTGTTTTTTTTTGTTGTTGTTTTTTTTTATGGATCTTTTATGATGGGCCCTATACATTCTATATGAATTACTTAAAAGCATTATGAAAGTCATTGCTTACCAGCCGTCTTGGGTACAGCGTCAGCATATAGCTGCAAATAAAATATGAAAATCAGCCTTCAGAACATGATTTAACAACAACAATTATTAATATGATTATTTGTAAAAACGTGCCATATTTTTGGGCAGAAACTGCAGAAAACATAATTTTCCCTCACGCTTTTCATTGCGCCATAAACTCATGCACGTACGTTATATGACACATAACTATAGCATTAGGTACTATTCAGCTTTAATAAATCATGACTTGCCTCAATAATAATTCTTCCAATGGACTCGCCGTCAGCTGCAATGTCCATAAACACAAGAGGGTTCTTCATCGGCCCTGAAACCAGTCGGTTTGCAGCTACTGAGACAGAGCAATATTTAAAACGATTTCTCAGCTGTAACATTTTGGCTGTATTGAAAAACCATCAACTAAAACATGAAATAATCGGCGCTCAAGGTTTAGCCACAGTCACGTGACACTGACATGTTCTTCTATGGTCAAAGCAAATAGAGCTACGGTCAAGTAAACATCAACAGCGACCCCATGTGGTCGGACGAGTCGACATTGCATATCATTTTGATTCGATTAGCCTACTTTTGAAGCTTTGGGTCATCATTTAGAAGTAAAATGATGTCCACATTATGTTACTTTCCTCCGCACTATCATTATGGACAGACATTGTGATTAAGGGAAGCCATCCACTGTATAACGTTAGATGGCACAGGGTTCATTACGTTATTGTAGTTTAGGCCTACTAGCGCTCCATGAATGATTCGACCTTTGTGATTGTTACCGAATCATGTTTTTGAATTAATATTTTAAATGAATTAATTGTTCTTTCTAATTTCCATTGATACATTTCCCCGTTTTCACAGACGAGGCTTAAACCTAATCCCAGACTATGTTTGAGATGTTTTAACTGAAAAAGCCACATGCAATGACACATCTTCAAATATAAGTGTCATTGTCAATATCAGAGGTCCTTGCTAATTACATGCCGATCTCCAACCTCACCTCACGTCAACGGTTCTAGAGAAGCCGCCTCTTAGCTCTACAACCATCTAAAAAATAACAACAATCTGAGACATCTCAAAAAGGCTTTGCTCAGCCCACAGCACCAAACAGCTCTGCTTAGGGTGACAAATGACCTTGATGACCTAATGACAGCTGATTCAGGATCACCATCACTGCTCATTCTCCTCAACCTAACAGCGGCATTCAACACAGTTCCACAATACAGTTGGACTATTGGGAGCAGCACTGCAGTGGTTGGCATTGAGTGGGTTATATTGAGTGAATGTGAGTCCAGGCTGCTCCCTGTTATGTGGGGTTCGGCAGGGGTCAGTTCTTGGCCCAATCTTATTAATTCTCTACATGCTTCCCCTCGGTCCTGTCATCAGCAGACATGGACTATCTTTTCATTGTTATGCTGATGACATGCAACTTTATATTATAACTGCCCCGAGCCCCTCCACAGCTCTGTCACGACTCACCAAATGTCTTGAGGAGATAAGGCATGGATGGAAAGTAACTTCCTCCAGATGAACTCTTCTAAAGAGTGAGGCACTACTGGTTGGCACCCCTCATCAGATCCACTCCTCTCCCTTATCCCAGCTCATCTTTGACGGCCAGGTCATCACTTTCTCCTCCTAAATCACTAACCTAGGGGTTCAGTTTGACCCCCAGCTGACCTTTAATGGCCATATTAAACACATCTGCAAAACCTCCTTCCACCACCTTCGAAACATCTTCAAACTCCACCCCCTTTTAACCTTTCCAGATGCAGAGAAACTTGTCCATGACTTTGTCTCCACCAGGCTGGACTACTGCAACGGACTCTTCTGTGGGATTTCTGGTAGAAATATCCAGATGCTTCAGTACATCCAGAACAGTGCTGACAGAGTCCTTATGAGAGTCTGTAAATATGATCACATAACTCCCATCCTACAGTCCTTGCACTGGTATCCTGTTTCATCCTGAATTGACTACAAAATCCTCCTGCTCGCACATAAATGCATCACCGGACATGCACCACCATATCTACAGGAACTCATCAGTCTGAAATCCTCCACCTGCACCCTCAGATCATCAGGCCACTTGCTTCTTCAAGTTCCCATCATCAGGCTTCATGCCATGGGAGATCGAGCTTTCTGCTCGGCTGCACCGTGGCTTTGAAACCGCCTTCCCAGTGAGCTGAGAGCAGTACAGAGCCTGGACCAGTTTAAAGCTGAACTGAAGACTTTTCTGTTCAGAAAGGCTTTTATGTGTTGATTGTTTGTTTTATTCTATAGTTTTACTTTTTATTCATTTGTTATTGTTCCCTTTTCCATTGATGCACTTTGAGATTCTTCGGAATGAAAAGTGCATTATAAATAAAATCTATTATTATTAATTATTATTATTTTGTATGAAAATGCACACCAGTAATGTTTTTTTTCTTCTTCTTTTAAGGCACTGTAAAAGCCATTTAAATGCCCGAATTGAATTAAGGCCTAATTATGGCATAATCTAAACATTTTCTGTGAAACCGGGCCATTTCTGTTCTCTCATGTACATGTTTAAACTAAGCACCGTACTGCTTTCCATCTGTGAGCAAAAATGACATGTCTGATGCTGCTTCTACTCTAAATTGTCACTACATAGCAAATTATTATTAAAGACAGTATTATCTATCTAGCTATGTGTAACTATTTATAATAATCATTTTGCATTATTTAGATATTACAAACTTTAAAATAAATAGATAAAGTTATATAAATGACTACATGTGAACTTAATGTTCAATTCTCTCTATACCTACACTGATCAGGCCTAACATTATGACATTGTGTTGGTCTCCCTTTTGCTGCCAAAACAGGGCTCTTACCCGTCGAGGCATGGAGTCCACTAGACCCCTGAATGTGTGCTGTGGTATCTGGCACCAAGATGTTGGCAGCAGATGCTTTAAGTCCTGTAAGTTGCGAGGTGTGGCCTCTATGGATCTGACTTGTTTGTTCAGCACATCCCACAGATGCTCGATTGGATTGAGATCTGGGGAATTTGGAGGCCAAATCAACACCTCAAAATCATTGTTGTGCCCCTCAAACCATTCCTGAACCATTTATGCTTTGTGGCAGGTGCATTATTCTGCTGAAAGAGTCCACAGCCACTAGGGATTACTGTTTCCGTGCAAGAGTGTACATGGTCTGCAACAATGCTAAGGTAGGTGATACATGTCAATGTAACATCCGCATGGATGGCAGGATCCAAGGTTTCCCAGCAGAACATTGCCCAAAGCATCACACTGCCTGTGCCGGCTTGCCTTCTTCCCATGTGTATCCTGGTGCCATGTGTTCCCCTGGTAAGAGACGCACACACACTCGTCCATCCACGTGATGTAAAAGAAAATGTGATCTATCAGACCAGGCCTCCTTCTTCCATTGCTCCGTGGTCCAGTTCTAATGCTCACATGCCCACTGTTGGTGTTTTTGGAGGTGTATCCAGGGGTAAGCATGGGCAGCCTGACTGGTCTGCGGCTATGCATCCCCGTACACAACAACCTGTGATGCACTATGTTTCCTGACATCAGTCAAAACCAGCTTTAACTTCTTGAGCAATTTGAGCTAAATTAGCTCATTTGTTTGATCGGACCACACTCTCCCCACGTGCATCAGTGAGGAGAGTCACTGTCACTGGTTCACCAATGTTCATTCCTTGGACCACTTTTGATAGATACTGACCACTGCAGACCGGGAACACCAAACAAGAGCTGCAGTTTTGGAGATGCTCTGAACCAGTCATCTAGCCATCACAATTTGGCACTTGTCAAATTCACTCAAATCCTTACACTTGTCCATTTATTCTGCTTCTAACACAGGTGCCATGATGAAGAGATAATCAGTGTTATTCACTTCACCGGTCATAATGTTATGCCTGATCAGTGTATATCAACTGCACGACTTTTACTTGCACTGATATAGCAATGTGTTTTCTTTTAGTTGTCCTCTTTCATAGACACCTCTTTTCTTCTTGCTGAGTACATTGGTTTAAATAACTAGCTTCTATCTGTATAAATTTCTCTTAGCAATAATTTTCTAGTGAACCTGTTTTAAGAGATTTAAGTCACCAGATGAATCAAACTCCCTGCTATTTGTTATCCCCCATGTGCTCCCTTGAGGAAGGCTTTTTTTATCCATAGGATGCATTTACCTCCACATGGTTACAAACCAGCTCTGCTTGCTTTGTTCTTTGTAGTTGTTTTCTCACAATAACCCTAAAGCCCGTGGTTTTCACAGCCATGCATGCACACCAAATGAAACATCAGAAACACTGCAAGGTTGTTTCATCTGAATACATATTTATTAGATAAATATTAGGATGTCACAGCATCTAACTACATACAGTTTTGCAAGACTAAAAATCACAATTAGTTTTTTGTTGTTTTTTTCCTCTGACCAGTTTAGAATATGAAATGATTGTACAACAGAATGTACAAGCAAAGACAACTGCAACATTTGGTGCCAATCACTTTAGATTGTACCTCATTTTTGTTTTTCATTTTCCTGATCATGATATCAAAATTGTACAAACTCTGGATTTTGGTTACAATCTTTTGGAACCGCTCCTGGACCCATGTCCCTATTGTCCAAATTATTTCCCCAGGATTTTCTTCATTATCTTCTCTAGCACCTTATTAAGTACACAAGAAATGGAGCAATACACATAAGCTAAATATTACACAAATGTAAAACAAATGTGTCTCTTTTTATCCCCTCCCCAAATTCCTCAGTCATGTGGGATGAATATTTTACAAAAAGTGAACAAATGCTTAGAGGTTCCACAGACGCTAACAAACACAGATTCATTTTACCCAATTTAGATTTTGATGGGAGGATGCAAGCTTTACAAATTCTAAATACACAATGCACATTCCCCTGGGGAAAATGAATACATTTCTGTTAACGTGTCTCTATTTATCATTTACATATGTACATGCATCCCTAATGTGCCCCTTCCCCCTTTTTTCCTTCGACCCTCTCTGAACCCTCACCTGTGGCTGAGTAGTGAACACGCAAGTCTAATTCATTCAACTCCTTCTGTTCCTGCCTCAGCGCCCACTGTCTCTTCAACGACTGTACATCGATAGAACGTGACAGCTCAGAGCTGACAACTTTAGGAGTCTTAAAGTTCAGTTTATGCCTATTTGTGTCTACAAAGTGGGAAAGAATATGTGGCAGTGCATCTTTGAAAAAGGATATACAAGTGAACTACAGACAAACGCTATAGAACTTGAACCCACATTTTCCTGTTGGAGTTCTAAGTATTTCAATTGTCAACGACAAACATCATTTTTGTACATAATTCTATACCAAGAAGAACAGAAAAAAACCTAAAAACTAATATTGCAATTCATAAAAAAATAACTTAAAATGGAAACATGTTTCAAATGGTGGTTTCATCAAACAAAACACATCCCAAACAGTATTCAGATGCCAGCCTTCTTCAACAGTCTTTGAGTAACATCAGTATCATGGAAATGTCATTATTACAAATATCATAAATACTGACAGTTATTTGAGTGGGCTGTTTTAATTTAAAAACAAACAAACAAACAAACAAATCATTTTAAAAAATCCATCTCGTATACATGGACACTGTTAGCCTTCACTGAGCTGCTGTTATAAAAGTTTTACTGAAATGTACAGTTGCTGTAATAATTGTATGCACTGGCTAATGCATTTATGGGTATTGAGATAATATATAGCTTAATTATATGATTGAATTCAAAAGTAAAATCTATAAATATAGAACATATTCTAAAAACACTTTCTTCATTGTTTGTTGTATAATAACTATGATTTTACATGTAAACAAAATGATAAAAGTGGTAAAAATTACACATTAGATCAAATTCTATGGGTAATAATTTGAAAATGGGCTTGTCGAAATATGTTTGGGCCACCTTTTCAAATCAGGGTGCATAACTTTGGTATTCCATGGACATTAAAATGTACATTATTTTTGTACAACAGAAAAAAATTATATGAACAATATATTGTGCATTATAAAATAAAACTTTAACATGACAGTTCATGAGTAAAAGGCTGAATAAAAACAGAACAGAAAAAAAAACTAAAATAAGGGGCGATTGGCAACAGTGAATGTTTCAACATTGTATGAGGTTTGTCAGAAGAAGGGTACAAACATCAAGGGCATAAAGACGACCAAGCCTCATGCATGAAGAGAACTCACAGAGAAGACCGATGACACAAGACTGACTACCCTTTGAAATGTGAATTGCTTTCTTCTTGCACTGTGACCGCTAGAGTGGAAAATCCGGAGGACATTGCGGGAGGAGGAACGGTCTGTCGGAAGATGCACAATGATATGGGTACAGTGCTGAAATGTTTGCTATTCTGTCTCGAGAAGAAAAAGAATACATGCCGTGATGCCCTCAAGCATTTGTTTACAACATGATGCATATGTCTGAAGGTGCCGGACATATGAATCACATTACAAAATGAGGTGCAAAAGCTGTGCGGTGTACCAGAACAGGACGCATTCTCGTGTCCTGTGGCGCGAGAGTTTGGGAGTGTTTGGAGGACTTTTGCGAAAACTCCCATCGTTAGTCTCTGGGATGGGAGGGTCAGGTCATTCCGGTGATTGCGAGATAAGCTTTCTTCCCTTTTGTTGTCTCCTTTACAGGCTTCCAGGTGCAGTTTGACGCATTCTCTTGTGCTTTTTCGAGGGAGATGGACAAACAAACGGTGTGGACATCCAGCTGACGAGGATTTGGGAAGCCATGGTGGTATAGCTTGGAAGAACAAACCTTCAAGAGATTGCGGACACACAGAGGCCGGTACAGGAAGAAATATATATATACACATATATATATATATATTTTTTTCTCTATTCAGGTCTTCTTTTCACAAAAGGAAAAAAATCTGAATTAAAAATGCTACAATACTTTCCTAGTGAGCACACACATAGTTCTGTGTGACGGATTCATATGAACTGATTATAGCTGCACATGTATTTCCATTAGTATTGAAAGATATCACTTTAGTGCCAACCAACATGGCTGCCATATATGTGTGGAAAAGGTTGCTTGTAAAAGAGTGAGATATTTACACGAGGAAGAGGCAAAAGGATGGCTGTTTCCTGTTTGTCAAAGTACAGAGTCAGTCTTCAGGTGCCTCTTGATTCCTGACAGCCAAACAAATTAGGGCCTCTCCAAAAGGCCGACTGAAGGAAGTCAGTTGTTCTCAAAGAGGGAAAGCAGATCGTCATTGCTGCTGCTTGGGAGGTCCGGAGGGTCTAAGTATGACAGCAACTCGTCTGGGTTTGCCAGTTCCGGCAGAAGCTGCGAAGGGCGACAGAGACAGACACGTTCAGCTTATAATCTTGCGACGATCTTAAAGAACCTTAATGGAAATATACTGGGTTGAATAAAAGTTAAGCTCAATCGACAGCACTGGTGGCATAACAAGCTAAAAAATATTTCAACTCATCCCTTGAAAAAAGATAAATTAAATCTTTCAAAAGTTGTGTATTATTTGAGCTCTACAGCTGTTTAAATCGTTTGTACAGTCACTTTGGGGATTTTGGGTTCATGGCATTAAGTTGTCACAACAAAAAAAGTTGTACAATTAGATATAACTTAACAGAAAAAAAGGAAAGCTAAGTAAGTGTTTCACACACACTAAATTTAATTTTAAATTATGTTTACATGCATTTTTATGTTATGTAGCTGTAATACTAAAATTGTATTTTTTAAAGGAACTGTATGTAAGAAATATATTTCAATTAATCATAAAATGGCCCTGATATGTCACTAGACATCAAGAAATCATGTTCATTTCAAATACTACAAATATCACTGACAACAGTAGTCCGACCGGGATATTGTGATTTAAAAGTGGTTGTTGCAGCCCTTAACTGATGTTGATGTTGACATGTGTTTTGGCCTGAAGCTCCACCCTCCACCTATCTACCAATCACGGAGTCAGTAGCGTTTCGGTATCCGGGTTGCCAGATCTGCTCTAGTTACCACAGCTGCAGATACAGACGTTCCTGCTGGATGCTGCAGCCTATCTGGCAAACTTGAGTCAGTGAGGAGGGGGAGAGGGAATACACCGCTCTACAGTCATTTGAAAAAGTTTGCAGTACGAGTTTTGGCCACAATCCTACATACACTTCCTTTAATATTTATCTATTGGTGTTTTTCACAAAGAAAAGGAAAGACGAGTGGAAATTAAATTTTGCGGTAATCAACATTACGCCTCAAAATGCTGTAGACTGAGCTTAACTTATACTGGTCTGAATCTTACTGTTCCTTCAGTCAGATCTTTTTGGAAATGCTCAGAGCTTTGGACCATGAGAAAAGCGTGATGCTACCATGATTGTGCAAGTAATGTTAGTAGCACATGATTCCAGAAATGACAAATGCCTAAAATAAACCACCATTGGTGTGTATACTCACATCCAGGGAAGGCTCGGGCATGTCTGCAGGTCCCTGGCCACCTGCCTGCCCGTCAGCGGCAGGGTTGAAGGTCATGTCGGCATGTGGGTGACTGTTTTGGCCTGGCTGCTGTGGGGGCGGGGGTTGCCGCGGGGGCTGGGAGGATGGGGGGCCGCTGTGATGCAATGGCTGAGCTGATTGGCTGTTGGGGTGGGGGGATGCGTGCATGCCTGGCTGCATGGAAGCATGGGATTGATCAGCGCTCACGGGATGGGGCATCTGCGGAGGGAGGAAAGAGGAGCGATGAGACAGAGAGCTTGAGTGGCAGCCATAGACGGACAGAGAAGCGAGACAAGAGCCATGCAGATGATCCCAGAGCACATACGCCTTCAATTAAACGGAGATGATTTTCAAAATGACACATTTTCATAATCTACTAGTCACTGGATTGTCAATGATGTTTAGCTAAAGTTTAAATAAGATAAAGTATTAGATAACGTTTTTAAATAAATTTTTATCACTCATAACTTTTGGAGAGAAATAGCGTATACCACACGAGGATGAAACTTCCTAAGATGCACGTGCTGCTCGTCTGTGTTTGCAGCTCACAAAATGATAGAAAAGACTTTAAAATACTGTGTTTGACTGAGCACAACCAAAGTATACATTTAGCTTTATACCAAAAGGAAAGGGTTCAATTTAGGTATCTTGGGGGGATTTTTTCTTTGGAGTTTGAAATCAACACAAAAACAGAGACCGGCAGATTTATTAATAACGAACATTTCTCACAGTGTAACAAGAAATTATTAGTTTCATGAACATTTTTATACATTTTTGTGTTTAAATTTGTATAAGGTTTATACTATTTATGTTACGAATTTGGGACTTGTCTCACGTTAAATGGATAGTTCACCCTAAAAGGAAAATTGTCATCAGTTACTCAACCTCAAGTTGTTCCAAACATGTATACATTTCTTTGTTCTGCTGAACACAAAAGAAGATATTCTGAAGAACATGGGGAACCAAACAGATGTGAGGCACCATTGACTTCCATAGCATGCAAAAAATACTATGGAGATCAATGGTGCCCCTTTGTAACTCTTTGGTTACAAAGATTCATCGAAACATCTTCCTTTGTGTTCAGCTGACAGTAAATGAATACAAATATTTTTGAAGGTGGTAGATTTGTTACACAAGAATTGTTTTGATAGCCATAGCGGTGATGCTTTAAAGAGGATGAATAATATGCTGTCAGCATGCTAAAATTCTCTTGGAGAAGTTGCAAATTCATCCCTTAGACATCACAGAGCCGCGGCTAAAAATAATCGGAAATTTAAGTCACTAAAAAGTAATTTGGTGTATAAATAGATGCCCATTCTTGATCCTTCTATTACTTTAAGACATGTGTCAGATATTCATTTTTTAACTGACATTGTTACTATAGAATTGTCGGATGTTTGATTAATGTTCCCAGGTTCAATACAAAACAATGTAGTAAAACATGTCTCAAACATCAGTGCTTGGTGCTTGAAGTGATTTACCGAGTCGGGCATGCCGTGGGCGAGAGGCTTGTCAGGGCCCATGAGGCTGTTGGGCACGTCTGGTGGATGTGAGAGCTGGGGTCCATGCATGAAGTCATTTATGGGAGCTCCGCCACCAGAGTTACTGTGGGAGAAGTCAAAGTTTCCATGGCCCTGGTAACTATTGCCTGATGCACAAAACAGAGAAACAGCAATGAGGAGCGATGACCTCAGAAGCGCAAAGACAAAGAGCTAGAGAGATTTAGACAGCTTGGACGGCAAAACCGCTTGTTAAAAGCTTGCAGGCGTAAGTTCTTCTGACTGTTACGATTGAAGGGAAAAAATTAAGCGTACCAAAACAATAAAGCTTGTAAAACACTAAGGACTAGTTTGAGACTGAGAGAGGAAAGAGCAGAGAGTATGATTGGGTGCTGACCTCTAACTTGGCCCCCATATTCGCCATTATTTCCTCCATGCTGAGGGGGGAGGGGGGTGTAGGGTGAAGGGCCGGGACCCAGCTGGGCGATCATATCCATCACATTAGGCATGATCATTTGACTGGGACTCATGGTTTTAAAACGCTTGGCCAGAGGGCCATCTGGGTCCTCCTTTATATGAATGTCTGACTTTATGGCCACCGGCCTCCAACTACACGTAGGGTCGATGGTGACCTCTTCAAACTCCGAACTGCAAGAATGAAACAACATTCATGACTGTGAATAGCAGGATGTTTATAATTTAACAATCATATCTCAAGTCCATTTAATAGGACTTGATGTTACTGACCAATGTGTGACTAATAAACTTACTTTTGAATTGCATTGAGAATTCCCCACATGTACTGATCCACCTCTAGCCCTTCCAATAATGCTGTTTTACTGGGGATAGACAGAAACATATAAAACACGCAGCCAAGAGGAACAGCGCATCACATTTATTTGGCTGCCTAAAACAGTTCTTGTTGTGATTTGCCACGTACTTGCATACAGGACATCTCCACGTTCCTCTCTCACAGTTCAGCTGCAGATAGGACTCCAGGTCAAAACACTGCAACAGAACATTAACTCAAATATAAATACAATCAATGTAAAAATGACACGTTTTATACAGGGCCTGAATTGTAGTGGCATGGGATTGTGGGTATTTCACACAATTTGATTTTACACAATTTCCGCTAGTTTTGTATTGATAATGTGGGAAATCCCAAAACAAATATGTAATGGAGAATTTGTAAAAACCATTGTCAGTATTTTAATTATTTTGTAGTGAAAGTGATAGTTCTATAGTGATATAATATAACAGTAATAGTGTTAGTGAAAGTTTAGTTCTAAACAGCCTTAAAACAAGACAAATGTCAATGATAAGGAAAACAACCTAAGATATAAAAGGGTTAGTTCACCCAGAAATGAAATGTATGTCATTAATGACTCACCCTAATGTTGTTCCACACCCATAAGACCTTCGTTCATCATCGGAACACAGTTTAAGGTATTTTATATTTTAGTCCCAGAGCATATGCAGTCAATGCACACTTTACTGTCCATGACCAGAAAGGGAATAAAAACATCATCACAGTAGTCCATATGTGACATCAGTTGGTTGATTAGAATCTCTTGAAGGATTCAAAATACATTTTGGTCCAAAAATATCAAAAACCCTGAATTTATTCAGCATTGTCTTCTCTTCCGCATTCTTCCAAAAAGATTCAAACGGTGTGAATCGCTCAATGAATCGGGTCCCCAATGTCACGTGATTTAAGCAGTTCTAATCGCGTCAAACCGCCAATCTGCTGAAATCACGTGACATTGGCGACCCAAAGCATTGAACGATTCACTGATTCACACCGTTTGAATTTTTTTGGAGACACATGGAAGAGAAGACAATTTTGAATAAATTCATAGTTTTTGATATTTTTGAACCAAAATGTAATTTCGATGCTTCAAGAGATTCTAATTAAACAACTGATGTCACATATGGACTACTTCGATTATGTTTTTATTCCCTTTCTGGACATGGACAGTAAAGTGGGCATTGACTGCATATGCTCTGGGACTAAAATATAAAATATCTTAAACTGTGTTCCGATGATGAACGGAGGTCTTACGGGTGTGGAACGACATTAGGGTGAGTCATTAATGACATCAATTTCAGTTTTGGGTGAACTAACCTTTTAAATATAGTTTTCCTCTTACTTACTTTATTTTACAATTATTAACCTCACTAAATTTCATTTAATATGAGGGAACTGCACGGGGTTGACGACAAGCTATTAATTAATTTAAAAATGTAAAAATAAAAAAACATAACATAAAACAAATAAAATATTACTAAAAAATAAAAATGAAGGGTCCTAATTTTTTGGAGGTCTCTTGCAAGAGGGTTGCATTCATCAGGGAAAAAAAAAAAAATCTTTTAATATACATTTCACATGACCCTATTCCTCAAAGAATCTGAAAATGGTTTGTTAGAAGATTCAGTCTCTCTAAACCCCTCCTTTAAACGAGCCTACCCTGCTCTGATTGGTGCATTTTTTTGAGATTGGTCTCCCACTTACAGCACATGTCCTGTTACCATATCTAAATTTCAGCTATGGAGGCTTCCTCAGTGCTTTATACAGTGATACAAATAATGTTGTAATTTTTAGCCCCCAATTAACTGAAATACCAAAATGCTTTATGCTAAAAAAATAAGACCAAAATATTGCAACCCGCACCTCCATAAACCATAAACTCTGGTGCTATGAGCCAAAATAAATCCAAAAGCGAAAAAAAGATTAAAAAAAAGATTCAGAAATGCTTACCTGCACATGTTTACAGTCATGTCCCCTAGCAGGTAGCTGGATCCGTCGGAATGTGATTGGACACTTGAGGGACACTTTGATGGCTGTCTGCTCAACTCCATCCTCTCCATTTAGTGTGGCATTCCCAGAGGACGCTGCTACACTACTGAAGTTTCTTTTAACTGCAGAAAAACAGACAAGAGACATTGCAAAGATTAGGGGTTGATGAAGATGATAATACAGATTGACAGACACTGGTGGATCTCAAAGAATGCAGCATCTACTTACTTTTGGTAATGCAGTGTTCGGCAGGGAGGAGTCTCTTCTTTAGGAGCCCCTGCAGGACCGATCTCACCGACGGCCTGTGGACAAGCTGCAGCACGAACAAGTGCGACTGCAACAAGACCCGAACATGTAACAACCCGATAACAAGCATCTTCACCTCAGAACATCCTTCACATGACACACTATCTGTACGTTCAGCTTACAGACAGGGAAGCATAAAACTGATACCAGCAAATGTAGTGGGAAGGCAGAGAATAGAAGCTGCTTCAAATCAGTGTTATCTGATTTCGTATCACATGCTGTATAACAGCTCTCCAACATGGCCGTTAAATGACTATACATTATTGAAGGGCAGCGGAGGAATACTCACACAACAGCAGGCTGTGACCGTAATCTGGATGGTGTTTCTCCCTGGCTGACATACATGCTTTAGGTGCAGGGGTTTGTGGGATGTCTTATTATCGCCCCTCTCAATAGTGAGGGGGGTGGCGTTGACGCTGACTTGGACGGATGCGGGCCAATTGGTGTTCATTTGTCGGTCCTCGTGATGATAGCACTTAAACTGCAGCTCAAGATCCGATCTGTAGGACATGCAGAAAGGGTTAAGGTGTTAATGGAATATTCACCCTAAAATGTCCTCATGACATTCCAACGCTGCTATTTTCCATTAAATAAAAGTAAATGGAGACCAAAAAAACGGTCAAACTTCAAAAAATTAAACAAAAAAGAACCACCAGTAGACATGACTCAAATGCTATATTAATTCAGAAAAATATAATCATTTTAAAGCTACACTATGCAATTTTTCCATTCTGATAGAGGGCACCTATTCAAAACAAAGGCATAGTTTGATGATGCCAAGTTTGAGCGCAGCATCTTGGGACATGTGATCTTCGCCTCACAGCCAGTGGAAAAGAATCGGTATAGAACTCGGGAAGAAATCATGTTCATGGATGCGATTATTAACATTACTGCAGTATGAAGCAGAGCAGAACCGAGTGTTTCGGAGCTGAGCAAGGTCGCTGGAGCGATTGTTTGGCAACACACTCCTCGTGAGCAACTGGAATTTAACTATGACGGGACGGGACACAGTCGCGGGCGCAATTTCCGGTCATGAGTATGAGGTAACGCAGCTCTGTTTATCATATTAGATACATTTAAGATGTTTAAAATTATGTTATGATGTCACTCTGTGCATTCGCTCAGTGGCTGCTGTGACACTTGTTCACACTGCTAAGGGTAAAGCACTTCTGCCAAATAAAACTGAGGGTAACGCAGATATGACGCAATTGACAGGCGACTCCCTCAGACACTATGCTCAGACGTCCCTGGGTGCTTGGTTAAAATAGCAATAAAATAGCAAAAAGAAAATAGCAGAAAGAAAATCATACGGGTTTGGAACAACATGAGTGTGTAAATAATGAAGGTGGTCATTGAGAAGAGCCTGCACAGTTTATAGCCGTAACATGCGCACATCCCGTTACCTCCACATGAGCGTCTGGTGGACGGAGGGGCGGAGATGGAAGACGTGGTTACTGACGGCCAGGTTGTGCTCTAATCTGAAGGGCTCCAGCACCACTCCGTCCCTCACGGGGAACGTCAGTCGAAGCTCCTCGTTGGGGTTAGCTGTGGGAAAAAAATATTGAGATTAGATGGATTCAGTCTTCCCATGTAGGCTACAGTATCAATGCTTTCAAGTTTGGCTTTCACTTCACCTAGTTTCACCCTTTCCCACTGAAGCACATATATTATGAATGAGCTCTGAGTGGATGTGAAAAATGCATGAATCTCAGACAAATGTGCAATGGGACTTTTTCTCTACTCCACTGCAGGTGGCAGATCAAAGGGTTCTCAGGAGTTTATTCTGATAGGCTGTGACCGAGCTTGTAAAACAGACAGAGCGGAGATCAATGTAATATAACAGTTGTGCGTGTGGTATCTTTGCGCGACTCACTTGGAGGCGGAGGCAGAGATGTCATGCTTGGCTTCATGTCTGGAGGAAACGGGGGCTTGACATCCTGATTAGGCGACAAGTATGGAGGGATACTACTTCCTGGAGTCATGGGTGGCGTGGGGTTCCCAGGAACCGGTGAGTGTGGATAGTTCACCACCTGTCGAGGAGGCTTTAGCCAAAGAGACATGTGATTACTGAATACAATCGCTAAATATAGATAAAACGATCTGTACTTATTACATAGTACAAATGGAAAATTATTACATATATTTGTGTATGAAAACACACACAAAAAACACAATCATTTCACCACCTACCCCATTTCCTTGATTATACCCATAACCACCTCCAGAGAAATTGGTGTTCTGACCATTAAACGGCTCTTGCTGAAATAGGAAAGAAAATAGAGAATAAAAAACAAGAAAGAAAGATAACTGCTATTAATATTCTATTTAATATCTAAAATCTTTTCTCTTAACTAGCAAAAATAAATTTGAACAATGAGGCAAACAACAGTACTAAAACTGCTTTCATGACAGTTTCAATGGCAATTTTCAAAGTGAAAACCAGACCAAACCATATTTAAATCCTTTAAATTATATATTTGATTAAAAACTCTCAAAATCAGGATGACCAGTTTTGTAAATGCACGTTAAAGATATTATTGTGAACATTTTTACCTTACATTTTTTTGACCTCATAATTTTTAATCAACTGAAATCGAATGAATATGACTGACTCTCCTCTCTGGTGACGTTTACCAGACTTCTCCAATTATTTACTCCAGTTAAATCCCACCCTTTTTATAATCAAATGCAAACTCACAATTTTAAGCGTAATGCCCACATCTTAAAAACGAATCCACAACTGAACGCATAGAACCAATTTCCCACAATACATTCGTTATTTTTCAATAATCTGTTACATTCAGATGTAAATCACAATACAGAAGATCTGTCACTACTTTCTTTAATTGCAAAATTAATATGACTTTAAAAAAAAAAAAAAAAAACTGAATTAAACAACTGTAAATGTAGTGAACAATGTGAACAATGTAAAATCCAACCAATATGAATGTACCTTATAGTATTGGCCCATTGCTACCCCTGTTGGGGGGTACTGGCCAGAGCTCTGTTGTCCTGGCATCCTCTGCCCAGGGTAATTAGGTGATGGAAGAGCTCTAGAAGCGTTTGGGTTAGGGTACTGCCCTTGCTGGTTGGGAAACTGGCCATTGGGTCCAAACTGCTGACCTCCATAATTAGGCTGTGAAAAAAACACCCAATTAGTTCACCAACACAAATAGTGAATACAGAATGCCAGCTGAAATTCCATTTGAACCAATGATGTTCTTGCCTCTCCTGGATAGGGTCTCTTAGTGCCCTGCATGGGCATAGACTGAGGTCTGGGTCCAGGGTAACCCTGTTGGGGCATCCTTTGCCCATGGCCACCAAAGGGTCCCATCCCTGGGCCTCTGGGCTGGTTCATACCCATTGGCGGGCCACTCATGTTAGAGCTATTCATGCCACCACCCATGCCAGCTGGGTTCATGCCTCCTGCCATGGACGGGGGGCCACGGGGCCCTGGCTGGTTCATAAACTGGCTGTTATAGCCTTGCGTTGGCCCCATCTGGAAAGAGGAGCAGACCTGTGGAGAAGAATTATAGGTGAATAAGTGGACTCATTAAAAATCCAGAGTAGGGTAGGTTAGGGAAGGAAGCTAAAACCAGAGAGAGACCAACCTGGTTGTATTGGTTCATGTCTTTGTTGGTCTCTTGCAGGGCAGCTACAGTTGCTGTGGCAGTGGCTGTTGCCGTGGCAGCGGCAGCAGCGACAGCAGCAGCGGCGGCAGCAGCAGCAGGTTGGGTGAAATCAGAAGGTGGTCGTGTATGAGGGGGCATGCCTATACCACCAGGCGCATTCGGCCCGCCTGGGTAACTGAGTAAAAGGAATACATATCACACAAACATCTATATCACAACTGACAGAGACAAAAATGTCTGTTTTTATTAGGATAAAATGTATTGGAACAGCACATAAATCTTTCCTGGATTTGCCTTGGCACAACAAGAAGGTGATATCATCCCTTTTTCGAGAAAAACATCCTTGAACTGAATATTGGCTTGGCTTTAACTGTGTGTCAAGTATCACTAATGGGAGAGACTTCTATAGCTTATTGAATCTCCCAGAATGATGCAAAGCAACTCTGTCAAACAACTTCCCATCAATCCGTCTGGAGAGGTCTAATGCTTGAAATGTCTTGAAACATTACCTTGCACCAAAGCCGCCTCCTCCCGGGTGCCCTGGACGTCCATACATGCTTTGCTGCATGTAGGCCTGATTGGACCCCCCTTTGGCTGAAAACTGTTGTTGTTGGCCAGGGAACTGAGGTGAGTTGATCCCTGGGTTGTTGGCTGACATACCCGACCCTAGTGCATTGCCTCCAGGGTTCATGGGATTGTTGGTATTGGCCATGGGGTTACCCAATACCTAGATCAAAAGCAACACTGGTTAAAATATCAATGTTATCACTATCAATGTTACTACTTTCGTACAGTGACACTACACGTGTGACTCACCTGGCTTTGTGACGTATTGGTAACTCCCCACACCGTTGTAACCACTGACAGCGAGCCCGGGGCCTGGTTAGTGTTTTGTTGCCAGGGAACGCTGTCATATGGAAAGGACCCATCACTAAAAAACAGTGTTCAAACAGTAATGTGAGATTGGTGACATCAAACACACATTAAGAAAGAGTTAACTCCAACACAGCCCGATAGAGAAAATGCTCCCTCCTGACTATAGAACTTTATTTTTCCATGAAACTGGAGCTGTAATGTTTGCGAAAGAGGCCTTTCACTAGCCCTTGAGCACTAAATGTTCTGTAAAACATATGTAAGCTGGTGCATTTCCTCAGCCTCACACCCTCTCAAGCACAGTAATGTTTTCTCTGGCAATCTATCAAACATAGACAGCAAATGTTACTTTATCATGTTTTTATCTGCTGTTGTTTGGAATGTTGGGAGAACAAATTTTATCGGCACAGCTTTGTGGTGATGTCATCATGTTTACATGGCTGTTAATGAAAGCTTGGTCAATGGCTTCTTGGAAAAGCCTAGTCTTCAAGATCACATGCCACATAAAAACAAACAATTCTTTGCTGGATGAGTGCACTAGAACTCCATTTTGAGAGAAAATTCTGGGAAAGCAGAAGGGGTGAGACTACTGAGAGTTTTTAACAGTGCTTAGAACAGCATCAGTGAGCATCGGGTTAACGGTAGATCAGAGTTTTCCCTGGGTACTGACCCATGTGAGAGCGAGGGCTTCATAGAGTTCATGGGCGGCTGCAAGGGTACTTTGCCCTGTGGATCACTCTGACGATTCTTCTGATGTCGCAACAAAAGCAGCCGTCCCAGCTCCTCGCACCAGGACGACAGGAGTGCTGGAGAAAAAGAGACAAACAAAGAGAAAAAGAGATCAGGAAGGATCCTTGGCAGAGATACAAATCACCTTTTAGTTGAACAGCAATCTTCCTCGTTTTATCTTCAGATTGCAATTTAGCGGGAGCAAAACTCATTGCCATGATGCTAGATTGGCTGCCATGGTGTTGCTATGTAGTTTCTGAGTTGTGACTGATTTTTCAGCGAGTTAGATTGACGTTGAAAAGATGTTCTTGGTGATCCAAGTCCAACAAGCTCATCTGGTTCCTCCTTTAATCTAAGTCTAGGTGAAATTTTCTCCAGTTTTAGTGTAAATCATAAGGCAATTCACTTAGAAAAGTGCTCTCACATGCACATCTCTCCTTTATTATGAGGCACACAATTTGAGGTATCGATTATGTTCAAATTTCCGTATTTTAAGGTAAGGAGATTGTGCAAACGTCTAACCCCTGGTATAAGCAATGTTTATTATGGTGTCAAAAGTGTTGCAATATCTTAATCAGTTCATATCTTTACCACTAGAGGTCACTACAATCACAGCACAGGTAAAAGCATGCTTGGGATCCTCTATAATAGCTTGTCAGCGTGCTTCTCATAGGATCATATGATTTTCATCTGCAGTGCACTTTAAGCAGTGATCCTACTACAGAAGACCTGCCTTCCCCTCTCGTAAGGGGAGGATGACGAAAGACGGGGAGAGAAAGAGCGAGAAATGGGAGATGAGAATCAGTGCTGAGGTTGGTGAATCATGCCTGTTATGTGTCCTGGCAGCACTTTACTCCTGAGAGGGGTGACAAAACAAGCCTCTCACCATGGTGATGGAGTCGGTTCGAGATGGCAGCAGCTGGCACGTAGCCAGATTCTGGTCTAATAGATTCTACATGGCGCATACGGCTGAAACAGTAGAGCTGTATTTAAGTGCTCTTCATACAAACGGTCCTCATACTTTCCAACTGACACTATTTAGATAGATACTCACAACTAGCTGAGTCATTCCCTGACAAGAGTACCATTTGTGTCCACAGCATCTGATCAAGTGCACCAAACACAAACAACTGCTATGAAGTGTTTTATAAATGTAAGCATATTTGTTAAAAAAAAAAAAATATTGCAACTGTATTGTATTAAATACAGGACATGCATGGAGAACTGTACTTTTTCGTTTGAAATGTTCCACATCATCACATTCCCAATGTCACAAGTTCAGAATATCTTAAAATTATATTTGAACTTGAGGTGGTACAATGCAATTTATTAGCACTTAAACACTTTCTGTGTCTGAAATAATATTTAAAATCATGCACATCATACAATGTACCTAAAAAAGAAAAGAAAATCACCATTCTAACATGAAAGAGGTGCTGATGTTTCATAGAATGACTCAGAGCTGCACATAGAGAACAAGTAGGAGAAAAAAAAATTATCTAAAAAAACTGAATCACACGCCGACAGAACAAGAACAAAAGCCAGGAACTGTTTCAGTGGTGCTGCACCTCTAGTCTTCCTTAGCCATCACACAGATTCTGCAAGGGACCTTATAAAATATTCTCTTTCCTCTAAGACGAGTTCATACATGGAACAATACCCCTCTTTCTTCTCTAAATCTACTTCACAGACAGTAGATGAGTAAAAAAAAATCCCTGCTACGGCTATTTGAACAGAGAGGGTGGTGTCAAGAGTCCAGAATGTCTCTCTCTCTCTCTCTCTCTCTCTCTCTCTCTGAGTCTGGTGCAGAGAGACAGACGTCTGTCTTGGCTCTTTCCTCTCTAAATCGATCAGCCAGTAATGACTATGAAGACTGCTCAGCTGTCTCCAGCGCCTTTATTGCTGGGGGAATGTAAACGAGCACACAAGCTCCTGAAGAACACTATAACACACACACCTCAGTCTTATTTACCACAGATTGCACTTTAGGGATAGTTCACCTAAAAATCATTTACTCACCCTCATGTCATTCAAAACCTGCATGACTATTAGTTCTGTGAAACAAAAAAAGGGAGTTGTTTAGTGCAGTGATTCCCAACTGGTTTGACCCAACTTTTCCCATGGTCATTAAGCCACGACCCAAATGTAAAAAAAATATTTGAACCATGAAAAATTATTATTTTTAAACGGTTAGCAAACACTCAAACACGCACAATTTAATAAACACACAAATTGTAAGAACTACAGTAGTTTTTGTTATTATATTAAAGTTGGTAACAGAAAAGAGCAAAAAGTGACAAAGTGGTTAAGATTACAGAAACTACAGTTCAATAAAATCATTTATTGGACTTATTAACTGACAACATAACTATAATGTTGCATGCTTGTAATTTCATTGATATTCCACATGCCTTCAAATTAACACACTACGACGTCTTTAAGTTTCTTTTTCTGAGTTGAGACTTTTTATTTAGAAACAAACTGAATCAGGAAACACTTTTTTCAGGCATGTTTTACTGAACTGCATCTGACAACTGAGTTGACAGCTTTTATGTGCATCAGAAAATCATTTAGGACATTTGTAAAAAATTTTTTGCTATGGTTGTTGTTTCCTTGACATTCCGCGACACACTGAAAATGGTCTTGAGACCCACCAGTTGAGAAACGATGGTTTAGTAGAATGTACATGTTTAAAAATAGGAGATTTGGTTAAGGTGGATGGGAAAGCCGACTGTAATTTCGCACACAATTAATGCTTTGGTGCTTTTTTGGTTGCCATTCACCTTTATTGTTTGGAAATTAGCCATGTGAAAATAACATCTCTCTTTGGGGTCTAAGGAAGTCAAAGTCAAGCAGGTTTGGAACAAAATGAGGACTAAAGTAATTGAGTAAATTACCATTTTCATTTGTATTAGTGTGACATTTTTAATTTAATGACTATTAATAACCATTTCAGAATAAAATTCAAGGACCCTTAATGCATTACTGAATCCTCTAACTGGAGTTCTTCCAAGAAACAGCTTTAAGTTATTCAATATCCCAGCAGCACCTGACGCACTTTCCCTTCCAAGTTCAAACACACAATTACAGTGAGAAAATCGCGTTTGTGTAAATATATCAAAGGGGTCTGTTTCAAAGAGAATGCTTCTCACCTCTCTGCGACAGGCGTGAAAGCCGTCCCAGCAGGATTGGAGCGGGAGGCTGGAATCACCCACCTACTTCAATGAGAATTATTCTACCCTGCCATTACAGAGAGCTTATCGGCCAGCTAAATCACTACCTCTGCATGCTGGCAACTGCTATTTTCTCACAAAAGACCAACTTAGAGCTCATATGACAGGTTACAGCCAGACGCCGCCTGCCAATTTTCAACTGATGTTCCCCGCCTAGCATGCCTCCCACACGTAACAAAGACTAGAGCTCTCCTGCCTGCAATTCAACCAGTAAACTCATGGAAAAACAACATAATCAACACGGCACCTTCTGGCTTCGTACAAAATCCCTCTCACCTAGCTCAATACAGCTACATGGTTTCTCCCGCAAACATCATCGCCTCCACCACTACCCATGGGCGGTGCGGTCATATTAGTGCACAACATTTACTGCGTTGTGATCTCTCTCATAAGTAGGGATGCACTGATTTTTGCCCGATATCGAGCTCATATATTCATTAAAAAGCTCCAGTAAGAAAAACAAAACAATATTTAGTGTATACATGATATACTCTGTATATTGAAACATTGGCAGCAGAACAAAATGTCTGGAAAAATGTCATGAACAGTTAATCTGCAGCATTGTGAAGCTCCTGTTGCACAAGTAGACAAAGGCGCAGGCGCACAGAGGATGTACAGAGAAACTTCAGAAGAATTTTTAGCCTTAAAGTGGCTATAATCATATGATTTATATTTATTTTTTACTACTTATTTATATTTGTTTAAATTTTTTTGTTAAACAGTCACGCTGTCCTCAAGTCATACGTCCCACTGTACATTACATCATTAACAAAGAGCATCAGTGAGTACCAAAAGGGTTCTCTAACAAATTATATCATGCATCCTTACTCACCAGTAAATCAGCATTAATCACATTTCTCTTTCATTCTCTGTATTAAAACGCCTCTCTCAGTCTCCGTTTTCCTTTCATCTGTCTCCCTTCCCTCATTTAGTCCTGCTCGCATTGCCAGACACCTGCTCCAGAAAGGGTTGTGTTGAGTGTTAAGTTGGCAGTAGGCTACTGTAGCTCTGTGCTGGGTCTGTGGCAATGGCCATTTCAGTGGCATGGCTGTGTGTTGGGTCTATGTCAGCGGGCATTATGGTGGCAGGCCTGGCTCACAGCGGTGTGCACCAGGCAGTGATCCCAGCAGGAAGAGAGAGTACCTACATAGAGCACAGCTCTTAGAAAGCCATGCCAGACGCTAAAACTGAGGTTTGCTTACACCAGCCAGACTCTATACAGTCTGAGACTTAGCATGCTTTGTGTGCCATTTATCACCACAACACGGCAGCTGTAACAACTGATGTTAAACAGTGTAAAAAGTCATTTCAGTGTGAGAACAAAGACATTAACAATGTTTACAAATGAATGGCTAGTGTCACATTATAAAACACAAATATGAATAAAATAATATTCAATATAAATACATAATATTCACACATACATAACATAATGCATGCACGCACGCACACACACATACACACACACAATACTCTATGGAAGACTATTTAGAAGAAAAAAAACTATATATAGATAATGGCTAGATAATTTTGTCACTTTAAAAAGACAGCACTCCAAGTGAGCAGACAGCCACATTTGCTAGAAATGTAAGATCTGTGACTCATACAAGCCATGTTATGTCGTTCCTAAAGGTGCCAGACTTCAGCAGAAACCATCTTACTGAGGGGACAACAGCCTGTGGCTCTACAGACTTCTGGCAAAATAGAGCAGAGAGACAGACACTACACAAACCAACCCAAACCAACCCCCCTCCCTGTCTGCTCATTGTCTAGAGAAGAGGCTCTCCAAGCAGGTTTAGTGGGCTTTGAATAACTGACCAGGGTAAATCCCCAAATGATCCGGTGTGTAGGGAAGCCAGGTCACCCCCGGTAACCCAAATCGCCTCTGAGGCCACCCCAAGAATGTTTGCCCATCGTTCCTTCTAAGGTTGGGTGCTTAATCTTTGGCAGAATCTCATCTTGACCAAACTCTAATTTCTCGCCCAGTTTTACCGGCTTAAATTAGGAGCTTGTTCATTAAGTTGTTGCTAATAAAAAGTGGATGTCAGTAAATGGAGGTTAGAACAAGGGAGACAAAATCAAGCAGAAACTTTACTGTTTAATCAAAAGGTCTGTTCCAACAACCTATTGAGCTGCCATGCTGTCCCACCACCCACATAGACAGCATCCTTATTGAAATGGAACATCATAAGTGACTGATTTGAGCACTTTACATAGGCAGAACATCTATGCAAATATGCACTGTACACACAAAAATGCCTAATAAAGTATTTTTTTTTAATTGATTAATGGAACTTACGCATACTCTCATTTCCACTTTGTAGCAATGCATTTAAGGATTACCTTCTCCATTAAGGATGCATACTTGCCTTAAATTTGGCGAAATTAGGTATATTATAAGGCTAAATAAGATGCTTTGAATGATGCTTTAAAATTCAAGGTAGGCATTTTAGAACTTGGAACTGGGCTAATGTTTGGGGAAGTGAAATATCTGATTTCCTGCCAAAGGCCAAACCCCACAAAAATAATTACACAATGTTCTGCCCCCTTCTTATTCACATAATTGGATATTTGACTAGTGCAGGTTTGGAAAGAATATTTGAAACCCAATGAGAATGTCTAGAAAGTAAATGGGGCTGTAATTCATCTCAGCATATTTTCAAATGTCCTCAGAGGCGTTTTCTCACCCTCTTCCCAATCTGTGAGTCTCTGAGAGAATCAGGCTGATGCCAATGTGAATTGGCAGACATGCCGGCTGACCTTCCTGGACCACTCAGTGAAAATAAGCAACCCTGCTGTCCACATGGCCATACTGTGTCTGCCCTTCATCCTCACCTCACTGAGACCATCACCTTACCTGACCCATAAAAGCAATAAAACAGAAATCCAACAGCAACAGCCTATGAGTAATGGAGAACACTGAAGAGATAGTTAAGATATATTTTACTGATAACTAGAATGACAACTGGCAAAATCAGTTATGCAATAATTTACTATTTTATGCAACAAATGGGGGAAAAAACTGAATATGATTATGAATTAGCTTATGTCACAGATAATCAGTTTATTTGAAAATACTGGGTCCCTCTGCCTAATTTTTACAAATTCCTCCTGAATTCATCCATCCTAAATACTTCAATCTGTTAATTCAGGTCTTTCCTAGTGAGCGTAAGCAGCTTAAATGAGAACTTCCCAACAGTCTTCAAATAGAGATTTGTGTAAAATGCCAGACACTACCCAGAAAAATGCATGTTTATGATGGGTACACAAGAAGAGACAAGAAAAACGCAAGGTGTATAACAAGGACACATCCCAGATCCAAAATTCTTAAAGCTAAATAATTATTCTGAATTGTTTTTAGCCATATCTACACTTTACTGCCTAAAAAACAACCATCATTCACAAAGTCTGCTAAATGCATTTTATCAGGTTTACAAACAAATTTATTCCAAACATTTACAAAAAGTCACTGAAAATATTGAAAAATGGCAGCAGATGCTTTCTAGCCCTGCTGCGAGGGACGTTCTAACTGTAAAAATGCACTGCTGATATGACTGTAGCTTGGTGAAGTCTATAAAACGGTCTTGCCTTAGTGCTCAGAGGCCGGCAGTACAGCAGGCATGTGCTCAAGCAGCGCACTACTGTTAAATAATGACACAGGGCAGGTCCTCACGTACGAGAGGCTCGCATATTAATTAAGGCCAGAGTTGAACCAGAGTGTGTGCAGTCTACACACAGACAGACACACACACGCACACAGTAGTTATTAACCCCTAACTGAGGCTAACAGGACACAAAGTGACTACCGCTCACACCGTGTGACGTAACTACTTAGGACTCTCTCCAGCACAATACACACACACACACAGACAGAAATGCAGTCAGATACTGGCAGATTAAAACACTTCAAACAGATTTACACAAACACAACCACAAAGGAGCTGCTTGAACAGATGATACTGATATTTCTCATTTGAATACATAAATAAACGATCACATGTCGGTGTCTGTTTCTGTCAGTGACAGATGTAATACGCTTCCTACAGTGCAGTAACATCCGCACAATGCGCGCTCACTGACTTTCTGCTGTCTGTTTGAGAGAATCGAAAACAGCTTGATGCTCTTTTGAATTGGAAAGGATTTTGATGCACACGGCACAGTGCATTTTCGCTGCAGATTCAGCTAAAATGGGAATGAATGACTGCGAGGAAACGGGGAAGAGCTGACAGAAAGACCGGCACACAACACGGCAGCCCTGGAAGTGAATGACATATGGATGAAGGCTGTTTTGAACATTAAATACCACAAAACGGGACGTCATTCCTGTTCTATGAGCTGCATAGTCCAGAAAAATAATAGGAAACCTGGGCTGGAAACCTACAGTGCTTACGCAATAGATGACGGGAGAAAATCCCGGGATAATCTGAGATGACAGTGCAGCCCATGCGTCTGTGAAACAGGTATGGATGCTCAGTCAGAAGCCGATGACCCCCCACATACACACCCCGCAACAAAGGAAGCACATCAAAAGCGTCTGAGTCACTGTGATTCATCTCCTGTGACTGCGTACAAATGAATATAAAAAAACAGAATGAATGCCCAGGGTGACGATGAAGAGAGAGAGAGAGAGAGAGAGAGAGAGAGAGAGAGAGAGAGAGAGAGAGAGAGAGAGAGAGAGAGAGAGAGAGAGAGAGAGAGAGAGAGAGAGAGAGAGAGAGAGAGAGAGAGAGAGAGAGAGAGAGAGAGAGAGAGAGAGAGAGAGAGAGAGAGAGAGAGAGAGAGAGAACTCTCCACTAGATGTGTTTCACAAGCCAAACAATGCTAGAACACAGAAGAGTACCTGCGTCACTTTGACATCTCCTGCAGGTGGTGGTTTCTGTAGGGTTCAAATTCAACAATTTACTCAAGGGGGCAAAGCAATATTAAGACAAGATAGTATTAGTAAGCAGAGTTGACATCATCAATGGGTGAGCTAATGTCCTGGTTGAATTGATGGGACTTAACGGGACACTGGTTCTGTTCTGGTCTGCTGTGCGACTTATATTAGAGGAAGAAATGATCTAAAATCAGTGCATTCGCTGAAATATTCCACGTGCTTGCACATTTGTCAGAAATTTCAAGCTTTTGAGCAACTCAAAAGAGTTTTATACAAATTTTGGTCCATCACAAAAATATAATTACTTATAAAATTAATACATTGATATATTTAAAAGTATTAATCAGTCTTTTGAATTTGATTCTAAATTCCTATTTCCTAACATGTCATTTCAACATCTACAAATCTAAATATGTCAAAAATACCCCACAGAATATCCCATGTCACACAATTTAAATTACAGTTATGATAAAATGCATAAATCTTGATGATGCTTCATATGACTAACACACTTGTCACTGAATGAGGAAACATCTAAATGTCAAATTAGTCATATTAACAAGCATATTGCTAATCAACCATTTTTTTTCTCCTATAGGCTCCGACTCCCTATATTACTATATGGAAATTCTCTCTTGGACTTTAAAACAGGTCCTTATGAAAAGACAATTCAAGTGCAGATGGGTAAAACTGTTCTTGTGATGATTTCGACAATCCTACATTACTTGCGAGGCAATTTTAGCTGTTCATTCATATCCTTATTCACATCATTTTTTGTGTGCATTTTTACAAAAAACTTAATAATAGAATTATTTAAAATAACTGTTTTCTATTTAAATATATTTTCAAATGTAATTTATTTAAAATAATGAATATTCAGAATCATTACTCAACTCACATGATCCTTCAGAACTACTTAGACAACTAAATATAAACAGTTGTCTGCTTAATATTATTGTGGCAATATACTTGGTCAGGTTTCTTTGATGAATAGAAAGTTCAAAAGCACAGCAATTTTTTGAAATATAAATCTTTTGTAAAATTATAAATGTCTTTACTGTCTTTTTTTGCTTAATAAAAGTAATAATTTTAACTTTAACTTTAGTATTTAACTTTAAAAAATCTTTACTACACCCATTTTAGTGCATATAGTGCATGTTTCTGGAATTATTACAAATTTATCAACTTACAGTGATTTTATCCATAACCATAAAATGGTAGTAATAACAAGATAACTTTTTTAATAAATAGGTATACTTATGAATATTATTAATATAAATTATTCTCGAAATAAATGTTCTCTAGACTACTGTAGACTGTTCATGTTTGCCAAGTAACATAGCAACTTAGTACATTAATATAGATAGTGTTATCTGTATTTTATAATGTCTTCGAACAAATCATCCAATCAGAATTTAAAATCTAAACTATTTTATTAAAAACCTTTACAGTAATCAAGCTGTTTATGGTTTTTGTTTGCTGACACAGCCTACTTCTTTTGATGCTTACCTTGCATCCACTTTGTAACCATGGGCAACAGTAAATGTTTGAACTCTGCATCTGCTAGTCAGCTTTTTGTACTCAACTAGAGTCTTGAAGCTGTAAAATATAACGTGTGATGTATACTATCATCTTAAAGAACCATTCGCAAGGTCTAGAGACTACTTTTTAAAGTTACTTTTTAAAAGTTTTTAAAATAACTTATTTTAACTTGAGCTCCATGATTTTAGAATGCCACATGCACAAGATGCTGCTAAACACGTGAGTGCCACAGTCAAACACCTCCGTCTAGTGCATTTTTATATTGAAAAACAATAAAAAAAAGTAGAGCAGTGGAATGGAAAAATGTGTCCTAAGATCAACATCTTTTGTTAAAAAAGCCACTTAAAACGCAGCAATATGTTTAAAGAGGTCATGTGATGCTATTTTAAAAGTTAACATGCTATAATGCTAACAAAATCCACATACTTTACATTATTGTCGAACCTCTATTTCCAGTCTGAAACAAGCTGATTTCTACAAAGCCCCTCCTTCCGAAAAGCTCAGAGTGCTCTGATTGGACAGCAGGCCCAGTATGTTGTGATTGGCCAGACACCTCAAGCATGTGTCTGAAATGTAACGGCCCTACCATTACCGCAAGCTTCAGCTTTCAATTCTTTAATCAGTTGTAAACACAGTTAATGTTGTCGGTTTTATCGTATAAGTTTGCGCCTGAGTTTGATTCTGAAAATATGAATGATCAAGCCAATAGATCGGAAAAAACTTTGCAAGCACGACTTGAGCAGAACAATTCACAGTGGTAAAATTCACTAAGTCTCATCTTCTTTATTTGCATATGCCTTTAGACCGGGTATTATATAATATTTCACATTGGGATGTAGAGGAAATTATATCTGGACTTCGATCAAGGCATTTTAGGCCGGTCTATAGCTCAAAGTCTCCAACAAAGTGATTATTCTTTGTAACCTTGCAGATCCTTTACATGCACAGATACTTTAAAAAATAAGAAAGGAAAAACATTAAAAAGCATCATATGACCCTTTTAAGGTAAATCATTCCAATAATTCTAATGTATTGGAATTTATTCTTAAAATCCCAACATCATACCTCTCAAAAAACACTTTCTAAAAAAACATGGAAATTCAAAGAGGTGTCTTATTATTTTAACCTCAAGAGAAATTGTAACTTTTGTAAAACATCTGCATGCCAAAGCATTAGCACAACATCTGCATGTTTAAATAAAGTAATTCCATCAAACGCAAACGACACATGGGCAAAGAGCACCGAGCTATAAAAAGCTCCTCACCGCTGAGGAGAAAGTTTCACACATGAACAGCAGGATCCTCATTACAGCAAACTGCTGTTTATTTCCCCATCAGCATGCACTCAGAGGCCGAGAGCTTTAACAAAACTTCACAGGAACCTGTAGACTTTGCTCCAGCAGTATATTATCCTTACGACGCTTTAACTGCCGCCCTGTAGCAGTTACAAGAAACAACTACTTACTATAAATATCTAGGGATTGTGCCCTGACGCAGACAGTGCTGTAGAAACACAAGAGATGAAGCCAGCTTTCTAAATATACAAACAGCAGGGGCACAGCAGCACACATCCCCCCACTTTCAGAAATTCCCACGTTCATTCCTCTTTCAAATCGCCTCTACGGCCCATAGAACAGAACCTCAAATGCAATGCAAAAAACGTCCCTCCTATCCGATGATTTACAACCCCGTAAAGAACGAACATGCACTCGCCACCAACAGTAGCCGGTGAGGAGCTAGAGCGGCTCCACGTAACTGGCTGGAGCCAAGCTGTCGCCAGGCTTGCATCAAACCACTAAAGGACTGACAAAAACACTGTGCCTCAAGTAGGTCAGCTCTCCTCCTGGAGATAATCAAGCCTACTCTGACCCTCTGTGTGTGAGCGTTTGTGTAGGAGAGAGGGAACTAGGTCAAAAGCAGTCAGTAGTTACGACTCGATCATGTGCAGGACTCTTTTTTATGAGTTAGTTCCTGCGCATACATACACCTGCCTGCAACTCGCCCGTCCGCATGCACTCCGGCTGTCACGTGACTTACCAACAGTCGAGATCCGGCGCTCATCGCAGTCTTCACATTGCACAGAAAAAATGGGATTTTACCAGCAGGCAAAGACGAACCCGTGAGAAATCTACAAGCTTTCTGTCTATCTTGGTCTGATTGTCTGGGGCGCTCTCTCTGTTTTCCCTCTCTTCGCCTGTCCAGCGACTGCACAATGCACATCAATTATTCAGCGGCGGTCTCTGGGTTTCCAGTGCAAAGCCAATCACAGATGGAGTTCTGTGCTAATGGGCTCCTGCTATACCTGGCTCCTCTGCTCCAAGACGTAGCCCACGGGGAATCAGGTTAAGCTCTTCGAAAACTTCAGACACACACACACACACACACACACACACACACACACACACACACACACACACACACACACAAACACACACACACACACACACACACACACAATGACAGCCTGTAAACTGTCTGCAGTGCAAAACCACAAAATGAACAGGAAGCACCGTTGTGTTTCAAAAGGGTTAAAAAGAAGCAAGAGAGAGAGAAAGAGAGAGGGACGTGGGGGAAGAAAAAAAAAAGAGAAGGGAGACAGAGGAAGAAAGCAGCAAATGTCTTCTCACCTCAGATTTATGGTGTTGTAAGTGACGTCCACATGCTTAAAGCCCTCGCTCATTTGGAACTGATGGAAGCCACACATTCACGCACGCACGCACACACACACGCACGCACGCGCGCACACACACACCCATGCAATGCGACGGCCACTTTGCCAGAGGGCGGAAGGGGGGGGAAAGCATGAGCGGCTCACATTTCAAATTTGCAAAGAGGGAGGCGGGGCCTATCACAGCAGATGGGCTGTATCTTGGCCTGTGACCAAATCATTCAGAGAAAGACTGAGAACAAACAACAAGCTCGGATCAATTCAGTTAAAGCTGTGTTCACAGCCCTACGATTACTGCTATCAAAGCGGGTGAATCCCGTCCATTGGAGAGCTAATCACATGACACCGATGTATAAATCCATCAGACCGTACACGCTAATTAAGCTCGTGGCTGGTGGGCGGCTCTCTTGAGTGTCATGTGAGGGTGAAATTAATGGAAACTGTGTTAGCTTTTAACGCTAAGTGCCTAACTTGACACTTGCTAACACTGTTAATTACACACATCTAAAAGTGTTGAATATCAGAAAGAGATCCAGCACTTCCCCAGGCTGTCAATAGTGTGCGTCCATTAATAAATTAATACATAGCTGTTCTACAGTCCTTGAATTAGCGTTGCTTAATCTGCTAATAAAAATGCTGTACCAACAGCAGGATTTCTTTTGACGCTGCAAAAAAAAAGCACTGTAATGAATTCCACTGACATCAAATTAGCAATAATTCATTAAAAGTTCCAACATATTGTTGCCGCAAAGACTTACAATGTAGCAAGAAGCATCAAGACCTCAGCGTGCACGCCATCTCCACGTCCGGCATTGAAGTGCTGCGTGTGACAGATACCTTTAATATCAAGCTATAAGGGGATGAAATAACTCAGAGAAAATGAGAGATGTCAAGGCTACGGGCTACATGAAAAAGGAGGTGAAGAGCTAAAGCTGGCTCAAACAGGAACTCGAGCTTCCTTTAACTTTTACTGCAAAGCAATGAGTCATAACCCTCCACCAACACAAACACATCACTCCAACCATTCTCTCTAGCTGTGAACTTCAGAACTTTACAAATGAGCAATCTTTGTGATAAATACTTAGAGTTTTTATATAAAAACCCACTATAATAAAGCACCATCGCTGCAGATTATGAGCTACAATAAAACAATCTGCTTGCTTTTGTAAGAACAGAAAGTCTAGCAAATCTGGAGCATCTAGAAGGAGCAGAAATGTTGCGGAGTGATTACATCAGAAGGAAAGAAAAGAATATACTGAAAAATGTATTCAAGCAGAGTCCAAAATTACCTTCTCATCTGACAATGGTAGGCTGTTTTCTTTTTTTTTACTGATCATAAATATGGTAACACTTTAGTTTAGGGTCCAATTCTCACAATTAACTAATTGCTTATTAGCATGCATTTTACTAGGATATTGGCTGTAATAAAGCACATATTGCCTTATTCTTCATGATCATATTCGACATCCCTTAATCCTACCCAATACCTAAATTTAACAACCGTCTTACCAACTATTCAAAAGCAGTAATTAGGAGTTTGTTGAGGCAAAAGTCATAGTTAATAGTGATAAATGGATCGTAAAGTAAAGTCTAATCCCCCAACATTCATTCACATTTGTTGGTCGGCAAATGTTAATTCTGGACCCTGGAAACGAGCACACATATAAAGGCAACTGTGACCCACTAAAGATCTCTCTTTTCATGTTGCAAGCTCAAAGACAAATCTGAAGATATCTGAAGTATTCTGAAGTGCGAAGTGCGAACTGTACACAGACTGAGGTAGGCAGGGTTTGCGGTATATCACACCAACGGGGAGGTCCCGGGCTTGAGTTTCTTGTGTATTTGCGCTCATGTCTTCTCTGTAAACCATGTGTGTACATGACATGTGAATTACGGCAGGGTGCTGGAAACCGATCAGTCACCCTCGACATGGCGGATTGGTTGCTCTCCTGACGTGCCTTCCAGCTGGGCTGATTTACAAGCTGCTGACAGACTTCCTATGTAGAGCAGGAACATTCCTCACCATTGCGTTGAGAGATTAGTTTCACCCTACAGTGACCAATATAATATTTGTACCCATCCACTACTCAAAAAGACATGTGTCAACTTTACGTTGATACGCAGCTGCATCAAGACACTATATCTCTGAATAAAAACAACAATACATAGGGCCATAAACTTGAATATGGTGAAAGGTCTCTCAATAAAATGTGATTAAAAGTGGGCAGACTTGCCAAAATAAACTTGCCAACTCATTTTGGTCACAAAACTATGTATAAACTATGTATAAATGAAGATTTTTTTTTAAAAGTCTCCTATGCTCACCAAGGCTGCATTTTTGTGATCAAAGGTACAGTAAAATTGGCAATATTGATAAAAAAAACTTACAATTTAAAATAGCTGATGATTTATGAAGTATTTTTGTCTTGTTATAAGGGATGAAAACTCTGAAATTATTCTGCACGTCATGCCAAATCTGCTCAATAACAGACTTTAAAAACACTTAAATTGAGACACACCTTGCAATTATCTTGTCGCAACATCTCATTCTGAACAATGGCACACTATCTTCGCTCCTGTGTGCAGGAACAACGCGATGAGAAGTTGACTTTTTTTTTCTTCAGGAAAGTGTTTAAATAATAGCAGGCTTTTGAATAGGGGTACGCGAGTCAGAAACATGTCCTAATAGACAAACCCATTAGCTGTCACTCTCTCAACTAACCTGCTCTCGATTAAATATCAGCATGACACATACGGAAGGAAGAACTCGATTTTGATCTAAGCGAGGAGACTGTTGTGACTGACAGCACTGTTGAAATGCTATCAAAAGCAATTGTTATGCTGTGTATAATTAACATATGCTCAATAAAAGCGCCTCAGACAAGGTATTTAACGTTTCTTGGTACAGACGCAACTGTGTGCTCTAAAGTGGGAGATTTTAGACTAAATTATCTTATTGGACTGGCAGTGGGGTGCCAAACAAAGCCTGGTTAAAAAGTCTGTCAGCAGCATGTAAGCAGAGAAGATCAGACTAAATAAGAACGCACACACAAACACAGATGCAAACACACCGTGGACAGATAATTCCCATAATCACAGATTAATACTGCCAGATAATCCCACTGACAGAGAGGTCAGCACTCACAAACCAGCACGTACTGACAGACTAGACTTCATTCACACACACGCACACAGATCAGATCAGATGGTGATAATGCCAAACATGCTTTCATCACTTTGCATTGATTACATTTGTCTTTTGTCGGTGCATTGTATAAAATAATTTCTCAATTAGTATGTTTGTATTGTTTTCCAGTATAAATACATAGAGTAAATATATTTACAACAATATACATTTACTTTACTAAAGCACTGTCAAGCGTTATCAAAATTCAATGAGGTTTACACTTCAAACAATAAATTAATTTGAAATGGGGTGATATTAATAAATAATAATATAAAACGATATACTATATATTTACATTATACTATATTATATAATTAAACTATCACACTATTATCCTACAAATATATTATGTTTCTTATACAACACACTTTTGGTTTTCAAGGAAATTCGTATTTTTACTGGAAAACAAGACAAATATATACAGATTAAGATTTGTTTTGCAGCGATGAGAAATGTGTTCTCAGTAACTTTGTCAATGAAAAAACGAAATAAAAATACATGCTTCAATCATCTAATGAGGTTCAAGTTTTTCTGGATTTGCCAAAATCTACAAAGGAATCCAATTGTCCATTTTATAGCATTATTAAAGTTTAAATGTAACATTAAAAAGAACTCAAAGCATAAATATATGAATTACATCTATCTTACAAGACATCATCTGGCGTTTATCCATTACAGGTACTTAACATTCTTTTACGAGAAGCAAATAAAAGCGTAATTCTGAGTGCAAGTAGATGACTTTTGGCCATCCTTACAGGCAAGTGTCAGCTGCATTGTATATCACAGAGACAGCAAAACATGACGGATTCATCCTGCAGCCGGTGACTGCCTCTCCACGGCCGCCTGATTGTGCATTGATCGTGTAATGTGGGAGTGTCTCGCTTCTCTCAGGCTCTGAGCGCGCCAGACACACTGAACTCCGGTGTGTGGTGTCGGGTGGCCGCCCCTCTGTCGCCATCCTGCCTGTCACTGGGTTTTCGCTGGGGCTGCACTTTCTGCACCCGACGTGCATATCTCTTTTTTTTCTATTAGCTCTTTCTGTGTGTGTTTGCGTGAAGGATGTAGACCGATAAAGAGAGAAAGAGTATGTGGCATCAAGGAGGACAGAAAGCAAGAGTGACGGAGAGGGGGTTTATGAGACCGAGCTCTGCCACTGTCGTCTGTGAGTCTGGGGCGGCAGACGCCCTTATGATAGAGGTAAGATGGATGCCCCCATGATGCACTGAGGTCTGAGTCATATCTGCTTCCAGCCATTTCTTTATCACCAGCTGCTCTGAATGAGTAGCTATATACAGGCTCTGCTTGCATTTCAATATCTGAGCTATCTCTGTAAATTATAAATATTTCAGCCATCCCACAACTTTTAATACTGCCACAATTACAGCTGTTCAAGGTAAAAATACATGTCTTAATCAGTATTTTTGTCCTGTTTTCAAGTACAACTGTCCAAATAAGACAAGGCCAATCACTGTCAACCTGTGAGTAAATTAATTAAAAAGTAAAATAAATAAATATAAATTATAATTACACGTTTGAACATGTTTTCCAGCATGCTGTCATTTTTATCTAAATCTATTAAAAGTTTTCGTTCTCGTTAACTGAAATAAAGATAAAATAAAATATAAATATTAGATGTAAAAAATCTAAATATATACATGTACAAAAAATATATGAAATATACAACTTATCCTATATCCTATTCTATCCTATGGTAAAATGACAAACTAAAACACAAATAAATTAAACCTACATAGAAATGTTACAATTGACAAAAATACCTAAAATCACTAAAACTTAATTGAAATAAAAACTAAAATATAAGAATAAAAGCTATTTAAAAAATATTAATAATTACTGTAATACTAAAATTTATACTAGATACTTATAAACCGTTTCCACTATAAATAAGACTATAAAAAAATATTGATTAATAAAATTATTGTGCAGTTATCTAAAAAGAGGAACAGAAAGAACACCCAGAAACATATTTTTTAAAAGCCCAAAGTGTCCTACAGTAACCATGGTTCAAATTGACAGTTTATCTTCATTCTGAAAAGCGAGCCGTGTCAGGCCTTTCTCAAATAAAGTACACTCACACACCTCAACCTCAGCATTTGCTGGCCATCTATCTCTGTTTGGCTGATGCCCGTCCGCAATTCACTTTGACAAATGTACAAGAACAGGACACTCAGCTTTGGCTGAGAAGGTCAGGATTTCAAACAGAGCTGATTACAAAGCGATGCTGCTCTGCTGATGGATGATTGTTGGAAAGTGAACTCTGGCGGCTTATCAGTGAATTATTCGGGGGCGGTTCTGGCATGCCGAGAGCTCCGCGTGTAAAACGGGCAGGAAAAGACAACCTCTGGATGTTAAATCGCCTCATAACATCTTGAGGAGATGGGTGAGTGCTGGACAAAGGAAAGTGAAAGGATGCTAATGCATGGCCGTGCGCTGTGATTGCATAATGCCGCAATTAAAAGATTTCCTGTCACATTGCTAAATGAGAAATGTGAATTCATTACAGGCAGAGTGTCTCTGGGTTTTATTAGCAATGATGAGTGAGAAGAAACGGTGCAGGAGAGGAGAGGGTCTCACCTGCCGACTTTGGAGTGAACTTGTCGCGGTTTGCCGCACACACAGCCAGGAGCCGATAGCCGAGGTCCAAGTCGAAACCTTGCTGCGCTGCCACACGGCTTACGACCTGTGAAGAGAGACCACATGAGCGTTAAAACGGGGCTTTGTGTACTCCTGTGGGTTCATCTGCACGTGTGTGTCCATTATTTGCATTCACAAGAGAGGTGCAAACACATAGTTCTCTGCTTAAAGACTGAAGGAAAATCATGCTGAAAAAGCTTCTAAACACACTCTTTAACATTAAGGCTATTGAATTTTTCAATAGTCTACATGAGCTATGTGCAATTAAGCTTCCTTGAAATTCTACCCCAGACTCCCATGAGAGACAAGAGAACCAGCGGTATACTCGCATCACCCGGCTACCGCCCCCCCTCTTCCTTGTACACCAAATATCTCTCCAAAAACTACTCATAAAAGAGCAATTTCCCTTTTTTAGAGCAATCATATCAAATATTTATATATGAGCATGAATAATGTATTCAAAGATAAAACAGCCACCTCCACTGATGCAGAATAGTGTTAAGACTGTGTTGATATTTGCAGGGCACGATTGATGAGCTTTCCCCAGAGATCAGTATGACTGGTGCGCAGACGTCTCTGTTTGTTCTCTGAATACCCTGATCCGCAGAGACCACAGCCCGCACTTGGCCCCTTGAACTCGCAACTCCAGTCTCTTTCAAAGCATCTTGTGATCTTTCGCGGAACAATTCAAAAGCGTGTATTCGTGTAAATAAAACTCTAAAGCCACATGTAAGACAGACTTGGTAGGTGACAATGATACCACACAGAATACATAACTGAGGCTTTAACTGCGGAATCTCTTAAAGGGACGGTTCACCCAAAAATGAATATTCTGTCATAATTTACTTACCCTCATATTGTACCAAACCTGCATGGCTTACTTTATACCATAGAACACAAAAAGAAAAGTTAGCCAGAATGTCTATGCTACTCCATGCAATTAAAGTGAATGGTGACCAGGTTCAAGCTTCAGAAAGGACAAATACAGCCAAAAAAGTGTGTCCATAAGGTGACTATTTATTCCAAGTCTTCTCAAATAATACAATATCTTTATGGAAGGAACAAGGGGCGATTTTAAGGTGATAAGGATGATTCTAACGACCCTGGTGAGACAAAATTTAAATTATTCTTAACCCCTCATTTCCGTACTGTCCAATATGAAGTTGAACACCAACCACCCACTTGGATGCCCTAATAATAACCTCAATGGTGAAAGCTAGATCACTAGCTATGCCCATCTCGAGATGCTGCCATGTGGCGTTAAAACTATGAATAATGGCAAAAACTAACAAATTAATGAATGTACAATGATTATGATATTTGTTTTTTGGAGCTTTGCTGCCCCAGTCACCATTTACTTTCATTATTAAAAAAAAACAGCAGTGTGAACATTCTGCCGAAACCCTCATTCACAGAAAAAAAGGTCATACAGGTTTGGAGCAAGACAAGGGTAAATAAATAAGTCAATCATTTTTGGTAAACTATTCTTTTAGAAAGAAACGGCAGACACTAAATTAAAAACCTGGTTACACTGGTTAAGGTGCCTTCATTCAGCTAAGTTAAGGATTTAAATATTGCGCTGAATAACATTCAATTTGAAGAATTTCTCTCTGTCTCCCCTTTCACTCTCTATTATTCAAACCATCAAAAATGACAACCAATATAGAACGAGAGGCATTCAACCTTTTGTAATATCTGCTGTAAAATCTGAACGAGGCTGCACATGATCTTTAATGACTCATGTATCACACTGCTGCAGCTGTGCGCTGCATTTATCCACTTACTAACCTTCTCAATTCTTAACACTCAGCGCTTGACGTGCAATTTATGTTTCACATCGGGTGCAAACGTGACTCTTCTTACTCATAAATTGTCATACATCTGCTACCAGGGTGGTGCAACAAAAAACAGCAAATCAAACCTGAGCTGACAAATCTCTATTTATGATTTAATGGTCAAATAATGGCTTAACGGGAATATAGGACGGCGTCTATGAAACTGAAAACCTAGAGACGTTTTTGTCCTCCAGTTTTTGGGGATTTTTGGACAGGCAGTGTCGCTGCACTCTTGCCAAAGTTTAATTTCCTTTCTGCAGCAGCCAGGCATTCTGCCATGAGGGCTGGTATAGATTCCACTGGCGTTTAGAAATGCATCCTCTCATAAGCCTTTTCGACATAATCTCTCTTCTCAGAATGCAGGCCTAAAATATTAAGTGATTCAACAGACAAACATTTTTGAATCACTGAGCCACACAAATGACCTCGGTTACAGTTTTGCTAAAGGGCAGAGTGCACACAAACAGTGACCCGAATAAAACATGCAAGAAAAAGATGGCTGTTTAATAATTTTCAGAGCGAGGCCTATAGCACTGCATATATACAGGGGTTGACAAGAAAAGACAGTGGAACAGCCGAGATAGTTGTCATCTCTAAAGCTACTGACAGTTCGGAGATGTCATTTCTCATTTGGCTGAGTGCTGATATTGTGCAGCTGGGAGACAATGGAAGAACAGCTCCATATGTAGGTCTGCGGAGAGCAGAGAGTTACCTGCTGCCTGAGGGGAAATGTGTAAGACATGTCCACATCTGTCAGCCAACATTCTTATCTCCACAGTTCTTTCATCTCTTCACCATCCTCACCGCTACATCCTCACCTGGGGAGAAGAACTTCTCCGCTGCTCTCTGAGGGACTGCGCCGCATCAGACAAATTAATTAGAATATACAGAGCGCAAACATACTGCACATCCTTTCGGAGTGAGCGCGTGTGGTGTGAAAACGGATTGTCATTTACACACGTGACATTAACTACAGAGAGGGAGGTTGAACCAAACTCAGGCTGTCAGAGCCGTGCAATGTCAAGGAGGTATGGGAGAGATGGAGAAAGCTGTCTGTTAACATTCTCATTAATCTCAAAAGGCAGTTTAAATAGTTTTCCGTGGCTCTGGTTGAGAACCAGTGATTTAAGATATAAAACGGCAGCTATTTAAGAAAAAATAAATCTCAGTAAAGATACCTAATGTATGTCTAGCCAGATCAACTCAAACGGAGGGGAATCCGAGAGCATCGCTGTAAATCATTATCTGAGGAATTCAGATCACAGAGCGGGGGTGAAATAAGTCCAGTGGAAATCAATGGAAAATGTCTGTACACCCATGAAAAGCACCTGGATTGGAGGCCTGAATCAGACTGAAGGTGCTAAACACTGGCAGTGTGCCAAAATCAATGACTGTCATGGAGAATGTGGGACAAGGTACTACTTCTCAACCTACTGTATTTTCTGCACCACCAAAAATAATTAAATAAAAAAAGACTAGTGGCTTACTTAGCTTATTGGGACAGTAGAAATATTTTTTTATCATCAAAAAAATTAAATCACATAAATACCCAATACACACACACACAGTCTGGTGCACTTTCTTTCTGGGGACTCGCCATAGACGTAATGGTTTTTGTACTGTACAAAAAATATATTCTATCCCCCTACACTACCCCTAAACCTACCCATCACACAAAACTTTTCTGTATTTTTACATATTTAAAAGAACAAATTCTGTATGATTTATAAGCTGTTGTACCCGTGGGGACCTATATTTAGGACACAATGAGTCTGTGTGCATTCAGGTTGAAGTCCCCACCAGGCAAGAAAAACATGTACACACACACACACACACACACACACACACACACACACACACACACACACACACACACACACACACACACACACACACACACACACACACACACACACACACACACACACACACACACACACACACACACACACACACACACACACACACACACGAAGCAGAGGTTACAGGAGGGAAGATAAGAAACAAGAGAGAGATGAGTGGGTGGGCAGTGGGACACATGAAGCGTGACTGTTGCTTTAACCTTCGTCACTGGCCCCTGACATGAGGACAAGACTTGAGCAGCTGCTGGCTTACCGTCAAGCATCCCATAAGGCTTTGCTCAAAGGGCCGCTGGAAAGCTCGTGGGTCTCCGCACCAGTCCAGCAGCTCTGTGGCCGCCGTCTGGAAATTGGCCGGATTCTGTAAGTGCTGTTTGAGAGAAAGAAATCAAACAGTGCATGGTTAACATATTGAAGTTTTTAACCATAAAAATTCAACACGACACATATCACCATGTGTATAATATTCTGAGAGAAAACTACACATGCAGGAATTCAAGGATGAGCACCACCTAGAAAACTATTTCCACAAAATGATGATTTAGAAAACCATAAAACTAATTTTCTCTTAAATGGAATCCTCATGCCATTTTAAACCTGTACAACGGAAGGCAATAGTAACCAAAACTGACCTGTCAACAACATTTTCAAAATATTCTATGTTCCAAAGAAGATGCTTAAGTGGCTTATGACAGAATTTTCTTCTAGGGGTTAATTATCCTTTTAATTTTTTTTTAAAAAAAATATGCGCTTCATATTTTAAATACAGTATATGTTTCAGTCAGCCAAGTGCTCCAGCTCCCTTTGCCCTTTGACTTGGTGCATCTGCACAGCCCTGCAAGAACCCAGCCGGTAACCCAAGGCCTCCTGGTCTGAACGCAGCTGTGCATTTTGGGACAGATCCACTCTTCTGACAAAGAGCTCAGTGTGCTTCAAGGCCTCCTCACACACCGCAGTACGTCCTAATCCAGACTCTTCATCATCTTTTGTCCACTAAGATGTAATAGATCTGCACCTCTGAAAGCCATAGTCAAGCAGGCCGGCCAATAAGGCGAGCACAAGAGGGGGGGCTTTGTGGCAGAATTGAATGAGAAAAGGCTTATTCTCCTTTCCCTACGATTTTTTTATTTATTGAGCGCCGAGGTTGTTTATCCTCCCCTCAGGACTGCCCTCCCCCCACCCAAACTCTCCAGCGACTGGTGGCGCACAAGACATGACAAGAAATTTAAACAAACGAGCAATCTGTACACCCTCTTCAGAGCCTTTGCACGTTTAATGCTCCGGCAATGTTTGGCTGCTCTGAGGAGGAGACTGCGCACTTTGAAGACCATTATACTCCGACGGACACCTCCTCTTCCCCGGCTTGCTGCGAGGAAGCGGCATTGTCTTCCAAGGGCGGCAGAGGTCGCCATTTGAATGAGCGGCTTTGGTGTGTGTGTGTTGACAAAGAGCTCATCTGACAAAGAGCCAATGTCTACTGCCGCAGAACCCTGCTGAGTAAATCCTGCACAGCATAAGGGATATGCGGGTAGCGAATGTTCCCCCCTCTCACCAAAAAAATAATACATTTAAAAAAATATCCATTTTGAGGAAGCCAGTTCTCTGTTGAAGCGAACATTCTGATGTCTGGGTCTAACCGCACGATTATCAGGAGCGAGAGGAGGGGATGAAAAGCTTGTTGTTATGATGGTGGGCACTCAGAGCAGAGTGTCAGCAATGAAGGGTTTTTGGCAGGATCGCAACACAGGTGTTAACATAACAGTGGCCAAATCTCAGCACTCCACCTTTCCCCTGCCAAGCACACGGTGTCCAAACAGGACCTCTCCACCTCAGGGCAGCTCTGTGTGTTGTGAACAGTCACTCCAGAGGCTTTAAATCATGTTGCTTAACCAGGTCTGGACATCTACACTTCTGATCATCAATACTTCAAATCACTGTATTTAAATATTAAGTGGCTGTATAATGGAAGATTCTTGCTATTGTCTTGCTGTTTTCCCAGTCCAGTAGCGACGACAAAAAAAAAGCAAGCTTTACAATATTTACATATGATGTTTACATACACCGTTTACATACATGGAAAACCTGGTAAAATTAGGGTATATTAAATGTATTCCAGGGCTAGAAAAGTAAATAATAAAAAATAAATCTTTAAAATTATTTATTTAATTTTATTTTCTGGATTTGCAAAAGAAAAAGAACAGAAAAAGATTTGCAGAATAGGACTAAGTTTTCTCAATTTTATTTACTTAATTAAAGGCAATTCTATAGAAAGAAATCTTCAAATTATTCAACCACGTTGAAGATTGTACTCAGATAAAAGACAGGGAAAAAAAAAAAAGGTCAGGATCTTGAAATCTTAAGGGCAATTGCTCTCATCAACTAATCTGTCAGAGGAAATCCCAGAGCATGAGCTCATTTCATCAGTCCTACACGGGACATGGACCATGAATAACTGCCTCCTCCAGCATCAGAATACTCTTCAGCAAATTTGTATTCATGTTCCATGTGAATGATAATTTCTTCTTGCTTAAGAAGAAAAGAGAAAAGAAAGACTCTAATTAAAACGAGTCGCTGTGGCATGTTTCACTTATTATTTCTAATCATTAAATTCCTCCTCATGTTCTTGATGGAGAATGAGCCAAGAGAATTGTTCTGATCATCCAAACGTTCATCGTGCATTCAAAGGTAAACAATGTGAATGATAAGAGTTTCAGTTTTAGTTAGTTAGCAGAATAAACTGAAGCTATACAAATAAACCAAAAAAAATGGGGCCACTATTCACAGATGATATATATTTTAATTAAAAATATATACATATACACTCATCTAAGGATTATTAGGAACACCATACTAATACTGTGTTTGACCCCCTTTCACCTTCAGAACTGCCTTAATTCAACGTGGCACTGATTTAACAAGGTGCTGAAAGCATTCTTTAGAAATGTTGGCCCATATTGATATAGCATCTTACAGTTGATGGAGATTTGTGGGATGCACATCCAGGGCACGAAGCTCCCGTTCCATCTCATCCCAAAGATGCTCTATTGGGTTGAGATCTGGTGACTGTGGGGTCATTTTTGTACAGTGAACTCATTATCATGTTCAAGAAACCAATTTGAAATGATTTGAGTTTTATGACATGGTGCATTATCCTGTAGGAAGTAGTCATCAGAGGATGGGTACATGGTGTTCATAAAGGGATGGACATGGTCAGAAACAATACTCAAGTAGGCTGTGGCATTTAAACGATGACCAATTGGCACTAAGGGGCCAAAAGGGTGCCAAGAAAACATCCCCCACACCATTACACCACCACCACCAGCTTGGACAGTGGTAACAAAGCACGATGGATCCATGTTCTCATTCTGTTTACGCCAAATTCTGACTACCATCTGAATGTCTCAACAGAAATCGAGACTCATCAGATCAGGCAACATTTTTCCAGTCTTCAACTGTCCAATTTTGGTGAGCTTGTGCAAATTGTAGTCTCTTTTTCCTATTTGTAGTGGAGATGAGTGGTACCCTGTGGGGTCTTCTGCTGTTGTAGCCCGTCCGCCTCAAGACTGTGCGTGTTGTGGCTTCACAAATGCTTTGCTGCATACCTCGGTTGTAACAAGTAGTTATTTCTGTCAAAGTTGCTCTTCTATCAGCTTGAATAAGTCGGCCCATTCTCCTCTGACCTCTAGCATCAACAAGGTATTTTCGCCCACAGGACTGCCACATACTGGACGTTTTTCCCTTTTCACACCATTCTTTGTAAACCCTAGAAATGGTTGTGTGTGAAAACCCCAGTAATTGAGCAGATTGTGAAATAATCCCAACAACTCCCTACCAACAACAATGTCACGCTTATTTTTTGATATATATATTATATATATATATATATATATATATACACATACATTATTTAATATGTAGTTAAAATGAACAACAAAATTGTAGGAAAAATTGGTTTGGGTGAGTGTGTGATTCAATTCAGTGCAACATTCGCCTTAAGTTGATTGTGATGTCAGTCTGCGCCTCTCAGACAGAAGAGGATCTCATTTTGTGTGATTGACAGCTATTGGCTGCTGACTGCTCAGTGTGCGGGCTTTAACTGCTGGAGAGGAAGCGCGCAATGAGAAAACAGAGAAATTCTGTAGGATGGACTTGTAAATTAAACTCAGATGGCTGGTTGTATGAGAATAGAAAATAAGTCAAAGAAGTCGAGAGAGAAAATGGTCCATTTGATCGACATTACAATCACAACATGCTGATGGCTTCACGCGGGTGTTAGTCATGAGATTGGACATAATGTTTTACACTTCTGTCATTATAACCAACTGAGTAAAGTTGAGGGAAGAATAGATTGCATGACAGGCAGGCGTATGATTGAGTGACAGGATGGCAGAATGATGAAAAGAGGGAAACTCGACAGAGAGCAAAGGAAACACCCCTATTAGATTGAAAGAGTATCAGGTTTTTGACATATTTGTGTCACAAATATTAGAACAGTTACAAATTGTACAACGTACAGACATTTACATATAGATGTAGAGGTCATTTAAATATGGAAGTCTTAAAAGTACAGTAGCAAATCGATAGTAGGTGTGTCCACCAAAGCGTTTTTAGCCTGCTGAAAACAGTGCTCTTTTGCAGTGCAGCGTTTTTTTTCTTCAGCTGAGACGCTATAGGTGCGATATGATACAGAATATCAGCCCAACTGCTACTAGTATCTGATTTTGTAAATAGTTTGTTTATGAATGTAAAGATGTAGACACATCTTTACATACTTTAGTATGTAAACTTTACTTTACTTTAGTGCCAGACCAACAATATAACATTGTTGGTCTCGCACTAGTTTTGGATGAAGAGATGTGCTTATTGTTTTCATTTGTTGAGGTTGTACAAAGCAGAATATGACGGTTGGTCGGTGTAGTGTGTCCCGCCCCTCCTCCACTATGATTGGATGGCTGCTGTGACAGTGACGAGTTTTACCCTAAGTTGAACATTCTTTAACTCCCAGCGACCGGCAAAAAAAATGGAAAAAAGCATTAAGGGGTCAGTGTGAAATAGATGCTCAGCAGCGCTCCCATTGAAAACAATTAAAGCACACTAGCCTCTGGAAAAGAATACGCTTTGGTGGACACATGGCCGAGCGGTCAGAAAAACAGTTGTGTAAATCTATATAACTGTTGTTGCCGCAAAAACCCTGATACAAATAATATGTGGACATCAGGGGAAAAATAAAATTATAACGTATACTTCTATAAACAAATACTGTCTCTCCTAAAATTGAGCTCACCGGGACAATGTGCCATATCAATATGATTAGTGTGCAGCAATCGATATTGTTTTGTCTTTAGTTTTAATCAGGCTCAATCTGCTATGCAAAACGGAGATAACAGTGTCATTTGTAACCAATTAAATAGGCTCAGAAATTCAATGAATTCTTACATGCTGTGGACATGATCTTATTAGCGCTTAGACTTGCCTAATTGAAGCAGAGACAACAAAGCCTAGCAGAAAACTGTGTGGACATGAAAAATCCTGAACTGTGTGTAACAAGTTGGCATGTGAAATATTCCCATAAATCTGTCAAGAAAAGCATAATGTCACACCTACATAGCACTCTGCAATTTTCAAAGTCTACAATCAAAAGATATACGTGTGTGTGTGTGTATAATTATGAATGCCATTTTTGCTTCAAATGTCCTCACTGATATAGTGAAACATGAGCACTTTTGAAGTAGTTTTCACAAACTGAAGTGCTCATAAATTATTCAAAATTTGTGCTTTAAATATACAGATACCTACTGATAGGTTTATGGTTTATAAAAAAAATGATAAGACAAATCATTAGGGGACATTGTAAAAAGTATTAATTTAGGTGTAGGGTTAGGCTTTGGGTTAATCAGTCATTATACACTACTGTTCAAAAGTGGGAGGTTGGTTAGTTTTTTTGTAATATTTTTGAAGAAAGTCTTATGCTCACCAAGGCTGCATTTATTTGTTCAAAAGAACAGTAATATCAGTAATATTGTGAAAAAACTGAATATATTTTAAAACACAATTTATTCCTGTCATGGCAATGCTGAATTTGCATCATTACTCTAGTCTTCAGTGTCACATGATCCCTCAGAAATCAGACTAATATGCTGATTTGGTACTTAAGATACATTTATCATCATCATTTTTAAAACTGTTGTCCTGCTTCATTTTTTTGTGAAACCCCTGATTTTTTTTTCAGGTTTAATTGATGAATAAAACAATCAAATTCATTTAAAATATAAATATTTTTGTACCATTATGTTTTTACTTTCACTCGTAATATGAATTTCTTTAAATAAATCTTTTGAATGGTAGTGTAATTAGCTTAATTTAAAAGTAATAGAAGTCTATGGCATGTCTGCACATAGATAGCGAACTAATGTGTATGTTTGTGTACACAAGCACAAGCAAATTGAAGCAATCGACTGAAAGGAGATGCTTGGAAAACCGCCGAGGAGGACAACGGAGTTCAGACTCCAACCATACTCAGCAACCTGATATGAGCCAAGTCTGTAACAATGAACAGACAGACGGACAGTCGTTGTGTCACTGGGGTTCTTATCCTGGGTCCTCACCTGTTTGATGCACAGCAGCCTGTCATTGGTCTGCTGTATGTGCCTGTCCATCGAAGGAATCGAGTTCATCTTGACTGCTGCCTCTTTCTCTCTACCTGGAAGCCATTAAAGTTCTTCTCTCTGAAAAATGGACAGACAAAGAGAAGAGTGTGTCAGGCTGAGAGAAAAACAGGAGAGCTCTTCATCGCAAATCTGTGATCTCAACAAGGCCCTGAAAGACACGATTGCTCATATGACATTTCAGTAGTGGCTGAGGAGGAGCCGTCCCATCCATCTTTCATGTTGACGGTGTAACTTTGACACTCCTCTTAGTTTCTTACAAGTAAAGAGCAACCTTGATCTTCATAAATTATCAGCAACAGCACAAAAGCAGAAGAAGTGTGAGTATGTGTGCTTACAGACCTCTACAAATGCCTGAACCCCATCAGTGTGTCCATTACACGCTACTAAAGATATCAGGCCTTACATTCAAGGTTATCAATTTAGCCGCTGTGGACTGATTTACAGTTGAGTTCGCTGGCAAATAAACATGAGGCCCCGTGGCCAGCACTGTAACTCACTGCTCCGACACACAGAAGGATTAATTGGTAAGGAATGGGAATGTCGGGACTTCATCTCTCATCTGACCACTTTACTGCCATAGCTCTTAAAATTCCAAGGCACAAAATGTAGGGAAAAAAAAACTGACAGACAGCAAAATTCCCCCACCACCCACTGCAGAGGTCTGATAAAGCGCTCTTCAAATACCTCGGCTGTGTGCGTGACAGGACAGGGAGCGTCTCCGGCTCTCAGGAGGGTTAGATAGTGCCCTATATATGTTAAAGCAGTCAGTGCATTTCAGGAAGTGATGTCGGGACAGGTATTAAGAGTGCTTTCTTAAGCCCACATGAAATGTTTAAGCATGTAAGTCACGGATGAGACGGCATGCCTGGGACCTGCATAATAAAAGTGTGCTGAACCCACGTCAGTTTGAGCAAAAATAACCACCAACTGTGCAGTTGGATGCAATGAAAGCAAATGATAATAGGAATTATTATTATTATTTTTATTAATAATCCGTTTTTGTATTGTTTCCCAGTAAAACTAAATAAAAATTCTCAAAAAAATACAAAACTCTACAGAGAAGAAAAATTGTGAAAAACTTACTTTTGAAGAAAAACAACAACAACAAAAAACTATTCTCTCTAAACAAGTCATATCTTATGCAATTTGCTTCCAAGTTAAATATTATATATTAATTTTATATTTAGATCTTTTTTTCTCTAAAAACTGGATAAAATTGGATAAGTTTTGTCCATTGAATGCAATGTAAATTGCTCTGGATATAAGAGAATACTGTCTTTTTTTTGCAAAGAGTAAATGTAATGCTAATTTGGCAAAAATGCTCCGACAGGATTTGTGTCGATGTGGCTGCAGTGACGGTCAAAGGCCAGCAGGTGTCTCTCTCTCTCACACACTGCAGCCCTGCCACCCTGACCATCAGCACCACCACAAATAACTGCTGAGTGTTCCTTTAAGCCTTTACAAGCGCTACAAATCCTCTGCTCCAACCCACTAACGGGGAACGCTCAAACCAGAGGTTCGCCTGTCTGACCTTGTGGCTATTGATTAACTATTTCCCTCCTTACCCCGCTGTCACTCTCACCTCCAGCTATGCTCAGTGTGAGGAAGAATGGGGGGGGTGGGTGCTCACTTTCCTCCTCCTCCTCTCTCTCTCGGCTTTTGTTTGGTGTGCAAACTCTAAGCTACGGGCTTCCAAGAGGGTGATGATGACATGAAAACATCATTACAGTGGCTGCTGAACATCCTGATCTATGACGTCAGAGAGCTGTAAAGCAGAGCCTAGAGTCCAAAACTCCAGCTTGATCACCAATCTCTCTCTCTCTTTCTCTCTCTCTCTCTCTCTCTCTCTCTCTCTCTCTCTCTCTCTCTCTCTCTCTCTCTCTCTCTCTCTCTCTCTCTCTCTCTCTCTCTCTCTCTCTCTCTCTCTCTCTCTCTCTCTCTCTCTCTCTCACCCCTCAGGCAATGAAGGCTGGAAAAACACCAGTTATATAACACACCAACTACCTCAATGAAAACAAACTCTTGTTCTCATTATTCAAAGAGAAGCAGAAGCTAGCCATGGAGTCACTCCAAACAGAAAGTATACAGTCAGTTCCTTGGCCACGATGGAAGCATTTCACCATTCACTTATCCTTTAAATATAATAATAATACTAATTGTTATTAGTATTAGTATTATTAAACACACACACACACACGTGTCACTTTTTCAAATATTGAGGTTATTCATTAAAACATTACTTAAATAAATTAAGCATAATAAATAAAACAAGCATACTAAAACTATTGGTGAAACCAATGATTCGACAGAATAGTTTGTGGAATTCACACCGTCAAACCATACAACGTAATATCCAGGCATTAAGAAGTAAAACAGCATGGTAGAGAACCTAAACCTCAAAAAAACAGTAGGATAAATCATATCAGATGAACGAGCCTAGACAAAATTCATACTGTCAGAACAAAAACAAAAGCAAGAAAGTGAAGTATAAAAAACACACTGTGTTTAATCTTCAGAAAGGTGGGGTCAGAAAGAGGGCTGCGAGAGAGAGAGAGAGAGAGAGAGAGAGAGAGAGAGAGAGAGAGAGAGAGAGAGAGAGAGAGAGAGAGAGAGAGAGAGAGAGAGAGAGAGAGAGAGAGAGAGAGAGAGAGAGAGATGTATTCTGTGCAGGGCGAATTATCTCTTCATAATCAGACACACGCCGCATGAGTGAGTTTTGCATTTCCACTCACGCTTGACTCCCCTTTTCAAAGGTAGCTCTCTATAAATACCATCAGTCCCTCTCTTGGGTTAAGGACAGGGATTGAGAGACTGATACCAGCCTGGAACACAATTCAAGAAAAAGGCCAAGCTTAAAAGACAGATCATAATTACAGCTCGGGCTCTGATCCCACCAAGAGATCTACTCAAAGCAACTCAACTCATTCACGTGGTGTAAACGTCTCATTCGCCACTTTAATGCAGGCAGAACAATGGTACATAGCCAGAAAATAAACTCAATCAGCAGAGTGTCTTTTCGATCTTATTCTGGCCAAGTGCTTCCCACTAAGGCAGGAAAGATCAGTTTGACTGACATGTAAAATGAACAATCACAACTGATCTTAATTTTACATGCCAATAAAAGGGACAGTTCACCCAAACTACAAAATTTCATCCCCTCATGTCATTCCAAACGTGTAAGTTTCTTCCATCGGTGGAAAACAAAAGATGTTTGAAAAGAAAGTTGGTGACCACTGATCGTCACTGTATTGACATTTCTCAAAATATCTTATTTTATGTTCCACACTGTAATTAAAAAACAAACAAAAATAAGTTACCTGGTTACCAGGTATTCAGTGCATTAACTCAAAATTTGAGTTAATACAATGAACATTTTTGATAATCGACAACCTTTATTCAAATATTAAAAGATTTTGTAAGCCTACTGGGTAATTGCCAAAATTATGCCAAATTATGCTATTTTCATGATTTATCTTTTTTTTTTATGTGGTTCACATCCAATATTTTGAGTTTCTTAAAGCAATTTCCTTCATTGTATCAACTAATTTTTTTATTTCAATAAATTTGAAGGCAACCAGGTTACTTCTACTTTAAGTTTAACCAACAATATTTTTTACAGTGAGAAAAAATATAGAAGAATATGCAGAGGAATAAATACTACTGTTCTAATATATTTGATCCCACTGACCTGTCAAACTAATCCAGTGATTAGGTCTCCATTAAAAGAGTTCATAAAACTAATCTTTATCTGTGAACTGGTGAACTCTTGATTTCAGAGCGTTGCATAGCACCCGCCAATTAGAGGAGACCGGTGGTTTCAGCCAGGTCTTGTGCACAGTATGCCTTTAGACGGTCAGTGCATTGACTGTGAGTTATGTGGTTGTAACATATGAGACTAGCAGGACCTGCTCTCTTTCAGCTTGGCTAATCAGAGTGCAGTCATACTAAAGATCAGACCAGACCGCCAGCAGAGAAGAGACAGAGGAAAGTGTCTCAGCACCTGTTGGTGTGAACACCACAGCTGAGAGGCATGTGTCCACGGCACGGTCTGCTTGGATCGATCCCCACAAACTAACTTTAAGCCACAAATAGTTAGGCCAACAAGAATTTGGACACTACTACCTTATTGTTCAAAAGTTTGGGGTCAGTGCGGTTTTTGTAATGTTATGCTCACCAAGGCAGCATTTATTCGATCAAAATACATTAAAAACAGACATGTGTGTTACAATTTAAAATGTAATTTATTCCAGTGATGAATTTTCAGCATCATTACTCCAGTCTTCATTGACACAAGATCCTTCAGAAATCATTCTAATATGCAGATTTTGAGCTCAAGAAACATTTCTTATTATTGTCAATGTTGAAAACAGTTGTGCGGCTAAAAATATGTTAATAGAAATATATGTAATGTTATAACTCTCTCATTCATTCTTGCTGAATAAATATATAAACCGTGAACTTTTTTTCATGTTGTTGCGTGATTTGATAACAACATTTAAAACCAAATTGCATTAGCAAACTAGAGCTCATCTCTGAACTAACACTATTCCGTTCAAGTAGCCCTAAATTTGGTTCTTGTAAACATTGGCAGCATCTTGCAGTTAACATTTAAAACCAATAAATACTATTTTTAGTCAGTTGATTTTCATGAAACATGTGCTTGTGTTGCTTGTGTTCAAAACACAATGATATTTTGTTTTCTTAAGGAATAGTCGTCATATATTTTAAGCGTAAATATATCAAAAGTACACAAACTCAAACTTTCCCATAACTGTTTTGCTAGTCGACTAATTCAGACATCTTTTATGAAGATGAAACTGAAAAACTGTAAATAGTGAAAAATAGCTGAGCACATAACCATTCTGTTCTTGCTCTGAAGCCTTTTTCCGTGTGTGTGTGGTGAGGAGCAGCGAGCTGGACAGTGGCCCCTGCAGACAGCACAAGGCAGCATTTGTTATGTGAGTCCAGAAAGGCAGCGTAAAGGCTCTCCACTGCTCTCTATTGTCCTGACCTAAAATGTGCCGTAATCTCTCGAGCAGTCTCTCTAGCACCATATGTGTGTGTGCTGGCCTCCTCCTGCCCCCATCTCTCCTTTTTTCCCTCTCTTTCTCCCCCATTCTCTCCTGCCACTCAATCCGCCCCTCCTCCCTCTCTCTCTCTCTCTCTCTCTCTCTCTCTCTCTCTCTAGAACCCGGGCAGCGCGCTCCTTTAACAGGCTGGGGAATGGATTCATTTCATCTAATGTGGTTTGGTCTGAAGCAGAGCCACTCACCCTGAGCAAGAGGCTCCCCACTGCAGTCATGTGTTTTCATACAAGCCAATCAACACGGCCGCACCGGCTCACAATCTTCCCCCACCGCCGCCCTCCCTCTCTCTTCCTCTCACACTCTCTATTTATTTCTTTCACTCACTCTACCTTCCTCTTACTCTCAAACTGACTCCCCCTTTCCGCTTTCCCCCCTCCCTTTCTGCCACCCCCTCCTTTTCTTCTTTACTCTTTACATCTGCCTGAGGCTTTCTGTTTCATTCTGGTCACAAGGCACTTAGCTACTGACTCGAGTCTGCTTTTCTGTCCCTTCACCTCTCTCCTCACCTCATCCTCCACGATATCACAGTCCCCATCCTTCCTGCTTGCTTTAATTTGTCTTTTCTGTTCCTCTTTCTATACCTGTCTCTCTCTCTCTCTCTCTTATTATTTGTTCAGAGCTCAGATCTGTTGGGATCCCTGCTGGAACAGAAGGTTGGTGTGGCCCATCTGTGAGCTGATCAGAGAGGGGAGGGCATATGCACAGACAGACCACCCCCCTGAACTAACAGACTATTTTAATTAGTGGTCAACAGTTAAGGGGGTTTTAATATAATGCGGATATACATGCGATGCTAGCCAGTTCTATTTATTATAATTATATGTAGTAAAAGCAAATGAAATGCATAAACACAAAAAAATTAATGTGTGTGTTTGTGTGTGTGTGTATATATACACACATTATATATAGATATTTATATCTATATATTTCGAGCATCAAAAAAGCTTTAAAATTAGTTTTTTCCCCTGTACATTAGAATGTGTCCTGTTTAATTTTATATTTTTCTGAGCAAATAATAATTATGAATATTATTATTATTATTTTTACCATGATTTACAGAAGACACCCACTAAAATGTAATTCAGTGTAACAATTTTTATGCATCAGAAATACTTAGGCATATTTAAAAAAAAGGAATAGTTTGATGACATATTAAAAGACTTAATCTGAGGATCACAGTTCAGGCCTCAAATACTATTTAATTGTAATTTGTAATCTTTATACTTTGCCACTATCCTTCAAACCACTGGTTTTACCAATTTGTCAGGAATAAGTTGTTGTAAGGAAGCAAAAATCATTTAAAATATAATAACATTTTTATGATCACATTCTTTTATATATTTTAATAATTACAGGTCAGAATAAGTATATTGTTTAATATTTACATCAATATATCCGCTACTCTGAATGGCCATGGTTTGTTACTCTGAACGACATTTTGCCAAAAAGGGAGATAATATTGCCGTTGTTCCATAATTGCAATGTTTTTAGTATTAGCCTGTATCATTAAATTAGTTTCAATAATATTGTTATAAGTAAAAGCAAATATTGAAAAATAATAAGCATTTTATTCTACTGTTCTGATGCTCTCTGTCATGCTTGCCTAGCTTGTCACGTTGTTTCCGACTTGCTTTGCCCTAAAAATGACTCCTCGCAGCTATATTTATGAATACTTTTTTGTTTGCCAAACTAAATAACATTATCAGGATGGGTATTCTGGGTGGAGAATCCCCTCATTGTTCTCTTTTGAACTTGTGAGGGGGAACACACTGTTCAGAAAAATTTGAAAGCTATTATTCTGACAAATCGAAATCCTGAATACGTTTCCTGGCTTAAGGTCCGTTCACACCAAGATAATAATGATATAGTTAAAAAACAAATAGTTCTAAGATGTAGTTAAAAAAAATCCTTCTAAATACAAAGAAACGATTGTGGAATCACTTTCAGAGCCATTTTTTTTCTTCTTCAGCTAATGAACGATAAATACATTGACAGCCAATCAGAATCTATTCCGCTTTAAAGACCTCCAGGATTTAAAGCAGCTGACATCAGACCTACAGTACATGCTTAGAATGAACAGTGTTATCGTTCATTGGTGTGGACGCTTATATAGTTACATTATAGTTATCATAATAGTTATTGTTCTTTGGTGTGAATGGGTTTTAAGAGTGCCACCAAAGCTGACTGGCCGCATTTTACAGCGCCTTTCAACTCCCTCTGTTCATGGGTCTCTAAAATGAATCAATATCACAGATAATACGAAAATGCATTAAAATATTCATATGTTTATGTTTTAAGTTTAACACATATTTGTCCATGCTAAAAATTCCTCATTTATCTGTAATATAAATAAGATGGTAAAATTGTCATTTATAGAGTGATACTGTCATTCAGTGTAATAGAATTGGAAAATGATTTCCCCCATATTTTGTTAAATATATATTATATATTTTTTCTTATACATTTTATTTTGACAAAAGTTATTTGAAATATCAAAGCGGACACCATTACTTGCATTTAACATGTTTTTTTTGTACATAAAACGACTATTGTAAAATGACACCAAAAATGTGAGGTCTTGCCTTTGACTATATATGTTCTCTACTAATTAGTTACCATGCATATTACCTAGGATATTGGCTGTTTAGTACTTATAAAAGCATATATTAATGCCTTATTCTGCGTAACCATATTCTACATCCCTTTATTTACCTAATACCTTATAAATTATTAATAAACAGTAGGAGTTTATTAAGGCAAGTCGTAGTTAATAGTTAGCCAAAAGTGAGAACTGGAACCTAAACAAAAGTGTGACCAAACTAATACAACAAATAATTAAATAAAAAAATAAAATACTTTTTTCTCCATTTTTAGTTTTGTCATTTGCCCCCCAAAAAATAAAATATATATATATATATATATATATATATATATATATATATATATATATATATATATATATATATATATATATATATATATATATATATATATATTATATCTATCTATCTATCTATCTATCTATCTGTCTGTCTGTCTGTCTGTCTGTCTGTCTGTCTGTCTGTCTGTCTGTCTGTCTGTCTATCTATCTATCTATATATATATTAAAACAAATTATATAAAAGCCATGCAAAAAATACATTATGTTAAAAATATAAAGTTTTAAAATGATATATTATTAATATATTATTACATTAACTTAATTATAAAAGAAGTCAGGAAAAGTAACATAACTTGTATATAATCATTCTTGGTGCATTGCTTGATCAATCAAAATTGAGGACTAGAGCTATCTGTTGTATAATCCGAGACACATCATTGTGTACCGTATACTTCTTTACAAGAATGGAGAATATGGAACTAACAGATATTATCTGTACAGTCACATATATCATGAAGGCTCACATCTGAAAATGTTCAACACTGTGATTCTTCACGCACTGTATTTCTCCAAGATTCCTTTACACCTCTGTAGAAGCGGAACGACCTCAGTCGGTTTGACCTTGCCCTTGAGTAGGTGAATGAAAAGCACATCACTAACAGAGGGCGAGTATGGCTGCCCTGAAAATAATGTCAACCCAGCGTTTCCCGTGTGAAGGGAGCAAATGCATCCTGGCCTCATACTGAACTGCTGCTGGGCTGCTGTACAGATAATATCCACTTTAATTTCTCACCTGAGGGAAACTTCTCACGAGGGAGCTGCTGACGCCAGGTTGGGGATGTGACAGCCATTTTTCATCAGCTCACCGCATGATGCCAACACAAAATAACCTTTTTCTACTAGTCTGGGGTCAGTTTTGATTTTTATATTGTGTATCAATGTGATTTATTGCTAAACTTTCTTCCAAAGTGTCAGTTTAGACACCCGAAACTTCAACACATGGACACACCACTTGCAACACCACTCTTTTAAGTCAATTAATTACCCAATATAAAGAGAGTGACGAAGAAAAACACTTTTACACCGGCAACTATCCCTGCGGCTTGTGCACCTCCCAAAACGGACAGCCAGTTTTGAAATTGTTCGCAGCTGTTTAACCATTTGATATTTGAGAGCGTTTGGCGTCTATAAATATTGAACAGCGGTACGGTGCCAGGGGTCTCTACAATGGCAGGTATGTGTCACCAGATACCCCAGGACAATCCCGTCATACCATGAATACGTTGAGGGGAAACAGAGATGGTGTTTCTAAGGCGATTTGTGAACTCACTCTCCCTTGTGCTCTCATTCCTCTGTGTCTGCTCACTTCAGCTCTGATTCACTGCGCAGGGCAAGACCAGAACTGTGAAAAACTCCAGCTATCTCAGATAAGAGCTCCGAGGGTCTGTGTGGCACTCGGCCCGTCCAACTAGAGACGGCAACAAATCACTGTGCGCGTAAATCACGATTTAACCCTTCGCTCTTATCAACAAACTGCCCAGGATTGCCAATCATAGCTGTAGGTGTGTGCGTCTTTGTGAGGCTGAGCAAAAGCATGTCCAGCATTCCAAACAATTTTCTCTCACCCTCCTCTGGCTCATCCTGAGATTCTCTCATTTGTCAGAGTTCGCCAACTGCCAGGCCTGGACAGCCCTGTGTAAATAAACCAGGAAGTGCGTCCATCTCACAGTGGGTTAGAGTGGCAGGAGCAGTAAACCCGCTCAAGTCTCCCACTGGTAAAATTGCTTCTGTTATGTTTCTTTGTTTTCTCTTGCATTATATGATCAATATAAAACAGTGGTTAACCATTTCTGATAGTGGACTATGTCAGTAAAACAACAATTGTGGACTAACTTGCAAACCGAAATAGAGGAAACCACCAACTAAATCAAAACCACTTCCTACAGTTTTAACTAATGTACATCAACGCTTAGAAATCCATTTAATAGCCTCACTTTTCCCAATCCATAATTTTGTCAAAATGCTTTTATTTCACTGAAAATAACTTGACTGCAAATCACAAATTAATCACAAGGTTATTCATAATAATCCTTCATACTCAGATTTAGACTACCATTCTAAAGTTTGGAGCCATTTTAGAAATGACTTTAAAGGTTTAGTTCACCCAAAAAATGAAAATTCTCTCATTAATTACTCACCCTCATGTCATTCCAAACCCGTAAGACCTTCAGAACACAAATGAAGATATTTTTGATGAAGAGCTCTCTGACCCTTCCAAAGACAGCTATTTAATGAACACTTTCAAGGCCCAGAAAGGTAGTAAAAACAGTTAGAATAGTCCATGTGACTCTAGTGGTTCAACCATAATTTTATGAAGTGACAAGAATACTTTTTGTGTGCAAAAAAAACAAACAAAAATGATGACTTTATTCAACAATTTCTTCACATCTGTGTCAGTCTTTTACGCTGTTGACGTAGTAAATACAGTCCAGCGCTTCAGAGTTACATCAGAGCCAGCACAACACTTACCATTGGCCACTGCTGTTCACGTGAGCATGACGCATGCTGGTGATGCTGACGCAGGAGTTGACCAGCATTAACTATATAGGAGACTGACATTGACGTGAAGAAATCGTTGAACAAAGTTATTTTTGTATACTTTTTGCACAGCAAAAAGTATTCTTGTCACTTCATAAAATTAAGGCTGAACCACTGGAGTCACATGGACTATTTTAACAATGCTTTTACCACCTTTCTGGATCTTGAAAGTGTAAATAGATGTCTATGGAGGGGTCAGAGAGCTCTCAGGTTTCATCCATAATATCTTAATTTATGTTCCGAAGATGAACAAATGTCTTACAGGTTTTGGAACGACATGAAGGTGAATAATTAATGACGAATTTTCTTTTTGCCTTTTTTTCTTGTCTGAGTATTTCACAATCTGCTCAGTTACTGGGATTTTCAAGCACAACATTTTTTAGGGTTTACAAAGAATGGTGTGAAAGGGAAAAGCATCCAGTATGTGGGCGAAAATTGATTCAAGCTGATAGAAGAGCAACTTTGACTGAAATAACCAATTGTTACAACTGAGGTATGCAGCAAAGCATTTGTGAAGCCACAACACGCACAGCCTTGAGGCGGACGGGCTACAAGAGCAGAAGACCCCACCGGGTACCACTCATCCCCACTAAAAATTGGAAAAAGAGGCTACAATTTGCACAAGCTCACCAAAATTGGACAGTTGAAGACTGGAAAAATGTTGCTTGGTCTGATGAGTCTGGCTTTCTGTTTGATTTTAAACTGGTTTCTTGAACTTGACTATGAGTTCACTGTACTAAAATGGCCCCCACAGTCACCAGATCTCAACCCAATAGAGCATCTTTGGGATGTGGTGGAACGGAAGCTTTGTGCTATCCTATCAAAATCCAGAATATATTATACATATATACATACATATACAACACACACACACACACACACACACACACACACACACACACACACACACACACACACACACACACACACACACACACACACAATAAATCTGACAGACCTCAAACTTTTGAACAGTGTATCAGTTGATTAATTCGGTGTTGGTGGGTTGTTTACTAATTGTTATTATTTAATTAAAAACAATTAATGCAACTGTAATTATTGTAATTATATAATCATTGACAAACAGAACAAACATTGATTCAATTTAATAATTAATCGATTTTCGCTTTTTGATTTTCTTAATGAATTCATTGATTTTTAGGATTACAGATATCAAGCCAATCTTAAATACATTAGCTATATATCTGTTTCTGTATATTTCTTTTCATTACCATTACTCCAGGCTGTGGTTATGAATGGATGGTCAGTAAGTCTTCAAAAATCAGGTCACAGTGAGACACATGATTGTGAATCTTATGTACTGTTCCCATCTAAAAATAGCCCCTAATGCACATCAAGGCAAGGAAGCTACTGAGCATCTCTCAAAGCATAAAAGACGCCTTCACATGGATTCAGAAAGCACAGTCGCGTGAGATGTATGCTTGTCATGTGAAAGCTACAAAGATTTAATACATTTACATATTACTTTACTCCTTTAAAAAGAGAGAACCTAAGACTTGGCTGCGATATGAAAACCGTTAGAAGTTTACTACACCAATTTATTATTTCTGTGGTATCATTGAAAGAAAATGCAGTCTTTCATAAGGATGTATAAATTCTGAGATTTCTAATTTAGGGTGACAGCAGAAAGGAGGAATTCCAGGCCAGGCTTTTTAGAACAAGAAAAAAAAGAGAGTAATTTATGTTCCTGCACTGTTGGTAAAAGTGAATGGCTATATTTCAGGCTGGGGGATGAGAGCTCTGGCTCTGTCTGAGAGCTCAGCAGAACAGAACATTGGGTTTGTGGACCATGAGTGAGGAGTAGAGCTGACAGGCTGGTGTAAACCGAACCCTGCAGGCAGCAGACCAGCTTGGCTGTTGCTGGACACCTCAGGGCTCCTACTGCTGAATAGGTAAGCTGAGAAATTCCACAGCCTTCTGTTTCAGGCCTGCCCTAAAAGTGCTGAAACATCAGCAACTGCCGTCTACCACCGGGCTCTGAGCTCTATCACTCACACACTGAAGAACAGGAGTTCTCTCCCCTATTTCAGAAGATCCAATAACAATACAATCTGTACAAAAATTCTGGCCAAAGTCTAATGCCAATAGTTATAGAAATTTTATTTCTCATTCATATTTCATATAAGTATAAACTGAGTGCTTTGTGCAAAACACATTGTACCACTTTATTTACAAAATATTAATTCATATTTCGTTCACGACAGCACCAGACCCATGTGTTGTGTTGATGCGAGAGCAGATGTTGTTTGCGTGAATGTGCGTATGAGATTAACATTTTGTAAATAAAGGTGTAAATTAGCGTGCAACGCTTAATAAAATTCAGATTAAACAACTGGAGAGTCACATGGATTACTTTTATAATTTCTTTATTACCTTTCTGAGACTTGAAAGTGGTAGTTGCGTAGGCTGTCAATGGAATGACAGAAAGCTCTCAGATTTCATTAAAAGATCATCATTTGTGTTCTGAAAATGAACGAAAGTCTTACGGGTTTGGAGCGACATGCTATGTCATCTTTCACATGCTATTGGAAATTTCATAATTCCCACTTCAGAAGTCATGATTACGAGCTTGTTGCATTCAAGTGCTTTGTTGTCGGAATGGGACACCAGGTTTATTCTTTTCTATTTATTGGGGAAATTTTATTAAAACCAAAATTATATGTAGTGCACATGCACTGACAACCATATAAACATTTACCAGGTAGTCAGCTTCCTGCCAATTCTGTAATCTTGATCGAATGTAGGCTATTTTCACTGTGTACAAAATATAACACACTTCAAATGATTACTCGTATATGCAAATATTCACTACATTAATCACAATCTATATTTTTCAGGGGAAACTAATAAATCATACCCGTCACAGCAGTAGTTTTCCCCGCAATCATGTTTAAAATTTATAGCAGTTTTGTATCACTTATGTCAGTAGATTTACATCCAAACAAAAACTGATCACAAAAAAGCACATTATGTAAAAGACATTGCCCTGATTTATACAGCAAGATAACCAATGAAAAAAACTAAGTGATTCAAACACAGCCACACGCTTGCATACTGTTCACAACCGAGACTAACATTTTTCAAAAATCTCCCAACATCCGACCTCCTGCTCGGCAGCTCCTGCTGTGCCAGAGTTTTCTTGTGTTTAAAAAGACAAATCTAATTAGTGTGAAACTCCAATTAAATGAAAAGAAAACTATTAGAGGCATAAAAAAACTCTAGGAATAGAACTTGTCAATAGGGTGTAACTCTGCAACTCGTTATTGGGTAAAAAAAATATATGGTGATGAGCCCAGCTGATTGAAAATACAGTGTTTTAATTATCTTACACTCTAATTAAAGAGACTGATCAATGGCAAAGTGCTTATAGCTCATAGCTTATACACCTGTTTACAAGTGCTTTGTTACTGGGGGCTACTGAACTGAGTACAGCATGTTAAAAAAGAGGTTTCGCTGCTTGGAAAGCACTCAAATTGCACAGCTAATAGGATCAATTTGAAATTGATTGACATCAAACTCACATGATCTTCTGGACAGGCCGTATCTGCTTAAGCAGTGGTCAGCCCTGTTGGAAAAAAAGCATAGTTGATCAGCAACATAGATCAACCACCCTCACCGACAAGTTCAGCATCATCGACTATGTTTTGAGAACATAGTATTACATCAATCAGTCACACTTTAGTTTAGGGCCCAATTCTCACTATTCACTATGAACCTCAATAAATTTGCCTAATTACTGCTTATTAATAGTTTGTAAGATAGTTGTTAAGTTTAGTTATTGGTGGAATTAAGGGATGTATAATATGCTCATGCAGAATAAGTCAGTAATATGTGCTTTATATTAATAAACAGCCAGTAAAATGCATACTACTATTTTCAAATAGGCAAATAGTTAATCCTTCATACTCAGATTTGGAGTGAGAATTGGACCCTAAACTAAAGTGTTACCTTTAGTTATATCAATTTAATGACATATATCATTATAAAATGTAAGTATTCTTAATATCTTACACAAAGCTTAAATAAAATTATAATTTTATAATAAAATAAAATGATACAGATACATGTCAGGGTGATAAACTGTCCTTGTACTATAACGAAGACATACATAATCAGGCAACATTTGACTCGATTTGGGGCGGCACGTTTTTTTTTGTAGGCCTACCTGAATCAACAACGTATTTACAGAAATTAATCAAACTAGTTTAATGTTGCTTGTTACTCGTTTATTGGCTCTCTTTTTTAGAATGAATAATTTAGTAATTCTTTTTTTTTTAATAATTTAGCCTTAATTTTGTTATCGCAGGAAATGATGCGCTCGAAATGTCAGTCATTGTCTGTCCACCATTTTGCAAGACCATAAAGAAAAATGCCACGTCACAATTGAAAATATTTGCATCTTAAACCATGAGGGCGGGCCAGTGAATATCATATTGCAGTGTGCAAACTTTGCGCGAGAGTTATCCCGGTGAAGAAGTCTCAAACGCCAGTCAATTATTCACTATAGAAAACTGAAAGTAATAAACTGACCGAGTTTATAGCATCTGACGCTGCATTAATGGTGCATATTCTCTTAGACACGATGATAGATTAATCAAATTTATTTTCTTAATATTTCACTTGTGGCCCGTTGTGGAAAATATTTTATTTTCGTGAATCGAGAATTATTTTGTGTTAAACAATTTGTTTTTTAAATGAGGAGTACGCTCGAACTAATCTTTATACCTTTGGAGAACGTTGGTTATGCATTGATGCGCTGTGAATGTGAATTGTAATATTAATCTAATAATAAAAATAGGCTATTCATAATAATAATTTAATATGCCTTTCCGTGCTTATCCGCTGCTACTCTGTCAAGGGCTAAATAGCATCTATAGGCACAACATCAAAGCGATTAAAGTTTTATAAAAAAATCCACATGAATGTTCAATGTTCAGTATCTTACTGCAATGTCCTCTCCTGTCTCATGGTGTTTTATGGGACTGTGTTTTCTCAGTGGATTTAGATATTGCTCAGGAGCTCATTGTCTGTAGAGGCCTGAGCTCCAACTTATAGCGGAGCTAACGGCTCATATCCGATACTCCATGACTACAGTAAATATGGGGAGGATCTGCCTCTTTTTCTTCAATTAAGAAATTAATCTCCAGTCCTCATGTGAAAGTCGCTTCTGGCAAGGGAGAAATATATTAATAAAACAGGGCTAGAGTGCTTTTGTCATCTGTACATGCCACTAAAGACAGAAACGAGAATGCGGAGGGTGGCGGCAAAGTGTCAGACTTTCATAAAGAAAATCAACTTGTGCGGTGTCGCCTGGAGCACGCAGTCGCACACGCAGCGGGCTAGAATCAATCCGGCCGACTGCGACTCAGCCCCTGTGGATTAAGATTTAAATTGAGGCCCATCTACTCTGTCACTAAAATGGATATTGTATCCTTTATGCAGGAAGTAGGGAATTACGGCGTCCCTCTATCCCCCCTTTACTGCTCTTGACAGATAAGTGGTGCAAGCAAAGCTGCATTGCACAGGCGCTGCTTTTCAAAACCAGCAGTCGTTTTCATCTAGGAACAGGCAAATAAAGCATGTGATGGCTGAGTCTGCGATGGACATACGCTCCGCTGTTCCTCTTAAAGCCTTGCATGCTGTGAACCGGCTCAAATAAATATTCCCAAAGGCATCCTTCGTTCAAACACTCTCCTTCAAACAGCGGCGAGCCAAGAAACAGCGCCATCATAGCACTCAAACTCTGTTTCCGACACACTCCCTCTCCCATCTTCTCTGCTTTCCCCCTACCAGGTTGCCTCTGTGTGGCCATGTGGTTGGTGTAGCTGAAAGGTCAGCGGTGGGTAATTTGTTTTTAGCTATGCAGACAAGCCTCACAACACACACGGCCAGGTAAACCAATTACACCCTGACATGAATTGCCATGACAAACAGCCTCCGCACACAAGCGCCACGGCCATTAGCGGTCAAGCCACTGTCCTCCCTTTTGGAGAAGAGCACCCGACCTACCCCGGTTAGCTCTCTCATTAGCTGACCAGGAAATCATAAACCAACACCTACTGTAACCAACCAGATGGTCCATATTTGTTACACGGAGGGATTTAAACACCATTAAATAATTTTTTTTTTATGGAATATTGCAATATTCATTATAAACGATTCATCCATGCACATTTAAAAAAAAAAAAAGTCCCCTCATAAAGCATGCTTGTAAAGTCCCCGTGAAATAAAAATTCACGTTTTTTGGCTTTTAGTATGAACTTGCGTTATCTAAGGGTGCTTTCACACTTCGATTGCCTGGACCGAACCAGAGTACGATTGCTCCCCCCTCCCCCTGTCCCTGCCCCCCCTGGACTGTGTTCATATTATATTATTTGTGTCCGAACCGGGGTTCGGTTGCGTCATCAAAGCAGCAGCTGTTTATCCTGTTGCTTAGTAACGACAGCGAGCGTGAAGGCGGAGAAATGCATAGCGTTGTTCCCGTCACTTTTATAGTTTTGTTTTTGAACCATTTGTTTTTTTATTCCAAAGATTTAATACGTAATGGCACTTGCGTCTATCTGCTGCGAATGCACTGCAAATGCTCTAAAGAACGCTGAAGACGAGCAGGAATTAGATCTACAGCTCTGTGCTTGCAGAATGTCAGTGACACTCGTAAGGTAAATGAATGAAACGCACACAAAACACAATTTTTACCCAATCATACGCCATTAATACCGGTTCACTTCTGCGATTTAGTACGATTGCGTTCACATCAGCAACGAACCATACCAGAGTTCACATGAACCGAACCCCAGACCACGTTTTTAAACGGACTCAGGTACAGTTCGCGGCTGCCCACTCGAGTTTGGAAGGCCCCGTTCACATCATCCAAACCAACCGAACTATGACGTCAATTGAAACTGTGTGCGCACTGAAAGTGCTAGTGTGAAAGCACTCTATAAGCCAGTGTGCTCCAAAACAATGAAACAAATTGCATTTAGAAGATAAGCATTCAAAACTTAGTCTTACTTAAACGGATCAATGATTTTGATGACATCAAGATGCACTTTAGCCTCTCCTCAGGTTTTCTGTCCAATCAAAATGCTCTTGAGGATCTAAAGCATCCTGTCCCCTATATTTTAAATAGACGCTGAAGCTGCTGCTCAAATCATTCACTTGTTCACACATTTACCGTTTTCTACATGGTGAAGGGCACATAGTGCACTATATAGGGGATAGGGAACAATTCAGACAGTGTAAACCTGCTCTCCATTGGGGGGCGAATAAAGTCTAGCACACAATAGCACAGGGCAGAGCGTACGAGTCTGCGCATACCAAAAAAATGTATTGGACCCATTTAGATTCTGCATAGAATGCTATATTTTAAAGCAATATGGAGGAGATTAGGAGGAGAAACAGTTTGAGATTTAGAGGAAACTGCAGCTTTACTAAGCCCGACGGTTATGGCCGAGCTGTGATATAAACTAAACGGTACTGGCCATTTTTTTAAAAAGGGAGGAGCTGATTGATATGTTTCACCCTGTTTTCCTGTTTCAGGGGTTACGTCAACACATTGAATAATGGTGCGTGTTTCAAAGCACATCAGTGGGCTTTTAATCAAAATAACTTCCTGTGACATCTCTTCTCTGATGATGTGTTCATATGCACGAGGGCAGTACAACCTGTCACTCACTTGAGTTCACAGCAATAGCAAACCACACCATCAATAGACTATATGATCCAGTCAATTCCCAGTGGACAAAATCAAATCCTGCTTTACATTTTTTTTTTCATTTTTGACAATGAAGCTGTTAGATATACAGTATGTCACTATAGAGAAGAAACTATCATCACAACTTCCGTTCCACGTCGACATTAAATTAATCGAGCTGTGAGCTGATTGACACAAATGCTAAAATAAACTGTTAAGCCCCTCCCATTTGGCAAGACCTTTATCATTTGGATTCCCAGAATTACAGCCAACAGCTTGAAAAGAACATCCTTTTGGTATTCAAAATATGTGACGAGATAAATACGAGCACAGGACGGATTTGGTCTGGATTTCATGGCATTAGTGATATGAACTGATGCTATTTTTCCTCATATGATTTTTAATAAAGCTCTTCAGCCTTTTTTCGGTCCGTGAATGTGTGTGTGCCCGTGTGTGCGCAATGTCTGGTACCACCTCGTGGAAACAACAGCTTTCTTGGCATTCGTTAAAAAATCTCCAGAGAAAAACTCAAGCTATGCCTGGCAGCCACAGCTTTATGGATGCGAGCAATTTCAGCCGCATGTTTGCAAAACAGCATGTCATCATCGCTGCTGTTAATCAAACACACTCCCTCATCTACCCCCACCGCACGCCCGCATACTGTCCTTCTCTCTCATGCTCCGGGGCTGCCATTTGACTCGCGGCTCCCAAGTATCCATGTTAAATCTGTTACCTTGCATCCCAGCCCCCCCGCACACCAATCCTCCTTGAAATTAATTACATGAGTGAGCAGCACTTTTACACTCACTAACTGGCCATTTCTGTAGTCGGCTCGGGAGGGCTCTCCTGTACTCCATTCACTGGCCCTGAAGCAGCCCTCGGCCTCCCCTGCCAGTTACTATGGCAACAATGTTCTTTCAGCACTTGCAAAATAATGAAGACAATGTGTTTTCCATTTAGATTAGTTTTTGGCGCGGCGGTGATACAGAGTGTCCATCTTAGCACCTCTTTCATGGCTGATACGATGCAATAAAAATGGCTCTGCCGGCCTCAAACACAGGTTTACCTTTACTATCGGCCAGATAGCTGGTGTGCGATACTGGTGATTTCTTTCTTCACTTAACACAACGGTTTAATTACTTGCTGAGAGGGTGGAAGATCAAGTCAGTGGAAAGAGAACAAAGGAGGAAACACTGCAGCTACTATGTGCGAAGAAATGTCAGGACTTTCAGTGAATTCAATAATATGGATGGAAAAGGGGAATTTACATTTCGTTTTACTTAATATGCAGAATAAACAACAAAATAATGCTTCAAAAAGTTACACTAAGAAACAACACAATTATCCAATTGCAAAAGCGAAACTATAAAAAACATTATTTAATGGCGCACTATTACGCTTGTTCAACTTTTTCACTTTTTCAAGTCCACTCCAAAAGGGAGATATTCTCTCTAACAGAAGACACTACAACAAACGGCTCTATGGGACTACAAAGCGTCTTTTCCGAGATCTTGTGAAGTCAAAATGTTGCTCATTTAAATAATCCCCGCCCACGGAATATGCAAAAAAGGGCTAAGGCCTTCTTGAGCTGCGCTAGAAAAGACGGAGACGACCTGAGTTATTAGCGTGTTGTAACAGTCAAGAATGAAAACCTATTCTAGTACACCCAAAGACTTCGCAAAAGGGCATTATAGGACCCCTATAGCCAGTCTCACATAAATGTATTTTTTTAACAGAATTTTTAAATATTTCTTTTCATTTCTAAATGCATCTTATTAAACTTATTGTAAACAACATGAATGTTGTTCTCTATTCTGTACTGGTGATCTGAGAACCGTTGCAACCCGGTCGATCTGACTCGAGAACCGCTGTATCAGTGTGTGTGTGCCATAGGTCTGTGCTGAGCTGCGAACTGCTGCAAGCTGAATATGTAGTCTATATCAAACCTACTGTTTTGATTACATTTTAAAATGTTTATCGACTTAGAAATTAAAAAGGAAAAAAGCTGTTCCTGAAAATATCGTGCATTATTGATGAAACAAATAACTGTTTAATTTGACCGTTTTACAATCCATTGTTTCCAAACTTTAAAATAATACAAGTGATAAGACAGCTTTGTTATGATGTTTCCAAACGTGATTAGTTTTATACACTTAAAACTTGTATTTCGTTCCTCTGAACAAATAACACGCATGCGCAGCTCATTGGCTCATCGGTTCTCAGTATCGAACGTGTCCGACAGAAACGGTTTTCGATTCTGAACTGCTGATCCGAGAACCGCTACGTTTGATTACACGCGCATGCTCAGTATCAGCTGCTCGTGAGCTCTCACAGCAAAACATGTCTCACTTCGGCTAATGGTTGGAGTTAATACATCTACTTCAAGATATTAGTTTATTTCAGAAAGTTATAACTATAGTAACTTGTGGGATAAGCCCTGATTTGAGACGCGAACCGTTTAGAACGATTCAGTTCAATTTGGTGAACTGGTTCGAACGGTTCACTATAAAGATCCGGTTAAAAAGAACGATTCGTTCGCGAACTGGACATCACTACATCCAATCAACAAATAATGGTCAGACTACACTCTACGTGTTTCTTTCAAAAATCCATTTCACTCAGATGTACGTCACAATATGGAAGAAAATATTTTTATGAAAAACTTTTTAATAAAAAAATTATGAAAAAAATACTGTGCAACTTTAAATACATACAACGCGGTTATTGGTTTATTTCGAGTCAGACTTGATTAAAGTAATGAGACTCTAAATCGATTCAGTCAGTGAGTGAGCCATTAGAATGAAACAAGTTTGAGACTGATTCTAAAAATAATCATTAATTTGCTCAAAATTGGTTAACAAAAATTCAAATCGGTTCCAGTATTAACAAAACAATAAATCTAGTTCTGAACAAGAACAGATTCTCAGTAAGCGACTCTTCTGAGGACAAATTAACTCTATGCAACAGTTTGCATAAACATCCACACCCTAGTAGGGATAGCAGTTAGCAATGCTGCTATAAAATCCAAACAAAGTTCTTCCCTGGAAAATCCTTCCCCAGAAAAGGGCCTTGGGCAGACCTAGCCGAAAGCCACTGCTGTGGATGGAAACAGCAGTGTTTACAGTGGAAATAGTGAGTCTGGGACATATTCTTCAAGTCCCTTTTCCACTGTTTATAGAAAAAGGAGAGGAACAACACTTCCTGAGAGGAAAGCCAGCTTTCCGAGCCCAAATCAAAATCAAGCGTTTTGACAAATCTGTAGACGGAGGAAACGTTTTCCACACATTTACACACTCACACAACAACAGTGGCGTCAACGATAGATCTTGAAGATATGCTCTTAAATGTAAAAGTGTTCAACTGCGCTAATAGATTTGAGTCGCACGAGCCACAGGATTTATGAGTTAGCGGCAACAGTTTATCCGTAAAATGTGCTGTAATAGATAGTTTTAGATCTCCTCTAGCGTGCAGTAATTGAGTCGCGTATGGCCCGTCTCTGTTTGTTTCTCATGGTATCTCTGGCATGATTGAAATAGAAATGCACGGAAGGCCACTCTAGCCCTTAATTACATGGAGATAAGACGATTAGCCAGCGAGCACTACTTCAAAACGGCTTCTGCTAAAAAGACACAAAGAAAAAAAAAAGACTTATTTGCAAACCGCCCTCGTTTAACGATGTGAAATATGACTGCAGTAAACAACACAATATCACTGCACTGAACCTCGATTGCAGATGTCGTCATCGCCAGCTAACACCATCTGACATTTCGTGTTTGATTGTACATGGTTAACGCAGGACTGTTTGATCCTGGAAGAGTGAGGAGGATTCTGTAAACACTATTTATTCAGCTTTGATGACGCAGTTTAGCATCAAAGCGTCAGTGCTGCTCCACTGATGTCTGAAACCCATGTTGCAACCCTCACGACGGAGATGACACGCACGCGCGGCCGACGCTGATGCACTGAGGCTGCTTCTACACAGATCACTTTGTATCATCTCAGCCTTCATCTACGAACCTGCTCTGAAACATGCGCGCACAGACGAGTGTGATAATGAAGTCAGGCTGCCACCTGCAGAACGAGGCAGCTTGCATTCGAGATCAACGTCTGTTTTTTAAAATGCTGCCTTTTGAAAGAATGAACTGTAGCTAGGAGGTACGGGCTAGTGGAAATTTGTTTTAGTGATCACATTACAAAGGACACTTTCACACAGTCAGTGGAACTGGGACGGAAAATCTCATTTGCTAACAAGTGTGACTAAAATGGTCCCGTTCATATAATAGTTTACAGAAACCGATTTAATTAAAATAATTGAGTCAGATCACTCACACAGTGTGATGTAACTGTATTAAGAGCTCTAAAAACAGGACTGACAACTGAATTTTGCTGCTGTGTGAATGTAGCCAAGCAATAAAGTCTCAAACAAGCAAATTAGAGGTGGAGTCTGGTGATATTGCAAACAGCAAGCAATTATTAGCGATCGAAAGAAAACCCGGCTAATTGGCTTGCTCAGCTCAATACACAGCATGTATATTTAATGAGACTCGAGTGCTCATCTGATCCCCCCCCCAAAAAAAAACATCACAAGGGAAACAACGGTCAATTTCACATGCAGTAAATAATCATTTAAGATGAGCTGCTGCTTATGTTTTATTTCATAACGATTGAGCTTTTCATGTTGGCTTTTGAATTTCTTCGATAATTACTGCTGTAGTGTTGTTGTTAACTTCGTTTTTTCCATGTTATTCAAGACAACAAATGGCCCCAGGCTACCGTGCTTTGTCACTAAATCATTTTAAAATATATATATTTCGTTTTTTGAGTGTGGCGAGGTAGACGAGCGAGAGACGTGTTGCATAGAGAAAAATGCTTTGCATCATTAAGTAATATACATGGATATTATCAGATTATATACATTATGTATGCATATATATAAATACATACATAAACACTCGTAATCTTTTGTATTATTTCCTGTAAATATAAAATATTATTTATTATATTTGAAACCATATGCCTAGAAAGCTCTATATATATGTAACAAATTATTAATTATATATATATATATATATATATATATATATATATATATATATATATATATATATATATATATATATATATATATATATATATATATATATATATAAATAAATAATTAATAATTTGTTACATATACATAGAGCTTTCTAGGCACTTTAAATATAGAAGAGGGGAAATGTATATACACACACACAAATATTTACTCACGCATTAAATCTTTTTGTGATATTACATATGTAAAAAAACAACAACAAAATACAAATAATTATTTCATATATTTGTCTTTCAGATGTTCAGCAGAAAACATCCTTTATTGCTGAAATGATCAAATCAGTGAAATGGATCCACACTAAGCACCGGGCCCCACTAAGTATCCAATTATGTGTTCAGTGACCTCAAAAGGAGGTGTCACTAACTCTAGCATTAGAGATCCAAAGCTGTTAAGACTTCAGAGCAGGGCAAAGGCCTACCAATATTAAGTGCTAAAGTACCTTTAGTCTATTTTAGCTTTTATACATGCTCCCAGGCTTGTCAGGGGAGAACAACGTTTGCCTTGCTATAATAGCATTAAACACCTAGTACATGATTGTAAAAAGAGTCCAAGGTTTAGCTGTAAAATGGCCACTGTCAGACAGACTGGCCTTGCTCTTGCTCGGTTCAAAGACTCATTGTTCTGCACGACGAGTCTGATGGAGAATGTGTAAAGAGACGAGCAGGGAGACAGAGCGAGGGAGACGGTGAAAAAGAGGCAGGTGGAGGGTTTGATTAATGTGGCCCTGGCTGCTGCCTCCTGCCACACGCTGCCTGGGACAGGCTGGTGGGAGACCCCCACAGCGCAGCCTGCCAGCCCTCACAGAGACCACCAGGTGAGGCCCATTCATCATCGCCCATCCAACACGGCCAGCCCCAGCCCGACGGCCTTAACCCAACCCAACCTGCTCTGGCTGAGCCCACTGCACCAACAGGGCCCAAAGCGGTCCAGATAGGGCATCTGCTCACAGAGGGAACAAGTCTCTGAGCGGGTTTGTGCGTTGTTCTACTGAAACAGTGGGAAAAGATTATCCCACTGGGTGGATCGCATGCGTCTGTGGTGGGGCTGCAAGTGGGGCAGGGTGGTTTCTGGAGGAGCACAGGCCGGCATCCAAACCAAACCAGAGAGAGGCAGAGCCTGGCCAAGTCTGGCACAGCGAACACTCATTAAGATGCTGCAGCCTCGAGACGAACAGCGCCGACTGAAGTCATGGGGTCTGCTCTGCCATAAGGTCACACGGTAGCCCACGCCAGATCATTTACATGACTGCGACAAACAATCTAGAGACTGAGAAATGAAGCACACATGACAGAAAGGTGAAGATTAACCAGCATCCATTAGCGAAAAATGTGTTTTTTTGTTCTCAAGTATTTCACATCCGCTATATTCTAACAAGCTCTCTCATGAATCTAATCAATGAATTAGCCAAATAGATATTGGCAGCCATGCCTCAAGAACAATATGATATACAGGTGCATTTAGCCGCATAAATTGGTTTACAGAACAAATCAATCAATTCTCTCGGTAGCGTCAGAAAAAAAACACTGAAGTTGCGCTAAAAGGATCAGAGGTGCATTTTTCGTAACGTTAAACAATAGTTACAGATCAGCAGCAGGTGTGCGTTTGTTCGTTTTCAGCGATGATGCCGCGAACACATGAGCAGTGGCTCTGTCGAGCTCCTCGGCACTCTGTGCAAACACAAAAGCTCACCCTGAGCTGCTAAAAGCTGTTGACTGCCGGCCAAATACCAGACACACAAACTGAGGAAAACCATCTGGATTACCTAAATGAATTCTATTTTCTGATGGTAGACAGACTGGGACAGTAACGCCATGCCTAATCTTTTTTATAATCTGTATCAAACGCTGAGCGAGAGGGGGAAAGGCAACAAATGGGAACACTTGCATAACAGAAAAAGATGCCTGATTTTATCCTCTGACTGGACGGTCTATTTGAAGTGATAGTTTACCCAAAATGGGAATTCTGTCAACGTTAACTGACCCTATAATGTCCTCCCGAACCTGTATGATTTCAATTCCTCTGTGGAACCATTGTGAAGAAAATTGAGCTTCAAACTAAATCGGACCCCATTGACTTTCATCGTATGCACAGAAATAAACATTTTCAAAATGATACTCCGAAAGAAAGTCACACAGGTTAAATGTAAATGACCACTTTAATTTATGGATGAACTATCCCAATAAAACTAGCAGATTTTAAGCACTTGTTTTTACAGAGACACCTCATTTTCACCCTTTAACATCATGCAGACTGAACATTATCACTGGACAAATGCATATTATATTGTGTTTTTCTTTCTATTCTCAAGTCTTTGAAGCGTAAAGGTCATACAATGAAACAATGATGACATTCAAATCCCGATTACGCCATCCTAGCGTTCATAAGTGTGGCAGAATAAACAGTTAGAGGTGTGAATCAGCTTCAGTGCAAGTTAGAAAGGTAGTTTGACACACAGAGAGAGAAAAAGACAGAGAAAGGGAGCGAGAGTGGGGGAAAAATTGAACATTGATTTTGCACACTGCCCTCTCTCTATTACAAGAGACTGATCAATATGCTTGACACTGTGCAGAGGCAAAATACTGCTAGGCCTGCATATCTGCAGTGAGCATGAGGCCTGTCTGGTAATCATTCTTCCCTTATTGCCTCTCTCCCCACCCTCAACTCTGTTTAAGTGTGACCACACACACATACAGAGGCAAACACTTACACTTGCGAGAACAAACAGACACAACAATACGATATGCAACATGGGGCCAGGCAATGCAGTTAAAATTATTATATTTGTTACCATAGGCGACATTGGGGGGGCAAGGTAGATGACCTCCATATTTATTGTAGTCATGTGGTTTCCTGACGTGAGCCGTCAGCTCCGCTACAAGTTGGAGTCAGGCCTCCTAGGAAATGCACGTCCTGAGTGAGATCTAAATCCATATGAATGGCCTGTTCAGAGCATAAGCAAGAAAAGCACACAGTTCAGAGTCAAGCTCGTCTACAGTTTAGTAAACAGCAACATTTTTAAGTTATTCTTGACTGTGATGAACACCGCATCATGTGAAATCATTTTTTCTTGCTTGTGCCGACTGAAAACACAAGAAGAAACGGTCCATTCATGGGGATTTTGATAATACGGTTAATAGCTTTGATGTTTTGCCTGTGGACGTCATTTAACCCTTCACAGTTGAGTAGCAGGCGCAAGGCATATTAAAGTATTATTATGATTAGGCTACTTTTATTATTAAATTAATATTACAATTTATTTGTTACACAATAATTTCATAGCGCATCACTGCATAAAAAATGTGCTATAGGATATAAGGATTAGTTACATTTGCTTACTCTTTAAAAACAACTTGTTTAACACAAAATACTTTATTATATATATATATATATATATATATATATATATATATATATATATATATATGATCAATGTATGTTTTTACATTACTTAACTCATTATTTATATATATATAAATAATTACAGTGTAGCCTAAATTAAAGGGGGGGGGGCACTCAGTTCAATCTCACGTCAATCTTGAGTACCTATAGAGTAGTATTGCATCCTTAATTTCTCTGAAAAGTCTTTAGTTTTATTATATACTTATAAAAGAAATACAGGCTGTACCGAGTCTTTCCGGAAAAAAACGAGCGGCTGGAGGCGTATCTTGTGGGCGGAGCTAAAGAATGACAAGAGCGCACAAAGCGCTGACGTCCTCAAGTGTGGAGAAGAAAACGCTACCCTAAATAAACCATAGCTATCAATCAGATTCAACTAATACACATATGATCCAGAATCAGATCCGGAGGCTGAAATAAATTGAACAGGAGAAGCAACAACAGCAGGACGTCCGTCTCTGTGGTATGTACTGTATTTAGTGGCCTGTCAACATTTGTGTGTGTTTACTCGCAGTTTATGAGGACATGATTTGGTTTATGGACTATTGTATGCGACTAAACATTAGAAGTAACAAGCAAAACGGTTTTGCACGTCAGATTAGTGTAACGTTATACATAGAACAACAATGGAGTAACCGTTAGCGCATTTGAATGAAGAAGCACGCTTTGTGAGAACGTCCCCTAGCTTTACGTTTGGGTGGTTTTACAATAAACAAACTGACACCTAGTGGTCAGCTAAACAAATGTATTTAAACACACACCATAGATTGCATGCTCCATTGATAAATTGACTGTAACGTTACATGATCGTGTTGTTTACTGATGTTTACTTACTCGACGATAGCCAACAACAGACATTTGAAGCAGTTTTACTCACCGCCTGTTTCCAATGCAGGACCGTGAACCTTTATCGCTGGGACCGCTCTGTCAAAAACACACTTATTTGGTAAAATTGTTGATTTCGTGAAGACCTGTGACAGCAGTGGCCATGGAGATCCACTTTTGCGACACAACTGTGATGTTGTGACGCTTCCCGTCATTTCTGCGTTCAAATCGGTTCAAATGCAGCGCTGCCTTCCCGGAATGCTATGCGAGCGTGTTAACGTCGCTTGACTTAACCCATAGGAATAAAGTGGAGCGCGGCGCGACAGAAGTGTTGCACGGACGAGTCGATCTGCACCTTGAGAGCAGTGTTTATGGCCGTGCATTTCCTCTCTCGCTCTAGTCACGCACGCGCACCCTTCCGGGAGAAGAGCCCGTGCGGCCCATACAAGGACATTCCGCTCTGTCGACGTCATGCGGACCCAACTTGTGAGAAACCAGAAGAAGTATTTTTGACACAGAAATACTCCATCAAACGTCCAACATTAGTTTTTGAAACTTTGTCTATGTTTAGAATGGGAATCCAAATCTTTAACAGTGTAAAAACAAAGGAACAGGAACAGTGCAGGAACAAGCAAACTTAAACTAGATTACATAATTTCTGCAAATAGTTTGGTGGTGCAGGTAAAACTATTTTTAGTCACCCCACCTCCCCACACCCCCTTAACTCAAAAGTGAAATGTCACTCACATTTGTTATTTACAATGTTACATCACTATTTTGTGTAAAATTGTTACATTTCAATAAAAAAGAACATCTAAACCAGTAATTGAAAATGTAATGCAAAATACAGTAAATCTAGTTAAAATGGTAAAGTTATTAATCAAAGTTAGTATATTTAGTAAACAATGGCAAAGAGACCCATTGTGCAAAATTCACTTTGGGTACGTTCAGTAAGCAGGTAAATGTGGCCCAAATCAGTTTGTTTGCTCACGTTACTCAGATCTGTTTTTGTCATGACAGTGCGAACAGCACAAACCACATGGAATCTGATCTTTTCTCTTCTGATTTGTGTCACTTCCATATGTGTCGACTAAATCTGATACAGATCAGATTTTTTGCAATGTGACTTCAGTCTGAACAGTCATATCAAAATTCATGCGACATTTACGTCACTAGATCAACATTTGTCACAATTCTGCACTCATCGGAGTCACTTCAAAGATTTTACATACACGATATTTTCAAAAGACAGTTCGAAATGTAGCCAGTACATGGGCAGTGATGTGTGAGAACTCACAGGTATTACGGTGACAGCTCTATATGCAAGCAAAACATTAGGGCTTGTATCATAAATGTTTAAAGTAAAGTCTCTCTTTATTGTATCATCATCTTTGTTGTTTTATATAGTGTGCACAAAGTTTCTGGATTCTGTGGCAGATCACACTATATAAAAACTATAAATAAATCCGTAATCACTAACTTTAATATTCTCTGAGTTTACTTCCATAAGCAGTCTTTTTATCGATCTTTGGCGCTTGCAGGTCAGTCCTGGCCTAGAAATCTAGACGCACCCTAGCGGCAGCAAATCTAATCTGCCGCGAGTGTCATCTAGCAACTCTCAATACACTTCTGAGCTGTAAAAACCAAACTCTGATCAGGCCAATCACATCGTGTATAGAGTCGGTGGGCGGGGCTTAACATAAAGGCAGAGTTGCGCTTGCGTGTTTCTAGTAAACACAGAAGCTGGTAAACGGCGGTCTTTTTAATGAGCTTTGACCGCAACTCCGGAAGACCTGGAGTTGAGCGTTTCTCTGAGAAAAGAACGGCACTGAAGTCATTCTTAAGAAGGGAAGATGTGTTCAGAGTTTTGCCGACCGGATACGGCGAAAGTTTAATCTCTCAACTAGCTCCGCTTCACATTGCTCTGGTTGGTTGTAGCGCTATCCTATTGCGTGCAGAGGGAGTTTGAAAGACAACCGTTTATCCCGCCCCTTGGATTGAGCCCTGTCAATGTTGAGTTTCCAGACCAAACATCTTGATGTAGGTCTGGCTTGTCAGGCTAGGTCCGTCCAGGACCATAATCTGCTCGCACTGGAATCTGATATTCACAAAAATGTGAACAGCTATACACATGTGAACATAGGTTTTTGCATGATGTTTGAACATAAATGTGTCAGCAGTGTGTGTACACAATAGAGGATGGATACCTGACCTGAGCCCGATGGGTCCCGACAGTACCCGACGGGCCAGGCCGGGTTCGGACAGATATTTAGAAATGACGTTCGGGTTGGGCTCGGTCACATCAGCGCGATTAGGCATTGAACTTTTTACATTTACAATGGCTTATTATGTAAGTAGCCAATGGGCCTCTTTAACTTGATACAATGGTTTGTTTTTGTGATTTAAATAAATGTAAAATATTACCCTAACATACGTCTTTCTGTGTGCGGAAATTTGTTTATGTGGCTGTGACAACAACGCGCAACACGTGCGTGCATATTACCTGCGGCATCCTTGTCATTCCAGCCAGCAACAGTAGCAATGAGCGCAACTTCAGCGCTGCTGGCAGGAGGACAGCCTTGAAGCCATCCACAGTTGATGATGCAATCATTTTTCTGCATAAAACCTCGATTAGCCTAAACTTTGATGGATAGATTATGTAAATAGATCCCATGTTGCAGTTTAGTAGCCAGTTTGAGAAAAATGGTAAGAGTGACTTTCATTTCAATACGCATTTCAATTGTGATACGTTAATGTTTTGTTCTGTTAGCTTGGGCCATTTTTAGTAGACCTTTGTTCATTTAATTTCAGTTGGCTGTTTGATTGGGTTGTGTGTAACGCTTGATGCCCCTTGTGCGTGCTGATGCGCTCATCTGTAGAGTTCAGAATGCCTTCCTACAATTGCTTAATAAAAGCGGGCTTTCCACACAAACATACATGTGTCATTAGTATATGAGGGGAAAAAATTATTTTAACTGTCGGGCTCGGACATAAATATCTTGATGCCTGTCGGGCTCGGGGCGGGTTTGGTTACTGCTCTGTCGGACATGGGCCAGGCTTGGAAAAATGCGGCCCGATCTGCACTCTAGTACACAACCACCCTATAAATGGTAAAAATCCATACATTGTGATGTCACAGAAAAACGATATTCTAAAAACGCAACTCTTACGTAAAAAGAAGTTTAAGGTCCCAGACCCAAATAGGAGAAAAATATGCTATCAAAACTAATTGACGAGCAACTAGAATGTGGAATGCAAAAATCACAGAAACGGACCCATAGAGACATAAATGAGACATCATAATCTGAAAGCCATGCCCACCTGGGGGGGAAAAGAAACCAACCGTCTCCATTGACTTTCTATTGCAGGATGCGGCCTGCTTGTTATTTCTGACTTATAACAAAAAAACGAACAATGTCTAAAAGCTGATATGTTACAAGGTGTACAGAATACAAGCAAAAAAAAAAAAAAAAGAACCAAAAAAAACGAGAAGTGTTTAAAAGCTGCTAACCCAAAAAAATGAGCGTTTAAAGACATAAAAGTACACCCACTGGAGGGGAAAGTAATCAGCGACAGGAGGAAATATTAAACTGACATTTGGATATTTGACAAAATATTTACTGCACATGTAAGCATACTGATACATACTGAATGTCAGGATCCAAAAATTGACCTATTCTTCCTACTGAAGCTTCACGTCTAATTGCCTGTATCCATTTTTATTCCCCTTAAATGCTGTAAAAACGCACTGTCTCTATACTGTTTCTGTTTTTTTGATGTTGCCAGAACATCCGAGGTACAAACTGTAAAGGCCTATCCCTCTTCTGGAAAGGGGGCAGGGAGCAACAGCTAATTTGCATTTAAAGATACACACATTTTTTGCTTCCACCCAAAAAGGCATAAAAAAAAAAAAAAAATCAAGGCATAATAAATCGCCTGGTAGGTGTTTTGAGCTGACACTTCACAGACACATTCAGTGTTTATATAGCCAGCAAATCAACAGAAAAAAATATATACATGAAATATACATATTGTATATTGTGAATACTTAATATCTCCCAGTCCTAACACATAATCATGTATAAATTAGATGAATTTTGCAACAATGCAATATGCATGAATAAAAATACATATTTCAACAAACCCATTCATGTCAAACGGAGACGCCAAATCATTTTCTCAGTGAGTAGTGATCTTGTTTTTCAAAGAATATCTATAAAACAAGATAAATTTGCCTGGGAAGCAAAATACATTAACTTTTATCAGAGAAAAAATATGAAATATTTTTATAGCCCAATGGCAATGTACATGGCAGGCATGTTCTCTAACCGAAGTGTGCAGGCTTTCTTTTTTCGAAGCAAGTGAATGTGTGTGTGGACGTGACTGGAGTGGTCTCACGTGGATCAATAGGAGCATGAGCTGAGAATCCAACATCTACTGGTCAGAGCACGAAGGGTCAATGAGCCTGGAGCAGGGGTCTACAAAGAGCTTGCTCTCTTTCTCATTCACTCTGTCTTTTTACCCAGCAATAATCTGGAGCTAACATTCACATCAACAGATCATAACCTCGTGAACACACGCTCCACTGTCTAACACCTGGACAGAAACACGTTTCACTAACCTGTTCTCTCTGCATCCTTAATCAGTGCCTTAGACTTTTAACAGACAGTGATCACCTAGGTGTTCATTTGATGAATGACACATCAACCTCAACTCAGGGATCAATTATGAAGCTTAAAGTGAACACAGGAAGCTCCACACCATGATCTAGCCCCAACTACAGTGAAGTCTTTCCACATTAAATACATTCTGATTGGCTGTGATAGCATTTCATCCTTGCATGCAATGTGGACAGATAGATTTCTTGTCGCTGGAAACTTGTTGTTACTAGTTAGTCTGTGTCAGTACATGGATGTTAACAGACACACGGGTTCATATTGTTGGCACTTCTACAGTTGCTAACTGTGGCCTCTGGATATGGTGACACTTGAGGCTCTGTGTGTGTGTGTGTGTGTGTCTTTAGCACAGGAGTAAAATGGTGAGGGGAGTTCAGGAAATAAGGGAGTTCCTGTTAGCTGAGAAACGTTGGGTAAGGGAGAGGCCTCACGCCACTGAGACTCACATAACTGAGCAGCACATTACTGCTTAACCTAGATAAACTGTTTAAAAAGTCTTATAATACAGGAATGATGAATTTGATAGGCCCAAGTAAGAGCTAAATATAAGTGTTATACATTTATGTATAATTATTGGTATCTAGGGGCCTGTAAACTAACTTTAATAGGCTTAAAGATGTAGAGTGTGATTTCAGTGCCACTAGCGGCACCAAACGGAATATACAATGACTGCTTAACTGCTTCGAAACACTTTTTTCTGAACTTTCCCATAGTCCTTCATTGTTCAGCCAAACAGGAAGTTCCATCCAAAACTCATGCCATCAGTTAGACCAGAAATCGACATGGTCAAGGAAAACAACTTACAGTTAGCTTACTTATAGATGTCATTACAAAGACAAAGCATTTTTGTATAATAATCATAACTTAAATCATTAAAAATGCAGTAAAAATGCATTTTTTTTTTTTTTTTTTACTTTTGTATATTAAGAGGAGCACCAGGGCATAAAATGCAAATTGAGCAAAAATGTATAAAATTGTCACAATTTTCACATTTTTTAAGAAATTCATAATTTTCTGCATGGATGCACAAAATGTATCAAAAGTGAAAAAGATTGACATTGTTTCAATGCAACGTACAATCTTTTGTATGTTAAACTATTTTGACATTGATAATAAAAAAAGAAATGTTACTTGTGCACCAAATCAGAATATTTTAAAGATTTCTGAAGGATCATGTGACACTGAAGACTGGAGCAATGATGCTGAAAATACAGCTTTGATCACAGGAATTCAGGTTTAGATTGTTTTTTTAATGCCATGGCAAAAACTCAATTACAAAAATACAAAAATCATATAAATACAATAAAACCAAGAAACCACAGAGCATTTATATATATATATATATATATATATATATATATATATATATATATATATATATATATATATATATATATATATATATATATATATATATATATATAAAATCTAAAACATGCATATTCTTTCTAAATAAATGCTTGAGTGAACTACTCTGTAAAAGACCATTTCTTCTTGAATTAAACATAGGACAATTCAATAAACTCTGTTTGATAGTCTTGCATTAGAGTTGGGTTTTCATCTTTAAGCGTGGTCACAGAAATAAACTATATTTTAAAATATATTAAAAAAGCTAGTTAACAGTAAAACTATAGTAATATTTCAAAATATTACGGTTTTAACTGTATTTTGGATCATATAGCAGAAGAAAAATAAGATCTTACACACCCCAAACCTCTGAACAGTAGAGTATATTTAAAAAATTCATCAAACTTCAAACTTGTAAAAACTGCCTTTCTAATGGTGTCAAGAAGGAAAAATGTATGCCGAGCAAAGGTAAGCATACTTGCGACTGAATTCTTCAGAAGTCTGCTGAAGGGCTGTTGTCCTAGCCTGCCCAGAACATCAAAGGCAGTCATTACATAAAGTGTCTGAAAAGCAGTCTCTCTCTTATCTTAATGAGGCTCAGACTTCAGCAAGATGATGTTTCAGATATCACCTGATGCTGCGGCCCCCAAACATACTGTCGAATCAGAAAGCAATGACAAAACGAATCACCCAAGTTTATACAAGACCAGCAAAAGTTGTTTTATTTGGGGCTCTCAAAGGGATTTGATTCTTATAACAGCGTGAGAGAGGACGTCTGCCCTGTCTTGTTTAGGTGTTAATCATTTTTCTTACTGTCGGAGAGGTCTGAGCGCGCACCTTGAGCTCTGGTCGTGTCTGGCTGTTGAAACTTGTCTGTGTGCTTAGGTCACAGCCTGGAGCTTTCAATGAGGGTTTTATGCAGCGGCTTTAGCCGAAGCTTTACCTGGACATGCTCCCAAAGCAGCCCTCCGCCTTCGATCAAAATTCATACCCTCTTCATTATGATTTAATGCTCCTCGCCAGATTCTCTAAATGAATCCTACACAAATAACATGGCCATTAGGTCATTTAATATCCTGAGTCTAAACGTGTGGGGCCCCTGGGATTCCACTCTTGTCTAGACATATGGAAGCACTCACACATGCACGCACTAGCTCGCGCACACATGTACACAGAATGCATGGGTCCCCCAGGAGCAGCAAAGGCAAAAGGACCAGAGAGAAAAAAAAGAAAGAAGCAGGAGCAAAATAATCAGGCATGCTTGGGACACCACGCATTTATCAAGGCAAACAGAGCATCCGTACATAACCCTAAGTTCTCGTACTGTTACCCGGGCTCATCTCCCCTGGCAGCATTTCCTTAGATACAGAGTGGGGACTTGAGTGTTTAAGAGGGGAGAAAACAAAGGGATTTGCTGACGGACATATTGTGTGAGGCTGGGGCCCCAAAACTGTGCCCCCCCTTCCACACACATGCCTCACAAGTGTGACCTCTGAACCCTGGCAGGGGCCCAGCGCTCAGGGCCAAGGCACAGGTTGAAACTTAAGCTGCCGTGTAGCCGTTCAGTTAGGATGCAGAAGACAACTGGCCTGGGTGTGCATCCCAGCAAAGACACATGCAAGCTCTTTTCCAAAGTCTCATTTGCACTAAAAATATCTTTCTCAGGAATGTTTTTATTTGTAAAATATAAATGTAATGTAAAATGTTGTAATACATTTATTTTCCAATTTATATAAATACATTTTTATTTATATTAGTTACATTTTATATTTGTGTTATTAAAATTTAATATAAGAAACAAATATTTAAAGCATTTGAAAAAAAAAAAATGTATACACACTGATTAATAACATGTTTTTTATGATAAGTAAAAATTATTCTATTCAAATATTTTGAAAAATAAAATAAATAAATAATATATATATATACACACACACACACACACACACACACACACACACACACACACACACACACACACACACACAGAGCGCGAGTGATTAATAAAAAAATTCCAGTGTAATACATGGAAAAATGGAACACAAAAGATTTGCGCTATTATTTATACGCTTTCACTGAAACTGGCTTTTTGACACAGTGTCTCAATGCAGGAATGTGGAGTGATTTTCTCTGCTTTTCACACCTTCATAATAAGCTGTCTGATGCTTTGTTAACAGATGAACAGATTTAAGATGACACAGTGGGGGGAGGAGGGACAGACAAGCGGAGGAGTGACAGTCGGTGTGTCCTCTGCATGGCGTTACGTCAGGAGACGCGCTGTTTGGTGGTTGGTCTTCACGTCGACAGAACGCCGCGTGTCAGCTCGCCGCCCGAGCAGGCGAAGGGGGGAACAAAGGCTCAGTGAAGGAGGCTGGTAATGATCTGAGAGCCTGCACAATGTCTGCAGAAATTCCCCTTGATGCAGACGGCAGCCACCCAGAGCAGGCCCCTGAGAGCCGGGTTAGAGCCAGTAATATGTCTCACACTCTCTCAACCAGGCTGAAAAAGCGAGAGACAGAGGAGAGGGAAGGAAGAGTCTCTTTCAGACAGATCCAATTGCAAGTGTAACCATCAGAAGGGTGATTGTTTATGTAGAACAGATGACATAGACCCTTTCAGAAAGCTTTTAACAGATTGGCAGTGAAGGCATGGGTAAATACACAAAATAAGATCATTGGCCAGTCCGCTATAACCCACCCAGTGAAGAGGGCAGCATGTCTGCTCTCTGGAAGGGAAGTATAAGGCTCAATATTGACATGACCTCATTAGACAACAGCTAGTGGACTAACGCTAATTAAAAAGAGAATATTGGGTTGCCACTCACAGGCAGTACATTTAACTAACAAACATTAGTGCACGGTCTTGGCACATTTAACAGTTCAAACAGTATGGGCATGTAGACTGATAATTGATAATGGGATATAAAGTGTGGCCTGAGAACACACACACACACAATATCTAATTGTTGATGGAAATCTAATGAAAATCTATTTTTACCCTCCAAAAATGTAAACACAAATGCCTAAAGCATTATTTTATTCTTTAGATTTTTTATTTTATTTTGACAAAATCAATGTAAATATGTCAGAATTCAGGTCATTCATTAAATAATCAATGGAATGACATTAGCCAGATCCCATCCATTTTGTATTTTTATGCACATTTTCAAACATCAACAAAAATGGCTGGATGAACACAAAATGTGTTGTTTTGGATGAAGGAAAAACAGTTATTTTCTCTCAAAAATATCTTCATTTAGTAGAAAAGCATGCATAATCTACAATGGAAGTGCATTCACAGCACAAAATCCCAGAAAACAATCCTCAAAAATCTGTATATGACTATTACCTGCCAGAGTTATAAGGCATCTGTTGTTGATCGCTAGTTAACATGTAAATGCTTTATTCGCCAAAACATTTCAATATTCAAAAATGTAATACCACAATATCCAAATTAAATTAGCAAACTGGAACATAACTAGTGAGCAATGGAAGCTGGAAATCTGTAGTTCACGGCAGCAAACGATCCTCTTGGAACATCTCAAATGATCCTGGATAACACTTTAAATAGTGGGCTACCCCAAGTGGTGACACTTTAAAGTCTTAAGTAAATACGAGGAGACAAATTGTAGCCTGATTCTTCTAAGCAGTGGTGGATAAACTGCACTGCGTGTAAATAAGTTCATTAAAGCAGCAGGAATAGGCCCTAAAGACCAGAAGGACCTGGCTGAATAGATGTTTAGTCCTTTTTGTTGAGTTACTAATCCAAAGTCCTGTCTCTAAGCCCCATCTCCTCCCTGAAGGCTAGCACCCTCACTTCGACCCCTATTCACACACACACACACACACACACACACACACACACACACACACACACACCACCCCACCCCACCCATTCACAAGAGCAATCTCTTGCTTTCTGCTCGTTCTATTTTGTTCACTTTGGCACAGGCATCTCCGGTGTGATATTTTTGCCTAAAAATGATTAAAAACAGCAGAGAATGAAGGCATTTGTAGTAATGAGAGCACGTAAGCTGCGGTTTGTGGCCGCAGGAGTAATTAAACTCCCACACGGCATCTTGAGGGGCTGAGGAGGTGCGTTCTCCTGAGGCTGCCGCCCATTTTCTGTGGGCTGCTGGGAACCGCGCCGCAGAGTGCTGCGTGGGGCCTGAGGGACGCTAACAGATGAATCCCTGTCATTAAAAAGGATCACCCGCCTCACGGGAATCGGCTCCTTGCACTGAAAACATATCTCTTAAGGAAGAAAGGGCTATCGCAATCTCTAACCCAGACAAAAACATACAGGCACAAATACACCCGACTGCCCCGTGCTGTATTTACGCACTCCTGTTAGACATCTATTTACGGGCTTTTGTTTCCCGTCCACAAATAAAAAGTAGGTTTACACTGGTTGGAACACAACTTCCCTAGTCCAGCAATCCCCAACCATGGGTATACATATCCCTGGGGGTCTTTAAAGGGATAGTTCACCCAAAACTGAAACGAACACTCATTTACTAACTCTCATGTCATTCGAAACCTGTATGCATTTTTTTTCCTTCTGTGCAACACAAAAGAAGATATTGAAAGAGATTGTGAATAATGTCCAAGGGGCTCAGTGTTGTTTTCATTGTATGAACAAAAACAGTTCTCCATTCGACATATATCTTCTTTAAATGCATACATGTTTAGAACAACATGAGGGTGAGTGAATGATGACAATTTTCTTTTCTTCTTTTTTTTTTTTTTGGCTAGGTTAAGTAGGCTCCAAAGTGTATCTGAAATATTTAGAGATAAAAATACTGAAAAATATTAGTACTAATCAATTAATTATAGTACTATTAATAAGAATAACCACTAATAATATCTAAATTCAATTATACAAAACAGACTTTCTATGTCTGTGTTTCTCATAACAAAGTTATTGAAAACTGGTCTTCTTTCCTTCTATATGGAAATGAACATGTGGTGGGTCATATGCATTGTGCCCTTTCCAGCTGTCTATCTATACATAGATGAAACGTCCATCTGATTCATATTCAGGCAGCAGCTGTGCGTCTAATAATTAAGAACGATCAATGTGATGTAGATTGCGCTAACATTTATACAATAACCTTTCCCGTTGAGCACTACCATGTTAACCGAAACACAAGCCGATCGGGACAGATTGGTGTCGCAGCTCAAAACATGGTACATATTTAGAACATACTGAGGTGCAGAGATAAAAGAATGTGCTGTTCTCCAAGGCTTTTCAGTGAGCAGGATAAAGCCCTCTTTAAAGGGGATTTGGCCTATCAGGAACGTCTATATCTGGAAGCTGATACAGCCACAGAGATTGTAGATCATTTTTCATGTACAAATCTGCTTTGGCTCAGACAGGCAGGCAAGCGGGCAGGCAGGAGAACAGCAGAGGGCAGGGTGAATGCGAACGAGGATGCGGATGCATCCAGGGGGAGGGGAGGGTGACTAGGGCACTGTCCACCACCATCACCCCTCCTCACATCCAAGACTCCGCCTTGGGCCTTCCTTCCCAGTTGCTCGGCCAGCTGAGCAATCAGGTCAGTCAGCTCTTCCTGCGTCCCCCCTGGTCAATTGTTCCCTCTCCACGCCTCGTGTGCGGCCCGCAGCTGTGGCGAAATGATGTCATATTTGATCCTAAGGCAGGCAGAGTGTCTCGGCATAAACACGGAACCGGGGGTGGAGGGGCTTCGACCGGAGACAATGAGCCGGGTGAAGTTATGCCAATATTTCTGATGATCTCTGCACTTTTAGCAGGAAACGAAAAAAGTATGTTTTCCAAACCCACGTTTCCATGTTTGCCATTTCTTTTCCGGATTCAGCATCAGGTGGCACAAGCCCGCATCGGAATCAATAAAAAAAAAAATCTGCTTTTTATTATTTTATTTAAATCTTTATTCTAGAAGATTAGGGCAATATTATTGCCACAATCAATACAGTCTCTCAAAGGACTGGTTATAGGGTTGGTGCGTATATATGCTGCAGTGGGGCCATTGTGAAGCCATTATTTTCACTAAATCATTTCTCTAGGAGATAATCCAGGCATTAGCCATGCTTGGGAGCATTTAAACAAGCAGCAACCCGGCCATTTGTAGTCTGTCTCTCGGCGAACAACTAAGCGCATACTGAGACAATATTGTTGTAATGCAATATCCACAAACTCTCAGCCAGCGCATTCAGGAAAGCCACACTCCAATAACGCAAGTATAACAGAGCGGAAAATGTAAGTCAGCTCCCTCCACTTGTGGGGTGATTATGATGCCACCAGCTCTAAACAAATCAATCGCTGCTTCAGAACATGAGAGGATTCCCAAAGCACGCGGAAAACAGTTTGAACATGTTACAGTGCATGTGGACCAAGAAAGAGAAATCCAAATCCAGCAGCCTGCCTTTGGGAGGAAAGCACAGACCGCTGGGCTTGTTATGGATATTGTTTGAAGGTCCTGAAGAAAACGGGCAGTATGAATGAAGCGTAGCTGCTTTTCTGATGCAGGAGTACCGAGCGTATAAACAAGCAGGTGATTTGATTAGGTGTGTAATCGAGTGAGTACAAGAGGCCGCACTGGTCCTACTCACACCAACACTTAACTGGCACACTGACAAGCTTCCTGTGCTCATATAATGAGAGGCTTTTGAATGTTGCGTGTACTTCAAATACACACACAAGCACGACGCTGCGATTCCATGAGTGTTTTTGTTGTTCAAAGGCTTTCATGTTCTGCAGCTGCACAATATATAAAATATATAATGAAATTCTTAGTGATACCAATAGTGAAACTGCAGCCAATAATGTGGTACAGAATATTTGCTATCAACGTTTTCAAATATGTGCCTCAGGTTGGCTGCTTTTATTCAATTGAACTCTTTATGCATCTTGCATATCAATAACATGCTTGCAGTCTTTAGTCGAGACCTTTGCAACAATAAATAGCACGCGACCATCTCCTTTTGTCTTAAATTATTCCAATTCTGATCCAATCCGATTATGAATTTATTTAATAAATTATGAAAATGAAATACTTCTAATTTGTCAGCAAAATAAAAAGCAGAAGAGTTGCTCTAAATGCTTATATGCATTGTAAAATATTGTACTAATGGCAAGCCTTTAAAAGTAAAATAATAAAAATAAAAATAAATAATAAAATAAAATAAAATAAAAATATTATTTCAAAATCTGAAATGCCCACAACAAGTGATTATCGATTATCAATATCGTTGACAGATTCCATCTCAACCCAAGACACCGCCTCCTTATTTTCCTATAAATTGCCAGGATTGCCATAGTGGATTCCATGGTGCATGAAGTATTCTTTGTAATGTTGAATGGAGCACAGATTGCTTTTCCATCATCATCATGAATTGGATCGTCTAGCTGAAAGACACCCATAATTAAAAGTTGTTTAAAACAAACACATTTTAATCATTCTTTCAATTACTTTTACAGCAGACTTTTGAATATTTATCTGATTCCTAAAACAAACAGAGAAAAGCATCATATGTAACACCTCTTCAGAGCAAAAGCTTTAGTAGGAAGGAGTCCACAATAAAGGCATTATACTGTAAGTATAGTGTCTATTTCTGCACCTGCAGTAAACTCTACACACCCCTTTCATAAACAAGAGCTTCTCTTTTAACACTTTACCTTGGAGCGCTATTGTGCAGAGTTTTGAGCAAACCTTTCAATGATATCTGCCATCTTTCGTCTGTGCTGAAATCCAATCACCCGGAAATCACTGAAGAGGCAAATAAAGCTGCAACGATATGATAAACGCAAGAAAAGGCTTTCTAAATTGGCATCTCTTCTATAATTTAGATGTGCACAGAAGTTCAATTTGTCCAAGAAATTCAACAGGATCTCCACAGAATATCTTCTGTGAATAGAGGGAAGGAAATAAGCTTCACTGGCAGGTTTCTCCAGCTCGATAGGACATAGAGGGCACACAGTAACCAGCGTGTTTCACCTCATTTCTCCAGGGCCCAAGGAAACACAGCTAATGATGTAATGAAGTAAACAGCGATTTACATCTGCGGAGCCTGTGCCTACACGCGATGCCCTGGCAGAAGCGAATGAGATCATGTCTCGGCCTGCTCCAAGGACATGAATATTTACAGTTTGGACTGAAACAGGGCTGTAAATAACATCAAGGGTCCAGGGTAAACTACAGCCCCATTACATGTCTTGTCTAAGGGTCTAAGGGTCAGTTAAAGTGTCTAAGGTTCGGTTAAAGTGACAAGTCCGTGTTGAGACATAACTACCTAAAGCTAGCGACACTAACTAAATTATTTAGTAGTGTGACAATAACTTGTTGTGTTTAAAACAATAGTTTTTGCAGTATCAAGCTACACTCTTAGGAGAAGAGGTTCTATCGGCACTATGTATTTGGAACCCCTAAAAGGTTCTATATATAGAACCCTTTTTAAGTGGCAAAATGGTTCTTTCTTGTCATTATAGAACCTTTTTAGCATAACATTTTCTTTGGAGTTGAGTATACTCCAAAGAACCGTTAATGCTGAAAAGGTTCTCTAATGACAAGAAAAAACCCTTTTGGCACTTAAAAAGGGTTCTATACGACAATTCACCATGACGTCACAACAGTAATAAACGTTCTTCCGGGTGGCAAAAGCCGAAGCGTTCCTATGGCAACGCTAGTATTCAGACATAGTTAACATGATTATTGAGGGACCGATTAATTAATTCAGGAGATAGCAATACATGAAATGCCTAACCTTGGTCTAGTAGATGTAGTGCTAGTCTAATACCACAATTTTTAAATGAGCTTCAGCCTACCATTGAGTAGGCTAGCCTAGTTATTTTAGTGACTGTTGCTGTTTGAATTACAATATGTTAGGCTATCGTAGATAGTCTATTTCCCTGTTCTCTGCTTTTCAACAAATCCTTTGCACACATTTTTTCTTTATTTTTTGTATCTGAAGCTATAGCAGCAACATTGAAAGTTCCGGTGTCTGTGTTTAACACGAAACCTTGTGTGATTGCGGCCGGCTCGCGGTGCAGTCATGCTGTTTCCCAGCTGATTTGATGCAATGATCCACTTTAATGACTCGTGGCATCTGCAATATCTCAAAAACTCCCGATGTTAAAATATGTTATATTTATCATTTTATATGGAACTAATCACTACACCTGTTAGCAGTCATAATGTAAACACCCATTATTGATATAAAATAGCCGAAATCACATGAACAATCACACAAAAACCTTATTCCATAGTTATCGTGTGTTTATTAGCTTCTTAGTTCACGCATAGAAATTTAGAATAGGCCCGTTCGAGCCAGAATGAGGAAATGTCCGAGACAGTAGAGAGGTCTGCGCATGTTTTAACTCTTTTATATCGAATAATTCTGTGAGAAATGAATAGAAATGGTATTCTGTATGACGAAATATTTTGCAAACGTGATATGTCAATATTTCTCCAAATATGAGGACTTTTAAACTAAGAGCTAAACTGAAAGCTGTTCTTTGCGATCTCTGTGAACACAAATGAGCAGTGAAGACGAGAGAATAAAGTGCGTCTGATAATCTATTCAAAATATCGTTCATAACGGATCGATAATAATGCACTCCTGACATAAATTAAGAATGTCACTGCAACCCAGTTTTATCATAAACAGTGTTCAAATATCAAAGCTGGAGTCTTTAATCTTTCTGATGATACTGAGGTTGTCCAGATAATGTGTGATGAGCAGTGAATGTTGAACAATATTGCCACTTTTGACGACGTCCACTCGCTTTAGCCTCCTCACCCACAGGTTTTGCTGCATATATTTACTTCTTTCTGAATGAAATCGATAAAATCCTACACCTTTTCCTGTATATCTGATGGTGCAACCCCAAACACAACACGTTTTCGTCATAGTTTCAACTTTAAACAACAGCAATGTTCTTAACTATGTTACTATTTACAGTAGCCGGCTGATCTCTTCAGTTTGTCAGTAGAAGCCGCTCGCGTTCTGCCACCCGGAAGTATCTTGAGGCGATTGTTTACAAACATTCTGAAATGGTCTATATAGAACTGCAAAAAAATGCATTTCTTATTTAGTATTCTTAGATTAAGAAACATTTACTAGACAAGTAAAAATGATTGTCTTGTTTTGGGGAAAAAATAACTCAAAATTAAGAGAGTTTTTGCTTAAAATAAGCAAATATAATCTGCCAATAGGGGTAAGCAAAATAATGTTGTTGTAAGATAGTTATTTTTTCCCAAAAACAAGACAATTACTTTTCCTTGTCTGGTAAATACTTCTTGTTTTAAGAATGTTTAGATGTTTGGACTAGAAACAAGACAAAAATACTTTGTAAGAAAATTTTTTTGCAGTGAACCTTTTAGGGGTTCCAAATACGTAGCGCCGATAGAACCTTTTAAGGTTCTATATAAAACATTTTCTTCTAAGAGTGTACTTTTTCCAACAGCATGGAAAACAGCATTTGTCATGTTACATATCAGCAGTGTAACATGACAAAAACAAACAAACTGGTTCATGTAAAGGACTCATTGGAGTAGCTGTCCAGAAAAAGGTTTCGATATCTATAAATCTATAAATCCTAATGCTCAAAATAATTAATTGGTTTGATTAGAGCCAACTCAAATCTCTCAAATGAGTTAAATCAAATGAACCTTTATGAGTATTTAGAACCTTTTTTCTTTTGAGTTCACAAAACTGACACATTTAAAGTAATCTGAATTGTTTCATTATTTTGAATTTTATGAACTTGTGAGACAAACTTAAATTGATCTGAAAATGGGCTTGGATTTTTATTTCCCACCATGCTTTGCCATGGCACACAAAAGGGACAGTAAACGCTCAAATTAAGTGTTATACAATATTTGTTATGCAAGATTAATGTTAGCTGGGAGATTTAGTAGTGTTTAATGTTTTGTTATGCTAGTTTAGACAAGTTTCTGTTCTGTTATGGGTGGGGGATTACCATGGTGATGAGTTGAGCATGAGCTTAGTTTGAGGATAGATATAATTTAAATGTTTTAAATTGCTGTACTCATTCAGCAAGTGCTGTGCTATGCTATACTAATGCCATCAAAGCACTGTTTAAAGGTAAACAGTCAATTGGTAAGGTAGCATTTCTTAAATTAGCTAGTTAGCTATGTTTCCACTGCTAAAATATTTAAGTTGAGATGACATGATGATTTTAAGTTAAATGAATAATTTAATATGAATTAGCTTACTCAAATATTTCAAGGTAAGAGCAATTGAAATGTATTTTGTATGTACTCAAATACAATTATATGTATTTAAATAAATAAAAAATCTGCAAAATCGGTTTACACTTTAAATTTCTTACAAAAAATACAATTTTGGATAAAATTGGTGCCTTTTTCTAGCTTTATTCATTGATGCGTAAATATGTTATTTAAGTTGTCACACTAATTGAGATCTTCAAATGTAACTATTTACTTCAAAAAGTGTGGCTTAACTATGTTAAATTATAAGTATCTTTTTAAACTATAGTTTCAAAGCAGCTTCCTCACCATCTCTCAAATTATGATTTATTGCAAGATTCAGCGTGGTTACCTGTGTGTCTGTATCCAAAAAACACAGCCTCCTCTGATCTGCTTTTGCCCTCTAATGTTATTTGTCTCAGCTCTCTTCAATCCCCTTTGGATGGTCGATTCTAGTGCTCATCTGTCTGCACAAGCAAGGTTAAAAGTACACAGGCATTGCCGTGGCGGGACCTTGCAATGGCCAAGCATTAAGCCTTAGAAATCAAGTATGTTATTTATGAACCATTCGGCCATTGATTATGCTCACCTGACCACACGGTGAAGCGCGCAAGGTGCCCGTAACACTGGTGGCCCTACCGGGAATTCATTTGTTGGTTGAAGCTGCTTCAGTAGACTTTATTATACCATTAACTTGGTCATAGCACTGTCACAACATCAAATTTGCCATCATGTTAGGCACAAAACAGAGACTAGGCTATGTTATGCTATGCTACTTATGGAAATCAGGTACACCAAAAAATCTGCACTGAAGGCAATTTGCATGTCAGGATTCCCCAACTTGTACATGATTCTAGGCGACACGACAGACTACCGCAATCTGACATTTAATGGGACTATCACTCCATCACTGTAATTCAAACAATTTAAACCATTCTTTAAAAAAATGACTACACATTTATAAAAAATAGAGACGTTCCAATGCTCTTCTCCATTCATTTGATCATCATATAATGAATTTACTACTAACAATGAATAGAAAATGTACATTAAACCGAGTTTACCCCCTGCTTTGTGTGGATACTAATGGTGCAACATTAAATCCGCCCGGCTAATAGCTTAAGTCAACAATGTGCAATCTACAATGCAACACAATCCTTTTCTTAATGAGTATTTAACTAACTTCCACTTAAAATGTTATGTAACATTATTTTTTTAAGTCAAAATATAGTTCATCCAAAAAGGAAAATTCTGTTATAATTTTCTCACCATCATTTGCTTACCTCTACAACTTTTTTCTTCTGTGGAACAAAAGATGTGTCTCAAAACAAAATCATACCCAATTGATTTCTTTCAATTGATGGACAAAATAAATCATCTTTTATATTTCACAGAAGAAAGCAAGCCTGGTAAATCTAGATTGCAGGAATTCATGGGTGGGAATTCATTCCTAAATGTATTCATTTGAGAATCCAAATTGAGTGGCATCAATAAATATTAGAGAAACAGCTTAAATTGGTCTGATTGGAGTTATGCCAGATGTGTGGTCTTCTAGAAGAAAGAAGAGGTAATCTGATATATTTGAAGTGTTAGTTTTGCTTACTGATGTCACTCATTTGCAGACTGGACTGAGTTTAAAGCCCTTCTTCTGTTTTCTCTGAGCTTTCTGCTGTGTAGTGCAATAGGCAGTACAATTAATCACCGAAATCATGAACCCATGTCAAACATGTGACTTAGTATGAAATCATTCTGATTATATCTAAAATAATCCTGACCGCATAGTCCAACTAAATGACCTTCTGAATCATTATTAAACAAACATCCTGACGGACAACCTGCTAGCTCTCTGGATCCGCCTGCCATGCATGCACACAGATCTGTGAGTTTGCGGTATGATACGGAAATGTCTTCCTGCACAAACGTCAAAAGGCTGCCACGATTCAATATTAGATCAAAATCACAACATGATTAACTTATTACAACTGGATGTTTTCCTCAGCAAAACTCTCAAGGACTTCATAAAGATTTCTTTGATGCTCTTGGTCAGATGGCTAGTGTTCGGTGCGCAGTCTCAGCTTTGCTTCTGACATTTGAGGGTTGGAGCTATTTTAAGGAGACCCCAGTGCCTCTGGCAGGTCCACCACACGCCACTGTACAGCGGCTTCCATAGAGCTGAAGAATGGCTCCATTATTCCCCCACAAACTCATATACTTTCACAGAGGTCCACCCACTTCTGACCCGATCTCGCTGAAACACACCACTATCGGAAATTCCCCCGTTTTGTGAAGGTGGGAACAAAACAGAACAGAATGAATCACCGAATAACAGGAATAACGGTTGAAAACAGACATTTTTTAAGAACATTTTAAAGAACGTAATCTCTTTTATCTTAAAGATAATAACTTGTGCAAGGATTTTATAATGCATGCAGCAATTAATTAGCCATGGAATTATTTTAAATTAAAAAATATAATTCCAAAATTATGTCCAATTAACAAACTAAATGATTCATATTTCAGAAACTAATAATTGCCTGTCACATGCTAGAGCAGATGGTAAGGTTACATATGATATTTCTGTAAATAAAACAGTGCCTACAGTGCCTATGGTCTCATTAAAAATATAAAAAAATATTATTTATACACACTATACCATTCAAAAGTTTGGAGTCGGATGTTACATAAGATTTGTATTTTAATAAATCCTGTTCTTCTGAACTTAATATTAAAGAATTCAGATAAAAGACTAATAATAAGCAGCACAATGTTGATAATAATAATAATCATCATCATCATCATCAACAACAACAACAACTGATAAGTATTAACAAGAAATCTGCATATTAGAATGATTTCAGGATTCAAGGATCATGTGACATAGCCTGATGTCATCATACTCAGATTCTAGTCAGAATATGAGTCAGATATTGCGCCACTGGGCTGTGATTATTATCGTTTCAACCGATCCAGGAAAGAAAATGCCTCTGCACTCAATCGGATAGACCTACAACCAATCAGAGCAACGGACTAAGTGACATACGTTGAGCAACGCATAGTTGTCAAAAGATCTCAACTGCATGCACGCTGGAAGAAAATGAGTGTAAACAATCTTTGCCGGTGTTGTGAAAAGAACTACCAAAACGATCATCATTTTTGAGAGAAATAGTAAAGTTGAATGCATATTCAAACAAGTTCTCCGTTTAGGATTAGAACGAATTCAACCGAGTAGCTCTTTGGTGACATGAATGATTACATTATTGTTGATCCTCTGTCCATCATCGTATAAAGTCCGCCCTGACAATCTGATTGTTGCGAACAGCTTTTGTCAGAGCATAGTTGCTCCACAACGGATCAAGACCAGACCGAACTTTCCCGACCTCAAATGTTGTGGGCGGGGCTAAATTCAACTGGCATCCTGGCTACATGTGACACTGAAGCCTGGAGTAATGGCTTTAAAAATTAAATTCAGTTTTGCAATAACTGGATTGAATGAATTCTATAAAAAATGATAAAACAAGAAAACAGTTATTTTAAATGATTTAACAATATTACTGTTTTACTGTATTTTGACCAAATAGATGCAGCCTTGGAGAGAATGAGAGACTTCTTTCAAAAACAACCACCCAAAAAAACCTTACTGTTCTAAAACTTTTGAACAGCAGTGTATGCAATAAACAAATAAAATCTGATAAGCCATATGCTAGCTTAAAATCCTCTAAAAAGCTAAAATACTAAATCTGTTTCTCATCATTTTGTCACCAAGTTTGGTCACCAAGTCAAACATAAACTCATCCACAAATATATAGCCTGCCCTGTGTGTTTATGCGAGTGTGTGTTTGTGTACATGTGTGAGAGAGCATCAGGAAATACCAGGCCAAGCATTCCAGCTCGTCAGCACCTCTGGCCCTCATGTGACTGGAGATACACAGCCCAGATTGTGTGTGCAAGTTTGCTCAAGAAGCATGATAAGAAAATTTAGTAAAAGTGAGAGAGAGGGAGGGAGTAAAGGAAGGATAATCTGATATGCATGACTTGTGGTTTCTCCCAGAGCCTCGCTTTTCTTTGCCCTGGCAGAAATGGCAGTTTGCATTCATAATTTACAGGCTTCTTCTCTCCCTCTTCTCCTGGCAATCTGGTCTTTATGGCTCCGCCCCCATCTCAAACTCATTAGCATAATGTAGATGCTACCAAAATAAACCAACACATTTTCACCTTCGAGCTGTTCCACGACTCATCAGTGCACAAGACCAGGCAGAAAGAAAAGAATGTATATTAAAGGCTCTGTATGCCACATGTGCTGTTTAGACGAATGTCTCTGACTTCCTGCTTCTCCCCCAAAAGAATCTCACATCTCAGTAATTGTGCCTGCCTTTAATAATCACATAAAAAACTGACACTGACGTTGTAAGGGGGAACAACAAAGCAGCAAGTGATTTGAGAGGCCCCGCTGCTAATTATGACTCATGTTATACAGAACGTTCTGTTGCCGCTCAAAAACACTAAATAAATTCGTTGTTTGACTGCGCCCAAGAAATATGAGCGTCTGACACGACAGCGTGAATGCTTTCCCGTTTTTAGCACCAATTACGCCGTTCAAGTTAATTTGGGAAAGTTGTTTTGAAGATAACACCATGCGAGCGGCACATGTGTGTGCAAATCTGCGATTACGTGAACAATCATTAGCAGAAATGAGCAGTGAAGGATCATCAGTCAAAGCGCTTACCGGAGGATGCAGTAGATTTCTTTGTTCAGTGTTTGGCAAATTCACTCACATATCTTCATCAATCATAGAAGTGATCTGGAATTTACACACACAAAAAAAAAAAACACATTATATTAATCCTTTGCCTAAGTAAATGATGTGCACGGTTACACATGTTCTTCTCAGTATTCATAATCCCCCGTTCTGTACCTTCCCTGCTTGATAATGTCACACTGCTAAATAAAGGAAGCACACCGTTAGGCTTATTCTGCACATGGGATCATGTACCATTACAATCTGTGGCATTTAGCAGCTAGCATAGGACACAATCTAACCGTTATAGTGACAGCAACTGTTCATATTTTTCATAAACCAAGTCAAGTCAAATTAAAAGAAAAAAGCTTCATCCTAATAACAAAAATATATATAAAATTGCTAATCCAACAATTTATAACCAAAGAGATATGTGCAGAATCCTAAATGATTGTGTATTTTAGAATTTAGTTTTTTGTCATGAGATATCAGATTAGTAATTTGCAAGTTTATCTCTTTTAAAATGTAGGTCTATTTAAAACTAATGTTGTTGCTACAGCAAAAAATGTTGTCTTTGACAACCAGTAATACAGAAAGTCAAATAACACAACAAATAATGTTAATTGTTTGTAATATTAACAATGATGTTAACAATATGCATTTTGATCATTTAAAAAAATAATAATACTAATATTAAATTAATTATATAGTTAACAAAGTTATTGAATATTTTTTTTCATAACTTAAATGCATTGCTAACTAGAGAAAACGGAAAAAAATACCACCGTCTTTCCTTTTGTCAAATAGGTACGAAAACTTCAACTCCCACAATGCACTGGACACATTGCCGTCCAAGGCCACTAACCACACCAGGCAGTTTGATATGGATACACTTGTCAAATATCAGTATCAGCAATATCAACAAGTCAAACAAGTTATCATTTTAGCAATTCCAGTCTCGCCACCCAAAGTCATGTTTTTATTTCTATTTTTTTTGTTTGGTTAAATGGCTGTCTGTGGTGAACACAAACTCAAGACATGTTGTCATTTTCAGACTTGTTCTACAGCATAAAATACATCAGTTTAACCCCACTCCATTTTTTTAAGCTGTTATGCGTCTTGAAAAACGTGGTTGCTAACAAGTGGCTGAATAGGATGTGCAAGTATTAAACTTTTGTTGATCACAGAGCTTGTTTTTTGTGACAATCCAAAAGCCTATGGAAAAATCCTATTGGGCTTTTGTTGAGGAAACCAGTGTGATTGCCAATTGGCCTACAAACTGATGTTATACCTGCACCACTCTATTGTTTTCATGTGCAGGTATTCAAAGAGCAAACCTTTAAATACTATCAGCTTCCAGTGAAGGATCTTGCATGTTTTAGGCAGTGGCTAAAGGCTACAAAGAATTGTAAATAGGGAGAGACCACCATAACTTTATATACGACGTAGGTGTGGAATAAACTTTCTGTCAGGGTTTACATTGCAATAACAACAGACTGAGTGCATACTATCCTTTACTGTGCAGGGTGTGTGGTTTCAGTAACAACAAAATAAACATTTACATCCTGTCTAGACCACAACACAGGTTATCTACTACAGAATAAACCTAAGAGACTTAACATATAATATCTTGTGTGTCTGAAGTAAAAAAAAAAAAAAAAAAAAAAGTATTCAATTTGTTGTAAATTCAAGAATTGCAAAACTAATTCATACAGTCAACGATCTTAATTCCAGCTAAATTAAAACCAAAACACATTTTCCATCATGTTTATGGTTTCAGAACATTTGCAATGGATATTTTTTTTAGGTTCAAAGAAAATCCAGGACTTCCCACTGGCACTTACGACACATGCTCTTCTCGTAAATACGATAATTCTGACATGACTTGAAGGCAGCAATAATCTGTTCATATAAAACTTTATCTTTATCTTTCTCATCAGCTTCTATGGTTCCACCATCCATATCCTGTCATGCAACTGTCACTGAGCCTGAATGAATGGGCTTATAATCTAAAGAGAAAAAAAAGAAAAAAGTGACAATCTGTCGGATTCTCAGCCCTCCGCATGCGACTGGAGTGCTGGGTTTATTAGGTGTGTTTATTGCTTGAATTCCTGCCATCACCCCCTACGGACCCCTATAGCTGTAATTTCATATGAATATTTCAAGTCAGCTTTTGGAAACGCAAACTACTGATATCCTAATGGGATCATGCTTTGACTATTAATTGACTTGTTTATCACGACAGTATTTATAATACCCACACACCACTTTTGATATTCTACCAGAATACTGTAATTGAATCAGGTCATAGTGACTACGGATACCAGAATGAGGATGATGATAATAATAATTTCCACACAGTATGCCATTAAATTACACGCAAATCTAGCTGGCTTCAGTGACCCTCTCTTTTATTTTCTTATGTTTGAGTCAAATTAAATTGGACATATCCTTTTAATTAACAAAACGCTCTTCAGTTCTTGCATTAAGCATTTGAGAAAAGACCAAATTTGAAGTGCACGTTAATGTCCTACTCAGAGAACATCCACCAGTGTTATTCCGGACACGATGCCCAAGGACTTACTGAAATAAGGTTTAGACACGAGGATGTTATAGGTTATTCCTTAAGGACTGCCGCTGCTCCAGTTTTCAATGGGCTACTACCATTTTAATCGGTACAATTAGGTTATCGAAACCCACTGATCTGATGAAACATCCAGTAAAAATATAATAAAAAAAATCTATTTAAAACATTTTTTTTAAATATATATTTTTTAACTTATATACTTTAATTAATTAATATAAGTAATAATAATGATTTTTTTTTTATAAAGAAAACTTCTGAAACCGTAAAAAAAAGAAAGACAATTTACAATAAAAACGAATAATAGTTATAATAAAAATCCTTATTTTTGATCCCTCCATAAACATGAAATCTTTGTGACGCAGCCAGTATCATTTACTTATGAAGAAAAATATGACCTTCGAGCTAGATGACTGATCTGGAGTCACTCAGCATGAGAGGAACCCATGAGATGGACTGATACTAACAATAAAGGAAAGACACAGTCGGGATACAGGAGGCCGAGACAGCAAAGGCTTGATTATCCACACTTTCACGGTCACGGAGCACAAACTGAGAGTCGTCTATAGCCGACCTCCTCCGGTTCTTGGACTGCAGTGGCGCTCAGATGGGCTGTTGGATTGGGGTGTATTGTCTGTGCTCCACACTCATTAGCTGAGTCAAGGAGGGACTTACTGGGGTGTTTAGCTCGCCGGGTTTGTGTGGCAGCTCAACAAGCTCTCCCAGCTGGAGTACGGCTCTCACATCACAGCTGCACACTTACAATTAGTGCAGGTGCAGCTGAGGAAAGACCAGGCACAACATAGACAAACACACAAAGGTGTTGCACACCGCCAAGGAGCGCCGTTACATGTAAAACAAAGTGCTGATGACTCAAAAAATCAGCTCATTATAAAAACCAACCATGCAAGAAAACAACCTTTATGTCAGATTTTGAATGTTGTCCGTTGTCAGGATATGTACATTTAAAATCTGTTTGCTTAAACAGTTTATGACCTTTAGACGATAAAAAGCTTCGTTTCAGGAACTTACATCAACTTACACATCATTAAGAATAATCAGTGCAAAAACATGCATGCAAACAGAATTTTATCACATTTATTATGAACATTTGCATGTTCAAATACACTCCTGTTGTTCTTATCTGAACAAAAACTAGCATCCAGTCATGAAGCTAAATTGTTCTGGATGAGATAATGCACCAACTGCATCATTTTCCAAATATTTGAAGAGAAAAATAGAAGCCAGGCTTGTGTTTTTCCCCTCAATCTCGTATTGATCCAAAGAGCCTTGCTTGCAAAACATTATCACAAAACTGAGCATGGAAACAAATTACATGACAAAAGCAGCCATTGATTTGCGAATCGTTTATTAAGGGGAAGCTAAAAGTGAAATGAATTCCAGCATTTTAAGCTTTGTTCCTCGGCCACACAGTGAGGCAATGCAGAAAGCTGAAATGCGAAGCTGTCTTGCATCTGGAGTCGTCTCTGATGCATGCCATAAAAGATGCCATTAAGCAGAATGGGTCGGCAAAACACACAACATGTAGAGCTGAATAATTCATTTAGGGCTAAACCCACTGGAGGGACATCTTTTTTTCCCCCGATTGGTTCCCCGCATCAAAATCAGAGCATATATTTTCTCGGACTGAAAAAAAGCACAACACGAGCATTCTGCGGACATACAAATTAGCAAGCAGGTGTCTTTACATGTGGTGCAGACCTTTATTTTTCTCTGTACAGTTCAATAGAGACTGCAGACTGTTGTCTGCCTTATTAGGCTCTTTTCCAGGGGCATTGGATAATGAGACTTCACACAGACAATAAAAAACTCACAGCCAATCACAGTAGAGTGATGTAAGACATCTGTCACCATGTTTTCCGCTGCTCTAATTTACTCAGTAACTGTAGTAGGCAAGATAAACTCGAACACGGTCATCAGTGGGGAAGAAAGAGCTTATGTTAGTGTGCAAGAGTTACATTTTTTCATGTTCATGATTCTGAATATAGATTTTATTATAGACAGATTTCATAGAGGGATTTTTTATGCACAAAAAAGGACAATCTGTTGAGTTTTAGCAAAATTACAAAAAATAATTGCATGATAATGATTTTTTTAAATATATAAACAGATAAAAAGCATATAATAATTTTTTTCTTATAATATTATTAAAAGTACTACTACAATAATAGTTTTATTACATATACATATATATATATATACATATACATATATATATATATAATTTTAAGTAGCATTCTAATTATATTTATTATGTGTATATGTGTGTGTATATATATATATATATATATATATATATATATATATATATATATATATATATATATATATATATATATATATATATATATATATATATATATATATATATATATATATATATATATATATATATATATATATATATATACACATATATATATATACACATATATACACATATATACACATAATAAATATAATTAGAATGCTACTTAAAATTATAATTAAAACTTAAATAAAATTATTCATGATTTTATCAAATCTGGAAATATGATTTTAAAAATTCCCTAATACTTACAGGTTTAAAACCTATTATAATATACTGTAGATGAGTTTTAAAGGAAAACTCAGTTTGCTTCCACTTTATATTTGTGTCTAACTACAATGCACTTATTTAACATTTAAATGAATCATTTGATACAATTAACTCGTTGATCTAATAACATCTATAATTACTCTGTTGACCCTTCTCTTACCCCTTAAACCATCCAACAATGACATCGTATTTATTTATTGATGCAAGTACATAGTAGTTAAGGAAACCTAATATAAAGTGTTACCATCAGTTTTTATTGTCTTAAAACAAAAAGCAGACAATAGGAACCAAGCATAAAAAAACACATTTTAAAAAGCATTCACTGGCAGTAAACAGACTCAGGCAAAGATGCAGCGATAGAAAGTGCAAATGTGTGCACATGAAACCAAGAGAGAACCATGAACAAAATCAAGAGAATATCTACCATATCTAAGTGTCACAAAATGCGTTTCCAGCAAACCGAGCACATTTTAACTACACGTTTCAGCAATATAGCTAAAGATTTTTAATCACTTCGCTCGGCAGCTGGAAAATGCCACAGTAGCCCAAAAGTTCACAAGGCCCCTTTCATTCAAACTCCAGTTATACAGGCAAGCTGCCAAGCCTGCCAACCACTAAGCATTCAGCTGGGCCTCCAGCACCGGGCCAAGTCGAGCAGACAGCCACAGCCATGCGCACAAGAGCAAGGGGCTTGCTGACACATCTACAACCCTGACGCAGGGCAGAAAAATGCACAGGCTCACTCCAGCCTTTTCTTTGCGGCTGAGCTTGAACGCACCCAACAATTACCAAGCTATTTTCTCTAGAAGGGCAATTCCCTGTTTATTGGTATCCGCCTGTCAAAGGCTCTCCCTGTCAGTCCTCAGCAGGAGCCTTCCCAATGGTCAATGGGAGAAGATTGAGTGTAACTCGACAAAAAATGAGTGGGATTCTGGTTCAGGATACACCAGCATTGCACAGGAGGGAAGCGGTTTCCAAACGGATTAAAAACAAGATGGTGACTTGAGCAGTAGCTTGTAATTTTCCAATACCGCCAGTTAAAAAAAAAAAAATACAGTGAAGCAATGGAGTGTTAAATGGAGGAAATAGATGTGCTGATGTGGCATTCAGACTATTGTTGTGAACATTTTTTTTTTGCCTTTTTGACATCTTCCGTGTGACAAGCAGTCCAGGTCTCCAGTACTTGGTGGAACATTTGTGTCAGGAAAAGAAAAAGACTTCTCAATAACATCTCTTTTATAAACATCTCTATAAAGAATCTCACTATAAAGAAACAGAATTAAATATTTCTGAACCACCCTTATTAGAGCTTCTGTGGAATTCGGCATCTATTGCTCCCACAAAAAAAATTATTTGGTGCTTTTGGAAAACAGCTTCCACCCTAGTTTCATCACCTCACTTTTTCTTTGTTAGAGCTCGGAAATGCCTGAAGTTAGGAATGAAAATACTGGCATGTCCCTGCAGCTCAGTGAGAGAGAATATTTCTGCAGCTGCGGAGTGAAGTCAGCTCATCAGAACAGAGCCAGCAGGCCAGGTTTCCTCCACAGATAACCATGTTAACCTAAAGAACATAAACACCCACCTCACGTTTCACCACAAAAGTATGCGTGCCATGAGGTTACGATGCAATCTTTAGGAAGCACAGAGCGAATGTTTCAATTTCTGACAATACAAAAATGCCATGTAATTTCCTTAGAAATGATATCAAAGTAATTTGAGAATTGATTTGGTTTGGTTTTCTGACACAATACATTTCTCAGCATTTTGCTCTAAATTCACCCTTCACCAGCAGGCAAAATGACCAATCACAATCCGCCATCCGCAGAATCCGTCATTTTTGTCCGACAAAGCAGTCAAGAGAGTTTGTAGATTAACGTCGGTGGACATAAACTTGAAAAACGGTGTGTACGGACGTCTTTCTATGGTTGAAACAACAATCCTTCTGAAGTTCATTAATGTTTATTTGACACTATAAATTAACTAGAAGAAAGAGATGATCAGATCACAAGCAGCTTTAACTGAGGCGCTACAACGACCTGTCACCACACATTAAAGAGCCACAAAACGGTATTTATTGTTTACATTTCTTTTTAAAATGACAAAATTTTAGGGTTGAGACGTTTCATTAAAAGTAACCTGCTCCGTCCTGTCTGTCAGTGCCTTGGCAGCATCCTCTTTGCTCCGCAATGTGTTTTTCGCTGTGTGAGAACGTGCGTGTGGTGTGAGAGCGCAGCTTGTCGGACATAGCAACAGTAACTAAGGGGGACGGGTCTTTGCGAACGGTCAATAGAGATGTCTCTGATACTTCAGCACATTAAAGGTGGGGCTGTATCATTTCATCACTAATCATCATTTTGGTGCCTTAATGTGAGGAGGAGTATTAGAGAAACTTTGTTTAGGCATAGTAGACAAATATAGGATGTTACATTTTCTGAAGTTGTTAGAAGACGTACGGGTCGCAACAGATGTTTTCTTTAGCAGATGTATGATTCGATTTGCTCATGCCACTTATATCAGCGAGGGTCAGACTCTTCTTACAATTCAATTTAAACACAAGTTGCAGCTCTTAATAAATGATCTGACTATGTACTATGTACTGAGCGACTATGTACTAGGGGTGTAACGGTACACAGAAGTCATGGTTTGGCACATACCTCGGTTTTGGGGTTTACGGTTCGGTATGAGTTCAGTAGAACAGGAAAAGGCAACAAATCCCCAATACTAGTATCCTTTTCATTTATTTTGACCCAACAGTAGTGCAAATTACAGTTTGTTCCATCTAGCAGCATTTAATTCCCCCGAGGTACAGTACAGCCTCCCTAATTGTAATGAGCAGTAAACAAAATACACTCTTGCATTGGTCATATTTTTTGTAGGGCTGATAAAATAAAATCTGCAAAATAAAATAAAAAATAAAGGAATTGTTGATTTGCTCCTCTAATTGATAGTGACCAATGCTGTGAGGTAAAATGCAATGGCTGTTTTCAAACGTATTGGTTTGAACGTGTTGTGTGTAGCCTGCGTTGTCATTGTCTTTGCTCATCAGTTCATCAACATGCATTGACAATGGCAGATGCACAAAGTTCAATATTACGCTTTTACAAGAAATAACGAAAAGACGAGCGAGAAGGAGAAAAAGCGGCACCTGAGGTTTCCTTTTTCCAGGATGCATATTTCATCACTGGACTGTAGTAGTGAGAAATTGTCAAAATGCCAAATGTGTTTGACTCATTATAACATTAAAACAATAACTTATGGTCATACAGATAACAGTAAGAAATCATTCTAAGGATCTATTTTTATTCATGTACTCACAATAAATAACGGTTTCCTTTCAATGAAGTTTGTAGAGCGCGTCACAAAAAAAATTGATACTCGAGTTTTTTTGAAAAGTCGCTATATCTAACGCCAGTCTCTAAGTTGGCAACACTGCTAGTAAGCTATTGCGTGCCATCTGAACTCTTGTTTTGGGTTGGTGCATAGATCTCGTCTTTTTACTCATTTTCCTGTTCTGGTGGTTAGCAAACATCACTGCCTTCTGGAGTGTATTCGTCATCTGACTGTATACAACGAACCACGAACCGTGACGTCCGTACCGGGGCAGTTCGGGACTAACACATGTACTGTTACACCTATATTACTCACCAATGCCAATTTTTAATTGCCATTTGGCACAAGACAGTGTTATTTTTGGACCCGGGCTGTATCTATAAGACAGGGCTCCTTCTGAATATCACGTGACAACTGTTAGCACAGTTGTGCTCATAAGATATAACTACAGCAGCCCAGGAATGTGATCATTGCCAATGGATGTGGTGGTATCATGACCTTATTGTCATTCCTCTCTGCTTTCCTATTAAGCGCACAGCTCCCAGTAATTTTCGATGAGTCAAGCTGCCTGACTGACGCACTCCAATTAGGCCTGGGCTAGCAGAGCCCTTAACTCCAGCACATGCTGTTCTTCAGGCACACACGCAGCCAGGCCTTTTTAGCCAATGACAGCAGGGTGACGGTGATGACATCGAGATGGCCTGCTTGGAAGCCTGCGGGCCGCACTAAGGAGACAGAAATATCTTCCTTTGACAGACATGGATACATGGTGCTACGCGTGCAGCTGTCTAAATGTTGCCTCTTTTTGTCTCTCACTCGCTCTGCGCTATCTTTCTCTCTTGATCCCACGCTCACTCTCTTGCACTCTCTCATTCAATCAACTTAAGCACACTGACTTTTTGTCTGTGGCTGAGGCGAGGGGTCAGCGTTCGGAGGCCAACCTTTAGACACAAGCATTTGAGATGGATGAGGTTAGGGCGGCGACTGGAGCCTGAACACAACCCACAGACAACCTCAGACGTTCTCAATTAATCAGGTCACGGTGCAGGGAATAACTCACTCTCTGGTATCTGGGTCTGGACGGTACTACAATCTTCTGCAGCTCACGCAGCCATGCAGCTATTTGCCTCTCAAAACAGTTGAAACTCTGCTTGTGCATGTGTGAAATATCTGAGAACGTCAACGGATAGCTTGTGACATATAACCTTTACAGCTGAATGTAACGTAATTAAACCGTGCTTCAAACCGGTCGTATCAATATTATCAAAGTCACGTTTCCACGTTTTCTAAAAATAAAACAAAACCTATTTTTAGGATCATAAAGTGATTTTATAAAAATTAGGCAAATATTCTCCCTAAATTCCATTAATATAATGCATTGAGAATTTTCTTTGCTATATTAAACGCATAACATAAAACACTACAATTAAATTTACATATTTTACTAATAAAAAAAATCTTTTTTTGCATTGCAGAATGATTTTGTAGGTAAATGTGCTTAATTGTTTGTCTGGCTATTACCAGACAAAGCTCAATTTAATATTGAACACTGGTCTAGGGAGTCTGCTCTGTATTTTCTACTGCACAAGAGGTGTGATCAACTGGCATTATCCAAATAACTCTGTACGCAGTTGGATAGTCCTTCAACCAATCAGACCACAAGATGTGTGGTCAACTGACAACGACCCATCATTTCTCTATCTGTCATTGTGCGTGCCAAGTGGATAACCCAGTCTGTGATTGGTTCCCGCAAAAGAGTAACACAAGCAGTAAAAATTAATGTACGGGTTTCCAGACTGAGTTGCCGGGCGAAATCAAATTGCTGGCAGATCAGGCTGGGTTTACTCAGGCTACTTAATTATAATACCACACAGTAAAACATATTGGTCCCAAATCAACCAATCAATCAAGTTTATAAATATAATAGTGTATTTATTTTGTATACATAATACTTTATTTACAAAAATATTAAAACACATTAAATATAATATAAAATGTATAAATATACAGCCAAGCAACCTACTTGAACAATTGTCCTATTCCCGCCAGTATTTCCATTCAAATGAAGTGAAATTCCACACTGTAATCTGAAGTTTAATTGTCAGTTAGCTAGACCCTCTGCTAATTAAACACGTATCAGAGGCCCCTTCCCTCGCTCTCTGCGCTTCATTAACAGGAGTGCACAGGCCTTAAACTCAGCCGGGATGTCTTTCAAGCTCTCCTCCTCTGGAAGGCGTGTGGCTACAGGAGGTCTCGCCTGAGATGGGAGCATTTTCATTCAGACTTTGAATGGCTTTCTGCTTTAAAATGCTCACCACATTCCTCCTTCCTCGTAGACATTCAGAGACATCCTTACTGACACTATAAAATTTCCCTATCGCCGCAACTCTTTAATTGCTTTGTTACGGCATCTCTTGAGGGAGCGGACGTCGCCTCACCTCTGCAGGTCCTTCTGCGGGCCTTGAACAAAAGGTGTCACTGAGACCCAACCTGGGTAGTCTGGGCTGGGGGAAGGCAAGAAACCTGAAACATCTGTCATTCTTTATGGAGTCTATAAAGATCACAGTGTTGGAGAGAATGAAAATATATGATTGGAGGAGCAGTATGCGTATGCTGGATGTAATGCATTGAGATGACTGCTGTCAGATTCGTGCAAAATGGAGGTTTGTCAAATGAGAGCATCCAATCTGGGGCAAGCCGGCTGCTACGGATCACACATAAAAACTGGAAGTGCAATAAATACACTTTTTAATGTTGGTCTGGGCAGAATCATAATGGCCTCAGATTTTCTATCCAACAGACTGTATCAGTAAATCAACTCCAGATAGTTCTGCCAGCGAGCAACACCAACATTGTGAACGCCCTAAATCACCAGCAAATAAATGAGGAATTCATATAATCAGTGCAGCTGGATGAGACGGTATGTTCTGATAACTCAAGGCTTTGTTTGAGTTCAGTCTCCACCCTGATAGCTCTCAAGCTCTTCCAAGACTCCCGACCAAAACAACTACTATGAAGCCTCCGGCTCCAAAAATAAAACATTTAGGAGCCAAATTATTTTTTGAAATATGTCTGAAGGAAAAACTAATTAAAGGATCACTTCAAATTGTAGATGTTTGAATAATTATATGTAATTATAAATAAATACAATACAATAAAATAAAAATAAAAATGTATTGCAGGGAGATCGATTAACCGCATAAAGGTTTGTGCTTACATATACATATATTTACAAACTATATGTGTGTGTGTGTGTGTGTGTGTGTGTGTGTGTGTGTGTGTGTGTGTGTGTGTACTATGTATAATTATATATAAAAGACAATTTTTATATTTATATATAAAATATTTATATTTTTATATATACCTGAAAATATTTCTTAAATGTATACATGAAGTGTGTATTTATATTATACACATAATAATTATACACACGCACATATGTAAACACAAACTTTTATTTTGGATGTGATTATTCGCTACTAATCAATTGCCCAGCACTAATAAAAATGCTACACTGATTACAGTTCCAATGTGTGAATCTGCTGTAACAGCATCATCTTTATTTCATTTCAAGTACAACAGAACCCAAAAATAATCAACAATTTAGTCAGTAACGGCTCAGAATGAGTAAATTAGTCTGATTCAAACCACCTACTCTTTTGTGAATATTTTTGATTGACTGAAAAGGCGGGGGGGAAAGGTTTATTTTAGATAATCATATATTTTATACTGTAACATTATAATAAGAAGCTAATCTTTGACAATCTATATATTAAAATAACTCTCCAGATTCATTTTACGCATATGCACGCTGATCTGCTTCAAGAACATATATCTCATACATCTCAATCTGTGCAACACTGTGTGCTAGCGATAATATCTGGAGAAGCATTTAGATAAGTAATTCGCATATCCTGTGCAGATGAATTGTATGCAGGTTTGTAATTGTGTAAGCAATGCAGTGATTTGTTTTTGTTCACTCAGACCCCGAGGGCTGGCACTCTTCACACTGCACAGCCCGGGACTGCCAGGAACTACACAATTTGTGATATTATTCAAATGAGCACATTGTTTTCCTGTTTACTGACATGAACGGGCGGGAGACAACTCAACAAGATTAAATCATTCAGAAACAATCAACCTCTGAGAGCAAGTAGCATTTGAAATGCATTGCTCAAATTATTGAGAGCCATTAATGCATGTGTCCACTCTTGATGCACTGTATATTACACTCATTCATCATGGCTGCATGGCCTGGCGGGCTAACAGAAAACATCTTTTGTAATTCCAGTCAAGGGCAACATACATACACGTCTATACATTTAATGATTCAAATGTTAGTTTTGACTAGTAGATTAACTGGCAAAAAAAAAGTTTATATATCACTGGAATGACAACATACACTTATAAAACAAAAGGTCTTTAAAATACATAGGAACATAAAAAGAGAAATGACTAATAATGCACTAGTCATTCTTTTCCATGTAAATCACAATGAAACCAACAGCTTTCACGTCCCAAAAAATGCACAAAAACTATAGTTCCATTGAGCGGCTTCTGAGTCTCTAAAATCAATAGGTGACAAGACTACTGACCTGCTCAAATGTATGCTACACTCAAAACATGGTTCTTGACTATAAGTTTTGGCATAATGTCAAACTCTGAGCCCTATCGGGACGCTAGCCTACATTGGCATAAACGCAACGCAGATGCACAACCCTCAGCCTCTTCACCTCCATAAGAGAGATGAAGAACATCCCAGCCTAAGCTTTCATTTCCCTTCCTCACAAAAGACATATTTCCAGAGGAATCCCCACATCTGTCCCGCATTGCACAGTCAGTGCTCTTCGTGAATGCACTTTTGGCATGGGTAGAAGGGATATTTCAGCTTGTTTCAACACCTTCCATTCAAAAAGGGTGTTGAACTTAATCTGAGCCAACAATGGGGGGAAAAAAGTAAAGTAACTCGATGGCAAACCTCCATTAACAACAACATAGTGCCAGTATATAGGCAATTCTTGGCAAAGCTCTATTATTTGACTGAGAGTGAGGCTGATGTATTGTAGCAGTTGCTTTGTTTCGTACCTTTTTTGTGATAAATCAATTTTTGGTTGGTGTATATTAGGCACACAGCTCTTTACAGCCAAACAAACTGCAGCAATAAATCAAACATTCTGAAGTCAGGTCCATTTCTGTGAATTCTGTTGAACTTTCTATTCATCAAAAACTATATCCCATTTCCACGAAAAACTGTTTTCCACATTTATATTAGGAATTTTGAGCACCAAATCAGTATATTAGTATTATTTCTGAAGGATCATGTGACACTGAGGACTGTAATGACTGCTGATAATTCAGCTTTGCCTTCACAGGAGTAAAACAATTTTAAACTATATAAAAACTTTTATAAGAAAACCCTTTTTTAAAACTGTTTATACTATATTTAGTAAACGCAGCTTTTGTGAGTATAAAAAAACACATTGTTACCAACCCAAACTTCTGAATGGTAGTGTATATATTTATAAAGATATTGCCCCATGTGGTTAATTTTTCTTAGTAAATTGTAGTGTAGCAAACTACTTTTTAAAATGATAGCTTTACTGTAGTTTAAATACTAAAGCAGTAGATTTTAGCTTGGAAAACTACAGTTTTAGACCACTGTTACTACTGGCTGAGTGTTATTATCAACAGAGAACACAGTAATTTACAGAGGTAAAGACTACCTTCCCACAGATCGAAAAGAGAAACATGGAATTGGGAGTATTCCTCCTCTCAGATGCGTTTTTCTCCTGTAACTGTGCAGGCTAGATATCAAAGCGAAGTGAAATCCTGGGTGCTACAGGAGCTGGGATGTTGATGTTAATTCCTGTGGTGTGAGCTAATCCTGCGAGTGCTGACATCCTTTTTCTTTATCAAACGCACCATGTGGCTTGTACACATGCCCAGAGAAAACTTCACTTTCTTACTGTGGTGCTATCATGTGCTATGGGAGACAATGAAGACATAAATATCTTCTGAATGCAAAACATCTTCAAGTCTGTACATTTGACAGCTAAAACGTGTCATTTCTGCCTCAAAATTAAAACATTAGCCATTAGTCAGTCAAACAGACAGCTTTGCCATAACAATATAAACTGGGTAAACCCAGCCCTATCTGGCGGTGATTTGATTCCGCCCTGCAGCTCAGTCTGGAAACCTGTGCATATTTCTATACTGCTTCTGTTACAATTTTGCAGGGACCAATCACAAACCGGTTTTTCCACCTGGTGGATTAGCGGGTTTAACACAATGACGAATAGAGAAGCGATAGATCGTTTCGTCTGATTGGTTGAAGGACTATCCAATAGCATACATTGAGTCGCTTGAACTATGCCCATTGATCACGCCTCTTGTGCAGTAGAAAACACAGAGCAGACTCCCCAGACCAATGTTCAGTCTTAAAAGATCGAGCTTGGTCTGGTGATAGCCAGACAAAGAGCAATATATATCAAACCGAAAAAACAACAATTACACACTAATGCTTTAAATAATATTTTAAAATATATAAATACATAAATAATGTGGCCAAATTGGTATCAAAAAGTATTTTTTTTAAATCACCAAAAAGATACTTAGCCTTGTCTGAGAAGCCACACAATGTAATGGGCAATTCACAAAATTGTTGAAAAATGTGGGCGGAAAACCAAGTCAACCTCACACAGAGAAGAGCAGAGCATCGCTGCCTTCGCCACGGCTGGGGACACTCGAATTTGGATGTCAAGATTAAAGGGAGAAGAAAAAAAAGGAAGAGAGTGAAATGGAGAGGGCAGGCAGAGAGTATTAAAGAAGAACAGTTTAAGGGGAGAAGAGAAGTATTAATAATAGTTGTTTTTATAGAACATTCATCATAGAATTAAGTATAACTTGTTCAGATATTGTACCGGGTAAGATACAAATGCAGAATAATAACGTTTAAAAGAGAAAAGAAATGAAAGAGAGAAGCTGTGAGACCCCTTTCAGGAAGTATCGCCCCCCCTTTGCTTTAATGAGGTTAACTGTAAAAGCATGTGCAGGATACAGTCTCCCTTTACACACAGCAATGGAAAGGTCGCCCGTTATCACATCGAGGCCCCTGTCTCGGTACAAAGCAAGTGTAAAATTACAATTACACCTTAATGAATGGCATATTTCATTACATACATGCTAATTAAGAAGTTTCAGATACAACTCTGGCTGTGATAAGCATCTGCCTTAGTATCACGACAGATTGTTCGAGCCTCTGAGCTACATGTTGCTTTGTTCTGACAGAGGGGGAAAAAGACAGAAAAGCATATGCGTATTAGAAAAGGGTAGCGGTTCGTGAGCCGGTCCTCGCGCTGCTGTTGGAGCGGGGCCTCTCGCTGCAGTGTCAGTGTTCCAGGTGGAGTGTGGGAGGAAAGGCTGGTGTTCTGGCTTTTGTAACAGGCACCCGTCTCCACAGGCTGACGTGAGCGCGCTAATCGCTTTAGCTGATCCCGCTCGGCTGTGTGTGAGGCAGATGTTTGTCAGGCCACAGCACTGCTCAACGTTCACACTGCACTAAGCGAGATTAACCACCACCTTTATTTATTTATTTATTTATTTCCCTTCTTGCCCCCGCCTGCCCCAATTCTTAATCCCTGACAAAAAAGCTGAGAGAAAAAAAAAAAACCAACAACACTATATATTAAATCATTGTGCAAGGCAGCCTGCGATCGTTTCACAGAAATGTGTTTTCCTCCATGAATTTCCAAGAGTGGCTTTTGGGGAGAGCAGCCAAACACGCAATAAGACAAATGTTTACGAAACGGCGACAAGGCCGCTCCATCATATCGACGCGCAACTCTCTAAGGTCGTGGAAATATTTTCCTGGTGCAAGTCAAAAAATAAGAAACATTTGAAGTGAGAAACCCAAGCCCTTGTCATTTGATCTCTTTCCCCTCTCTTTCTTCTCTGTTGTTCCATTATGCAGGTGCTGGAAGCCTGAGGGTACGAGGCATTCGCAGGACTGGGCCGTGTGCAGATGCAGCTACCCTGAGCGTAAACACTACCAGACGTCCATCCAGCACGGGTCTGCTCTGCCGTATATTACTCACAGGCTTCCAATTTGGCCAAATCAACCCAGCATGTTCCGATGCTCGCCGCGCTCCCATGAAAAGGCATTATCGTACGGGATATGTAAACATCTCTTGGCTTATGGCAGAAGACGGAATGACCCGCTGCCGGTACAGAGGGCCACGTACAAAGGTCAAACGTTATCCAGATGTTACGTACTTTGTTCTAAGCCGCTTGAAATGCTGTTACTGTTTGGTGATTTGTCATGCTTTTTGAGACAATGGGAGTCATATTTGTATACACTTAGTGACCACATGAAAATCTCCTTATCAACATTTTTGTGTGTATATAGGGGTCAACCAATATTTTTTTAATAGTCAATGCTGATATGTAGAACAACATACATTAACTGCAGAAATCCTCAGAGCTATGGCACAGAAAGTATAGTGTGTTCCAATTGACATACAGTCAAACCAAAAATGATTTATACAACAGATATGATTTTTTGCTAGTAGGTGCAGGACACTACAGTTCATTTATGTAAATCAGGATAGCAAAGTAAAATATGAATGACACTTTGGCCTGACCATGTTTTGCTTAAGTGTTTTTTCTTTAATTGCTAATGCGACCTTTTACACCACAGACTGAACAAAATGAAGCATTGCTTGGTAATTGGTTGACCTCAATTGGTATTATCTAATTGTGTACTTAAATTCAACAGCTGACAGATGATCGGTTGATTGTAATCCTTTACATACCTTTCTATCAAAGTTATCTGAAATTATCAAGATGAATTTGTTCTGACACAGATTAATGTGTGAGTTACCCACCTCTTTACCCACTTTCACTTCATTGATTCTAAAGAGTGAAATACAAACTGAATGAATGGAATATCAAAACATCCCATCGCCGGCCATATTAATACACAAATTACGTTTCTTGGATGGATAAAGTAAACCAGCGTCTCGCTAGTAGAGGTAATGGATGCGGATTGTAATCTAGGTAAAAGACAAGCTCTTGTTGCACTGATCTCTCATTGTATTATTTATCGAATTTATATTTCAGTGTACTGTTTCCACACACATTCAGGATAATTGTTTTATCCGTCATGTGTATGTTGCTGTTTAGTAATTCTGAACGAATCTGTATACTGAAGTAGGTATGCAGTCAGGTCAAGGCAGTTTTTTTTTCATCTCCATGTCGTTCTGCTCAGTTTTGCAACTTGACATGTATAAACTATAAACACTCTTTGTTGCAATGTACACAATCACATACTGTACACGGAATTCTGAAAAGATCTGTTATGTAATTTTTTGATGGGTGATTCGGTGCACTCTAAAAAATGCTGGGTTAAAAACAACCCAAGCTGGGTTGGAAATGGACAAACCCAGAAATTGGGTTGTTTGAATCCAGTGAATGGAACCATTCAAACAACCCAATTTCTGGGTTTGTCCATTTCCAACCCAGCTTGGGTTGTTTTTAACCCAGCATTTTTTAGAGTGTGTGCATTCATTTATGAATTATATGGACTCCTTGTATCATCTGGTTATTTGGTGTCTTTTTAGAGGACCAAGTGTCCTTTTTTGATAAGACACCCACATTTACACTTACAAAGCTTGTAGAAAATACAGTTTAGTGAGAATCACCCTTCAATCTAACAGTTTACTTTTCATGACATAAATTGACAAACATAAACGTTAGGATAAATAATGTAGGCTTCATTTCATGGCAAGTAAAAATTGTACTCTATTGACAGCCTTGTTAATAAATATAACAATGACATTATTAAAATAATAGGTATAAAATATACATTTATACATTATATGAATTATTATAAAATATTATTTTAAACCATATTTTATATATATATATCTATCTATATATATCTATCTATATATATATCTATATATATATCTATATATATATCTATATATATATCTATCTATATATATATCTATATATATATCTATATATATATCTATATATATATATATATATATATATATATATATATATATATATCTATCTATATATATATATATATATATATATATATATATATAGTTTTAAAATAATATTTTATAATAATTCATATAATGTATAAATGTATATTCTCACAAGCACAGCTGCTCTAAAATATGATGAATGAGAAAAAGCTCTACCCTCTGTCAACATAAAGCAAAAATGGTGACAACATAAATTTAGGCAAAATGTTTAATAATTAATCACAATTAATCTTGCGATTGTTCTACTTAATACCAGAGGTAAAAGGAATACATGTCGGGTTTGCTGCCAAAGAAGGGGTACTTGAGCCTAGCTGATGGAAACACTGACTTCAAGTCAAAATGCAAAAAGGTACTACATGTAAGCCATTAAATGATCTGTACCTAAAGGACCAACAACTACATTTACAGCCACTAAAAGAGAACAACAATAAACTTCATGACATTGTAAAAAAAACATTTAAAAGCATGCCGACCTGTGTGCTCTTCAATCCGGGAGTAACGTCAGCAGCCCCCCCTCCCCCTCCCCTCCCTTCCCTTCATATAGTCCGTGGGGAAGGTCCCTCTGCGAGCTTGTGTCCACACTAGGGTCCACTGCACCTGGGAAGAAATAAAAGACATGTTACACCTTCGGCTTGAAATTAGAGTATCCTCCCAGGGACACTCACCAAACCAGAGTAATTCACTTCACACGCACACCCCTGACGATCTGACATTTCCCTCTCTACTGATGTATCCGCACAGGTCTGGTACGGCATGTTTTGTTTGTGTTGCGCTGGGGAGTTTTCAGCTAGTGACATCAAACGCAGCCACCCTGGGGTGTCTGGGAGTCGACTCCTACTATAACCCGCTTCCCTCCTCTCACAAACTGCGTCCTTCCGAAAGGTTATCATAGAGCCGCTTTGTTGCTCCTAATCCAAAATTCATTACATATAGCTGTTACCACACTTTAATATGATACGTTTCCTGAATGGCTGGGTGAGCTCCTTCACAGTTCGCTGGGAGGTAAGGACGAAGAGAGCCAGAGGTTAAAAACGGACAGCAATGCTTTATGTAATTGCGAGAGCAGAGCACCATAAACATGTAGAGTGGTATGTGTCAGCACCAAATCTAATTTACCGACTTCACAAGTGATTGCACGTTGCCAGGTAAGCCAATTAAGTGGCTATTAACCTCGTATAAGTGATAGGGGTGGAGAATCTTTGGTTTCTTGGCATGAACGTCCAACCCTGTGACAGGCTACTGAGGCCGCTTTTTGAGTGACAGCGATGGGAAGGTCAGCCGGTAATCTGCGGCATGAATGTGCAAGTGATAATGACAGGGCCCTCTCATCGTACCCGGCTCGGATAGCTGCTAACTGGATTGGATGGCCGACCACCACATCTCTCTGAGCATGATACACATATGTCCTAAGCTGCTGAGAACAGGATCAGCAAATGGCGATGTGCAGCAATGTCTGCGATGGAGCGAACACAGGAACACGAAGTCTCTGTTGTGCTGGTCAGATTGCAAAAGTAAGAGATATTGAGAAGAGCCAAGTTTCTAACTTATCCTAGCAGCTGTTTCCAAGCAGTTTTTTGGACCTCATATTAACCAAAATGGATCCGCATCACCACTGATATGCATATCATTTGGACATTTCTAAATGATCAGACTAACTAAAAATCCCTTACTTACACAGAAGAAGTGTATGAATCATAATTAGAGACCAGAATATCAGAGACTTCTGAGTGGGCTCTTAGGCTTGAGCCAATAGAGTTTTGCAGTGATTTTTGACATTTTGCGTCACCTTTATTCCCTCAACAAACACCCAATAGGATTTTTCAACTGGCTTTTGGTCATTGCAGAAAATAAGCTCTGTATCAAGTTTGAGTCTTAGGCCTAAATGTTTTATTCATCAAGATTATCTTAACAAATTTACACAAACTTTATAAATCTTGATGATGCAATACAATTAGCAGAAGTAAAAATCGAAATCAATTAGAATATTTTGCAAAAGCATGATTATAAAAGAGATGAAAAGCCGACTAGTGAGTAGGCTCGATGAGTTGAACAGTTTGGTGTGATGACGACGTTTAATGTCCTCAACAACATCTTTACTATAAAGACACTTGTTAGCAACCACTTTAAATCAAGAAAATTAAAAGCTTTAAAACAAAAAGCTATTTTACTTTGTATTATATGCCACGGAACAAAGCATTAAACTTTCTTGAAGTTGTTAACCACAAATCTTATTTCAGGCCAGAAACCCATTCAGAAAACCCATCGACTTTGGGACGATGAAGTGCTAAAAACTTCATTGGGTTTCATCCAGGTTTTAGCCTACAAAAACACAGCACTGCAGCATTTTATAAGCAACCACCTACCAAACCCCCAAAAGACCCTAGCAACCACACAGAAACATGCTGAAAAGGCACATCTAGGCACATCAGCAAACAAAGCAACAACATGGCAACCACCCACAACACCCTGAAAACACAGCAACAACTTTTGGACCGGTCAGTGATCAAAATCAGATAGTCATTTCAATACACTTGAGTAACTATGCGTTGCGTGTGCGAGTGAACTTACATCATATACTTTTATGAATGATCAGAGCAAGCATCACTTTAGCATCTACTTTAGTCTTTGCGCAAGTGGAACAATTGACCATTTTACAGAAACGCAATTAGAGGCTGTGAAATGAGTACATGCTTCATTCCAGGAGAGGAAGATTGCCATTTCTGCATATTTGAATCCACTAGAAGGCAATCACTGAAATATGCAAACATTCATGAGAAAATAAATGTAGTGGAAAATTTGGTGCATATCTGCAATCAAGTTTCATGTGCAGATCTAGGAAGAAAGAACAGAGCTAAGGCAAATCGACCTGATATTGAGTATCAACGGTGTCTCAATGAGGTTTCAAATAACCCTCAAAATATTCCAGAGTAATAGCATGTGCTTCAAAATGAGAGATTATTGGACGTGTCAATACTGTTACTTATAAAGAGCAAACATCTGCAAATGCTTTTCAAAATGTGATAACTCTGTGAGGAGTGCAAGAAGCAAGTCCCTTTTCCACTCACAATCAATTGTACAAAATGCTTCTCAACTGCTTGGAGGCCTGTTCTGACAAAGTCATGGACAGCAAAGAGGAAAAAACTATGCTAAATGCATTTAAAGGGTTAGGTTTACCCATTTTTTTCAAAAATGAAAATTCTGTCGTTAATTACTTACCCTCATGTCATTCGACCCCCGTAAGACCTCCGTTCATCTTCGGAACACAAATGAAGATATTTTTTGTTGAAATCCGATGGCTCAGACAGGCCTTTATTGACACCAATGTCATTTCCTCTCTCAAGACCCATAAAAAGCACTAAAGACGTTGTTACAAAGCCCATCTCACTACAGTGATTCTGCAATAATTTTATGAAGCGATGAGAATAGTTTCTGTGCGCAAAAAACACATCAAATAACGACTTATATAGTAATGGACCGACTTCAAAACAAAGTCTCGAACCATTATGAATCAGTGTATTGATTCAAAACTGCTGTAATCACGTGACATTGGCGATCCGAATCCTGAATTGAATCCTGAATGGACCGTATAGGTGCAATGTTCCCTAACATAGAATGTGTTAAAGGGACCATCAAAATAAAGTAAAACCTTATTACCAGGTTATCCATTTAGATTTCATATGGCATCCCTAGACTTTTTAAAACTTTTTAAAAAATCTGTGCTCTAGTGTGTATGTCTGTCAACCCTGCACTATTCCACTGATTTGCTTCAACCCTTTAAAACCATGACCCATCTCCATCCTCTAAATGCTGTGAACTGCAGCAGACGACACGCTCCTACATGCATGTCATTTTCTGCATCTGAAAATTCAGGCACAATTCTGAAAGAACCGGTCATTTTCACATAACAAACCCTCAATTCAATTTAAACAGACTACTAAATGTTGAGTCATGACATGCACAGAGAAAGAAAGAAAGAAAAATCAATGTAGCCAGCAGTGCAAACAGTTGATAATTACGAATGGAAGTTGGGGGGTGGGAGTGCAAACATAATTTGTTAAGGTGAAACAGTACAGTTCCTCACTACAGACAAGAGTCGGGTGGGCAGAACCCTGCCAAAAGCAATAATTGATCATTTACATGCAAATAGAGAAGTCAAAAAATGGGTTCAATAAGAAAGAAGAAAAAAACGGAGCTTTTTGAAGTGTCGCGTCTCATCCAGCAAAATCAATTCACACTGAGGAAACCATTTTCCTCAGCCAGAGATGATATGCCACACTATGGGTTGTCAGATACTTATCAGAGGGAAATTAGATGAGGAATACTATTCCCACCCAAAAACAAACAGGTCAAGCGTTACACCTCGCTCCCAAATCAGTGATATCATCAACTGGAGCTCCAGAGTAAATGTCAACAATTGAAACGATTTGGGCACTGTTCCCTCTAATTGGTCATTTCTAAAATGTCCCAAGGATATAACAGAAAGCAAACACTGCATTTAAGAGCGGAACGAGTCCTTCTGTTGTGTGGCCACTTCTGCAGCACACAGTAAAGGCATTTAGTGCTTTAGAACATGTCAGATATTCAAAGATGATCTGATTTAAACATACACTTCGTTTATAGAGATCTATTTAAAATACCAGATGTCAAAGAAACTAATAAGTTTAACAAAAATGTGTCATACGACTAGCTTGTTTTACACTTCACTTAATGCCTTAGAGTCAAAATACTTCTTCCCAGCTTAATATGCAGAGACAACTATTGCTCATTCACAAGATGAATCTTGTGACACTATCACACATTTTTCTGTTTGATTGTGAATCCCTACCAGACAAAAACAGCAATGCTGCAGTAAATCTGTTCATCAACCAATAAAAGACAGAGGGCTGTCCAGGAAACTTGTTTGAGTCATTATTTATGAAAAGTGGTGCAAAAATAACACGTTTCCTTTAATGATGCAGTCTTCCCTTTGTAAAAGCCATTTGGATCAAATATCTGCACATAAACAGACTTTAAGTGAAATAGTACTGGTTTAATTAAAAGCATAACTGTGAAGAAATGCATTCAATACCCAGGCCAGATGTCCATGCCAGTCAGAGCAAGGCCCATCCAGATCCTAGGTAGCTCTTGTAGTAACCAGTCAAAGACAAGCATCTAACAGAAAGAAATGTGCTTCTCTAATATATTATATACTACTGTAATATAAAGCAATTTTCTCAGAAGCAAATCTGATTTTCTACTTAAGAGACTGCATCATGTGTTAAGGTAAATGCTTAATATAAATCATATTACTTTAAAATATCTGTCAGGCTATGATGTTGTTTTGTTTTGGTCTTGACTGTAACTCACATTCGGGTTTAAGTGACCTATATCTGTCATCAGTGTAAAAAGGCCGTCGCTCTGAAAAGAGCTGCACAATAATGTCACGCGCATTACCCACACATAATCACACAAAAAAACACCATAACCAGCTGTAATAAATACCACAGTAACTATAGTTATTCTTACACCTAAAATAATACTGCAAACAATAAAATGATTTCAGAATCCTTCCGTCATTTTGTTTACATTACTTTTTTTGAATGACATGGCAACTAATAGCAAGTTACCACACTTTTACCACATGATAATTTTGTGGAAACTGTGGTTACATTGATAGATGTTTGTATGGACATGCATTTATAAGCATCAAACCCTCTATTTGCAGGACAGTCCATCATGTAAAATGAAGACAATATCTGCAAATCAATGCCTTGTTAAATTTCCTTCAAACATAGCTTGAACCAAAACATAGGCTATTTCCCAAAAGCACATCCATCAAATAAACAGACAAAAAGTGTCCTAAATCAATGATTCTGAAACTTTGGTACACAGAGTGCTGCAGCAGTACACAGTTTACTAGGATAGGCGTTTTGGTCATTTTGACTACTCAAGTATCCAGCAGTTTTTCTATAACCATTTATCTGTTCTGCATCAAGACTTGAAAAAAACAGCCATTTATGAACTACATTTATGATGCTGCTTTTTGTTGATTGTGTAGTTTGACAGGCTCAAGTGTTCACTGACTTTGATTGTATGGAGGGAAAAAGACAAAAAAATTTTTTTTTAAATCAAATGAGGATGGAACAACATGAGTGTAAAAGCCATTTTTTTGTGAAATTGAACAATCACTATAAATACAGAAATGTATGAACATGAATGTAGCTCACAGTCCTTAAATTTGCACTCCTCAAAGCTGAGAAAAAATTAGAAGGAAAATTTGTGGTCTTTAGATGTTTTCTGATTTGATCAAAGGTGGTTCTAGGCCTGAAAAGTAAGAGAACATTTAATGATAGGCCATTTGAGATTCTCCGTTATCTTGACAACTTCTTTTACTTGTCAAAAAGTACCTTGGAGTACAACGTCTCTCTTCCATTTAGACATCATGTGCATACCGCGTCAAATGTCAGATTCGAGCAGCAAATTCAAAACAAACATGATGGGAATGTAAAAATCAGACTCCATTTTAGCATCTCCATTCTCTCAGCTCCATTTAGCCCGTCACATTCACATTCTGTTTAATTAACAGAGGCATATCTCTCTCTCTCTGAGACTCCGCATAGCGGTAAAGGTACATTATGCAGCGTTTTGCTATGCTAATCCAGGTAATTTGCTTCATGCTGAGCACACTTCCCCAGTGTCTTGATTAACGATTCATTTTCCTGCATTAGTAACCTGATCAAGATACGTCACACAGCATCTCATATATTAGTTCTTAGAAAGAACGTTTTTCTTGAAATCATTCATTTGCTAGTAGATTGTTCAGTTCTCAGCAAATCTGCCCATTCGGGAAGCCATTCAGCAAAGCCTATATAAGCTTTAAAGCAGATTGGAATGAGTGACTGGGCAAGTCCTCCAAACAGTGTTTAGCCTGTTTTTGGGGATAACATTCAAATACACACGGCCTAGATATAGAATAAACCAAAACAAGGTCAGACAAAACAGAACTAGTGAAGTATTGATAATAATACAGTAGGTGAACAATACCTGGATGATACTGCATCTAGAGTGAAACCATTGGACAGTTTACAAATATGATCGATCATCAGCTTACGCACCATCATATATGAAAAGGCAACAAAGTTGGAAAAACTATCATTGGAATACTACCATTCAATATGAGGTCAGTAGGAAATTTTTTTTAATTTCTGAAAAAGACTATCTTTTGGGCTCATCAAGACTGCATTAATTTGATAAAAAATACAGTAAAAACAGCAATTTTGTTAAATATTATTACAATTGAAGATAATTTACATTTACATTTATGCATCTGGCAGACGCTTTTATCCAAAGCGACTTACAATGCATTCAAGGTACATATTTTACATTTTTGTCAATTCTTTTGTCAATAATTAATTCCTGTGACGGCAAAGAATGGCTGAATTTAGCAGCCATTAGTTCAGTCTTTAGTGTCGCATTATCCTTCAGAAATCATGTTCGATCTTCTCCCTTCATTTATAGGACAGAGCTGAGCACGGCCGCTGGAGCGATTGTTATATAAGCACACGGCTTGCGAGGACTTTTATTATGACGGGACGGGACACAGTCGCTAAGCGCGTGCACTTCCGCTTTTTCTGGTCATGAATATAAGGTAAAGCAGCTCTGTTTATCATATTAGATACATTTAAGTGTGTTTAAAATTGTTATGACGTTACTCTGTGCGTTCGTTCGGCGCTGCTGTTATATGTTCACGCTGTTAAGAGAAAAACGCTTCTGCAGAATAAAACCGAGGGTAACGCCGATATGATGCGATTGACGGGTGACACGCTCAAACACTATGCTGAAACGTCCCAGTCATTAGGTAAAATAGCAATTTTCTCAAAATGTACAAATAGTTGGAAACATTTGGGATATTGTACTCAACTGAACAAAATATATAACACTGGCCTAGTGGTTTTTGGATATTTCACTGCAAAAATACTACATAGTGCACCTTTAACTACTATGTACTAACGTTTCAATTAATTTGATACAATGCTTTTTTTTTGTACATACATGTTTTTACATTGTACTTATATTTTTAAAATTACCTGCATGTAATTACGTCTGTACTTAATTTCTGTAGTTACAGTTACAATTGCACTGTTGACCCTTCCCTTACACCTAACCCTACCCTTAAAATGACCCATACCACACCTCAATATCAGCAAAAGTGTTTTGCAGTACATTATGAACACATTTGTACACTGTACTTATTTTTGATGTAAGTACATAGTAGTCAAGGTCACCTAATATAAAGTGGGCAAAAAATGAAATAAATAAAAAAAACAATACATGTCTTTCCTGTCACTTCGATCAAATTGATAGCATGATAAATAAAAATATTAGTGGCTTTAAAAAAAAAATCTTACTGACCACAAACTTTTTAAATGGTAGTAATGTCTTAATACAGCACCTGCATGTACAGTGCATACTTCAATACTTGAGATTAAATTCAGAACATATGAAATGTAGTACAGGAATTCGGACGTATCCTAGAGCTGTGCTCATTCATGCGCGAGTCTTTATGAATAACACTCAAGGGGATGTCGGCGGTCTAATCAAGGGCAGCATGACTGATGATGATAGCAGCAGCCCCACAACTGACAATATAAAGACATAAAGAACATTGATTGAGCTATTACATGGAATAACTAAAGCAATATTTGGAGGGGAAGAAGAAAAGAGAGAAAACAAATTTCCCCAAAAAATATTTAAAAGCAGAATTTTCATATTCTCCATGAAGCTTGATGATCTCTTGCTCACAATGCCAGAATACTGATCCGTCTAAATGGAATCATGCTGTTTGATTCGTTCATTTGTATGCCTGTCAAAGGGAACGCTGGAAATATCTCATTTTCCTTTGAGCCAATACCTCATCCGTCAATGGGAACAAAAGGTCAGACACATTACAGTGGTCTGACTGAGTGTGTTCAAACCCAACCGCTACTTGTCTGAGATGAACAATAACATCCCTTCCTTCAAACAGTAAATATAATTCATTTCAGGGTCTAAATGAAAGCATGTTGCCACAGGGGAAGAACAGCACACAAAAAAATTAAACGGTCTATAAAACACTTTAAAACACTTACAATTAAGCTTATTTCAACAATCAGATAAAATTGCTTACTAACACCACCAAAACGACAACATAGCAGCTCAATCTGTCACATTTCACATTATTCAATTCAATTTAGAGAGAATTTCAAGATTTGGCACCTTTACTAAAACTACAGCAGGTTTATTAAAAAAAAAGTTTGCTTTACAACGTTAGCCAACTACATTAAAGGAAAGGTTCAACTTAAAATGAAAATTCTGTCATCATTTACTCTTCCTCAACTTGTTCAAAACCTGTATTTCTTCTGCTGAACACAAAATATACATTTTAAAGAATGTTGGTAACCAAACAGTTGATGGTCACCATTGACTTCCATCGTATTTCAAGTCAATGGGTCCTATCAAGTGTTTGGTTACCAACATTCTTTAAAATGTATCTTCTTTTGTGTTCAGCAGAAGAAAGAATACAGGTTTTGAACAAGTTGATGGAAAGTAAATGACAATTTTCATTTTAAGGTGAACTATTCCTTTAAAGCCACTTTAATGGACAATATTTTTAAAGTCTCAAGAAATAGAAATTGTCTATTTTATAAATGCAAAATTAAAACGTCATGAATCATCCTTCCTTAAATATTCTCGAATCATGTATGCCAGACTTCTCCAATCATATTAGTCTGCTTAAACTCTGCCCGTCTTACAAACGAGTGCAAGTTCACATCAAGCTGATCTGCCTTCATCCAATCAACTAATGGATAGAACCAAGACCCACCCAACATCTTCCTCTTTATCTAAATTATACATCTAAATGAATCAGTTCACTGGAATGAATCAAACTTTCTAACATTACATAAGTGAAAGAATGGTTTAGAGCAAAATGATTTGCAAGAATGAATCTGACTTTCCACAGATGCATATTAGATTCTTTAGGACGAACCGATTCATTAGAACAAAACATATACTTTCCAATGTAATGGAGAGAGAATTGTTGAGGTATGTGTGATCATTCCTCGTTTCCTGTTGTTTACAATACAACAATTGACAGTTTAACCCATTTGTAAAGTAGTAGTATTTACTAGAAAACTTTGAAGAAGCAGCTGAACTACTGTCATACCCCTTTTCCACCAGAAAGAACCGGGTGCTAGTTCAGAGCCTAGTGCCAGTTCGTAGTTGGTTCGACTAAGGAGCTATCTAAGAACTGTTTGCTTTTCCACATGAGGGCTCTACACAAACCTTTTTCTTGAGGAGCACTTGTGCTCCTAATAAAAAAAATGTTGGAGCACAGTCAAAAATTTAGGAGCACTTTCTAATCCATCAAACACATTCCAATTATAACTTTACCATTAAAGGACGATGTTTGTCCCTTTAAATTAATGTCCATGGGCATTTTTACCATTATAAGACCAATGTTTTCTAATCTTATTAAATGTATGCATCATCTATTTCTTAAATTAAAATAGAAAAGTTGTTTTTAAAATTTGTATTTAAACAATAAATTCAGTTAGAACAATTAGACACAATCAGACTGTTTCCAATCAAATCAGATCAAAAGATCCTTCTTTGCACTGCAGAAGTGGCACAGAAGCTCTATCTGAAGTGAGATTTAGACACATTTACAGTGTTTAATGCAGCTCAGCTCATGGGTAGGCTAAATAATAACGTATTGTGTTTCACATGTAAGTTTTTGAATTTAGAAATATGTACAAATTAAACTTTAAAAGTTTAATATTTTAAATAAAAAGTCCATGCAAAGTATAAATGTGAAAATAAAACCGCCAATAGGTGGCGGGAAGTCTTAATGAGTCATTCAGTCAATCCGTCAAAACAGATTCATTTGAATCGAATCGCTTGGAGATGCGAATCAGTTCTGGTGTGGCTTTGATTTTCACAAAATAGACAGTATTGTGGCTAAAACGTTATTGTTGCTTAATATCAACTTGTCTATTGGACTTTTGTACGAGATCAGTATCACATTTGCAATCGTGCCAATACTCTGAGCAATAGCAAGCCGTAACTTCTTGCGCTCAGGCGCTTCATAAACAGAACTGCATGCGTCTTGCGGAAGGACATTGCAGCCGGATCTACTTCTCTCTGTTTGTGTCTATGGTGAGTCGCGCAGATACTGTGCTAATCCGAAGAGGTAATATAAACACTTTTTTTATGTGTACTATAGTTATTCAGGATAAGACAAAAAACATGGTTTGGAAAAAATCTCCATGATATACTCGCTCATTATATACATTTAGTCATTTTGTCATGTATTATCATTACATTATTGTTAATGCCATTTTTGCCCCAAGTATCCGTTAATTTCTGAGCTTGTTTATGATAATCCAAATGTGGTATTTCCAGTTAATTTTGATTTGGCTGTAAATCTAAATCATCCGAGTGAGGCGTCTGGTAACTTCGCATGGCTGCGTCGTGACACCTGTTTCACCTTGTAAACAATATTGGTTTGAAGTGTAGTCCGTTGCACACGTTTTTGCGCTAATTAGGCTGACTGAAGGCATGAAAAGCAGTTGATTGCAGTAGGAAACGTAGCCTAAAAGTTTCTCAGTGTTGATGAAATTTGGGAGTTTATATGCCGATTGTATTACACATCCAATCATGAGAATCGATTGGGTCACTCGCACCGGTGTGCCTAAATATTTTTTCAGTCACACGCAGTAATTTTTAGGCGTAAATGCTATGTAGAGCCCTGCACATGCTGAGAGTGCAACAGAGCCAGGTCTTACGTCACTGTATATGTCTCATCTTTCTCAGCAACGATAGCGAGGCAGCGGGAAACAAACACACACACACACAAGCTATGTTCTAATGCATCGACGCTGCGCAGACCCACCCGTGTATGATAGAAAAAAACAGCATGAGTAAATCAAAAGCATAAGGAGTCATATGCCCTCGCTGCACACGTTGTCATACGGCAATTGGTCTGCACAGCGCCGATGCATCTCAAACAAGCCTTCCATCCACGGCTGGACTGGTAATCTGGCATACCGGGCATTTTCCCGGTGGGCCGACGCACTTTGGGTTCGATTGGTTATTTATTTATTCTTGTCATTGACTGGTCCAACATGCAATGACAGCGGCCCATAGGTTTGTCTTCTGAATTGACAGGCCAAAGTGAGAGAGACCTCCCCTCCATATAAGGCGCTTTTTTTCTATTTATTTTTTTATTTTTATTTGAGCGCGCATGACGCATGGAACTGCAAAACGAATTTTAGCCCCAGTCCAGCCCTGCTTCCATCAACAATGGCAAACCGTGCGTTACTATTGATTCACATGGCTTAACAACATCGTAAATCATCGGCATCAAAACACAGCGAATTCAACGAATTTATGCAGTTCGCAGTAATTTGTATAGACGGTGATTACAAACGAGCAGCAGCTTTTAGCTCCATTAGCTGCATTTTAAAAAATAGGGGATCTCAAGTTTGTGTTCCTCTTGTTGACCCCGCCCTCAGCACCTGACGTAATCGGTTCTTAAATCTAGCCCAGCAATGTTTTGGTGCTACTTAAAAAACACTTTTCCTGGCTCAGAGCTGGTGCTTTGGGTGTGGAAACACAAAGAACCAATTTGAAACTAGGCTCTGGCGCCAAACTAGCACAAGCACTGCCTTGGTGGAAAAGGGGTAACAGACTATTAAGAAGTGCAGTTAGGATATTTTGTCAGCTGTGCTAGGATTTCTTTTGAACAAAACAGAAAATATAGGGAATGAAGTGCTCTATTTTCCATGTGGACGGACAGAGCCGAATCCCTAGTGTGCTCTTGACAGCACAGCGGATCCCAGTGATGATGCAAGTCCAGACCTCAGGCCCAGCTACACTGAGTCACAGAGCAGAGCAGGCTGTTTGGATCACAAAAACTTGTCTATTATTACACCCAGTGTTGTAGTCGAGTCACCAACTGTCGAGTCCGAGTCGAGTCTCGAGTCCCAGTGTTCCGAGTCCGAGTCCAAGTCCGAGTCACCAAAGAAGAGTCCGAGTCGAGTCCAAGTCGAGTTACCATTACCTGAGTTCGAGTCCGAGTCGAGTCTCGAGTCCGGTGTTCGAGTCCGATTCGAGTCTCGAGTCCCCAGTGCCTACATGTTTCCACTCTGGCACCTTTAAAGAGCTGATAAAATTTATAAAAGAGGTTCTACATTAAAAAAAAGTGACAACACTGTCACGAATGCAAAGAGAGTTTATTTACTGATTTGACAGTTTGCAACACACTTTACAACTTTATGACGGCATCAAAAGCATTTGTTTACTTTACAAACCACTGTTGTGATTGAGAGACCCCAGCGTAGAACATTTACAAATTGCATCTTTAAACATGCTGCATTTTCATGTTGCATTTTAAAAGCATCAGATTTGAAAGCATGGTACTACTCAACCTTGCACGGTGAGGCCTCATCAAAATGCCTCCATGGCTAAATACCCTTTCAATGGGTGCACTGGTGGCAGGAATACAGAATACCTGTGTGGCAAGCTGATAGAGTGCAGGGAACTTGGCTTTGTGTTGCTGCCAAAACCCAAAGCATGGGACTGAGTCCTGCTCGGCGATCAAGTCGAGATATGCAGTCAACTGAGCATGGACAGATGGCTTGTTGTTAGCGGAGGAGGGAGTCTTCCGATAGTGGGAGAACATTTTCAGCTTCTTCTGAGGGGCCTCAGGAGGAGATGCTGGAGCATCACCTACCCCTGGCCCGGTTGCAGCGGCTGATGATGACTCTTGTTTCTCACCTTCTGCTTTGATATACTCTGAAACAAAAGATGGCAGGAGATATATGTTATAAATATGTTATTAAATGGGCTTACATATTAAATGTAGATGTAAACATGTAAAAACATCTCACCTTTTATTTGACTCTTTAGATCCCCTTTAATGCTATTGTCCAGCTGCACATCAAGTTCTAGCCACTGGAAACCAAATGCTGGGTCCAACACAGATGCTACAAAGTAGGCAAGGGTGAAAGGAAATTTGGTGGGACCTCTTCCTTCATCTGGCTCACATCCCGGCATCATCACTGCACTGAAGATCTCTGTGAACCTTGCTTTTATGGAGTTCTCCAGAGCTCTCACCAGCGGCCCACAGTATCTGACTTTTCCTCTTATTTCCTGCAGATGACTGTGCAGAGTGAGGACACAGGGCACAACAACACTGACAGTGACAGTTTTCTCTCCCTGAGTCAGGTTGGTTGCCTCTAAGAATGGATCGAGAACTTCAATCAGTTCTTTAAGCTGAGCATATTCTCGCTGTGATAGTATTAGACTTTTGTGCCCCTCTGAGTCCAAAACGTATGCTAGCTTTTGTATGTCAAAATTGACATATGCCTTTACTTGCTTCAAAGTGGAATTCCATCGCGTAGCATTTGCTGTTGGAATTGTTGCATCACCGAAGTATGCTTCAAAGCAGTCTTTAAAAGAGGTGCCACTGTGGAGTAGGTTGGCTGTACGGGACAGCTTGGCTAGGGTGCCTGACAGCCCATTGGCTTCTTTCAAACCATCTTTTATGACCAACTGCAGTGAATGTGTGAAGCATGACAGTCTCTGCATCTTACAGTTTTCATCCAAAGTGGCATTGACTACCTCTTGATCTTCTTGTGTCAGGTCTTGCCAGATTTCATCCTCCAGCTCCATGAATGTGTTGGGATCATGAACTTCAGCAGCCTCATCTTCCTCTGGCAGAAATCTGGCCTGGAATGCCTTCCTCATGTTGGTCGCATTATCAGTGATGACAAAGTTGATCTTATTCTTAATCAGATACTCTTCAGCACAGCATTCAAACATCATTGCAATCTTTTCTCCAGTGTGTTTTCCATGGACTCTTTCGCAGGTAAGAAGATATGATTGAAGGCTGAGTACATGGTTTACCTCAGTCACTGTGTGTGCTGTCACTCCAAGGAATGACCGCATCTTGCGATCACTCCAGATGTCAGTAGTAACAGCAACACTCGATGCTTCTGCCAGCTGGCTCTTTATCCATTCCTTCTGAACTTTTACCATTCCTGGAATGGTAACAGAGGAGATTGTGGACCTTGCTATAGGCCTATACTGAGGGTCCAGGACATGAAGGAAATGCCTGAAGTCCTCATTGTCAACTATGGAGAGAGGCAAGCAACAGCTGATGATGAGATCTTTTACAAGGGCATCACTTATAGCCTTTTGACGTGGATGTTTGGTGTCGTAGATCCCTTGTTGTCCAACATGGAAAAATGATGTAATGGCACTCTGATGTGAAGCAGCTGGTGTCAAATGTGATGCAACGGAGGCACAGTATTGTTGGTACCTAGCGGGAGAAATTATATACACTTAAGCCAAATCAAGCAACAAATTTCAGGCACTCTTTCTTGCAGCTAGAAATGTGTATGATATCACTAGAATTGTCTTCGACCTTAGTTCAAATCATTATCAACTAGCTGTGGGCTGTGGCATGATTATATTTATTTAACTGTTTAAATACATTTTTGGATGATCAGTCAACTGAGTTCCAGGGCTGAGTAAGTATCATTCCTCCAGTCTTCAGTGTCACATGATCCTTCAGAAATCATTCTAATGTGATGATTCATTATCAAAGTTGGAAACAGTTCTGCTGCTTAATATTTTTTCATAACCTGTGATACTTTTTTAGAATACGTTGATGAACAAAAAGTTAAAAAAAATAAAAAATAAAAATTAAGAAGCAAATTTTTAAAAAATAGAAATCTTTTTGTAACAACAATATATACTTTTTTTATTTTTATAAATCAATTATTCAGCAAGGATGTGTTAAATTGATAAAACGTGATAGGAGATTTATATTATTTGAAAATATGTTTTTATTTTGAATAAATGCAATTCTTTTGAACCTTTTATTCATCAAATATATTAAGCAGCAGAACTGTTTCCAACACTCATAATAAATCAGAATATGAGAATGACTTCAGAAGGATCATGTGACAGTGAAGACTGGAGTAATGATCCTGAAAATTCAGCTTTGCATCACAGAAATAAATGATCATTTAAAGTATAATAAATTGAAAACCAAATATTTTAAATTGTAATAATATATCACCATATTAATTTGTTTCTGTATTTTTGATCAAATAAATGCAGGCTTAATGAGCAGAAGAAACTCATTTCAAAAACATTACAAATAGTAATGTGTCCAAACTATTGGCCTGCAGTGAATGTCGGCAAATATATTTGAAAGGACTGTTTATTGCTGGTTCCAGACACCATTGTGTATTTTACAAACTACAAATGTAGCTATTGTTTGGCTATGAATTATATGTATTTAAATATCTGAAATCTAAAATAAACATAAGCGGGATTAAAGGGTTAGTTCACCCAAAAATGAAATTTATGTAATTAATGACTCACCCTAATGTCGTTCCACACCCGTAAGACCCGTCGAGTCCGAGATATCATCAAAGTAGTCCATATGTGACATCAGTTGGTTGATTAGAATCTCTTGAAGCATCCAAAATACATTTTGGTCCAAAAATAACAAAAACTTTATTCAGAATTGTCTTCTCTTCCGTGTCCCTTCCTCAAATAAAGATTTGAACAGTTATGAATCAGCGTATTGATTCATGATTCAATTCGCCAATGTCACGCGATCCGAATCATGAATCAATACGCTGATTCATAACTGTTCAAATCTTTATTTGAGGAAGGGACACGGAAGAGAAGACAATTCTGAATAAAGTTTTTGTTATTTTTGGACCAAAATGTATTTTGGATGCTTCAAGAGATTCTAATCAACCAACTGATGTCACATATGGACTACTTTGATGATGTTTTTATTCCCTTTCTGGACATGGACAGTGTGCACTTGCATACGCTCTCGGACTAAATATAAAATTTCTTAAACTGTGTGTGAAGATGAACGGAGGTCGGTCTTACGGGTGTGGAACGACATTAGGGTAAGTCATTAATGACATAAATTTCATTTTTGGGTGAACTAACCCTTTAAGCGCTGAGCGCGTCCGTCTTTGCCTCAGCGCCAGCCATTGCAGAAAGCACAGTTTGAATCTGTCACGTCACTGTACATTCGCTTCACTGTACGTCTAATGCCAAATAGGCCGACTTCGCCCAACCCTAGCTTCTGTTTATTATCATATGTCAATAATAGTTTGTTTTTTTTTTTAAAAAAGGAAAGCATTTTACTTACTTTTCTGGGTGCATCCGTGATAGATGTCTGTTAAAGTTTGAAGTTGTCCCAGTCTTTTCCTCAATTGTGCGATTACACACACAACATTTAGCGCTGCTCTTACCATCATTAGATACAAAATCTGTGTAGGCGAACTTCACGATCCGGGGCACATATTTCTGCATTTTCCGACTGTCAACATTTAGCCCGCGAAATTGCGAATAATGCAGGAGAATGCGGCGTAAGTGAGTGACGTCAGTGAGTGTGTTCAAGCAAGGAGAGCGAGCGGTAGCAGTGTCAGGGGAAAAATAGATCACGGCCGGTCTTGGAGCCCAAAACAGGAAAAGTGTAACATCTTATATCAAATTTTTATAACCTATTTAGTCAGAAACAACGTAATTCATTTGATGAATGCCCAAGTCCGATTTTATATATCCTCCTCGGCTCGAGACTCGAGTCCAAGTACGAGTCATCAGTCCTCGAGTCCAAGTCGAGTCACGAGTCCAGAGAACGGAGTCTCGAGTCGGACTCGAGTCCAGAGAATAAGGACTCGAGTCGGACTCGAGTCCGAGTCCAGGACTCGAGTACTCCATCACTGATTACACCACACATGTCACAACTCCCAGTGGCCCCCAAGAGCCTGACACACACACCAAAACAGCTGCAGACACTTATACATAAACACATCACCCACTGAGACAAGACAGAGATAATAAAGAGCACACTTATATGGATACATAGACAACTCAATAAAGCACTTCTGTATAACACTTCTCATTGTGCACACTCTTATTTACTATAAAAAAGCTGCAACTGAAGACAGTGTTTTCACTGTTTTTGCAACAAAAGGTGATAATTTGCTACATTAGATGATCCAGGTCCAACAATGTAGTGCAAATCCAATTGCTTTTCACTTCAAGAAGGTTAAAGGCACAGTATAAGTTTCACCGCTAGAGGTTGATTATTCAAAACAATAACAAAGGTGTACATTGATGATACCTTGAATGAGGGTGGATTTATTTGACCAATTAAAACAGTGGGTTAACACCGAGCGAACACTGATTGGCTGTTCAGCTTAGCAAACGAATCAGTGCACGAGAATAAGAGCAAATGTAATGAAAGTCAAAGCGGAACAGACAGAAGGCTGTTCTAATTTTACGTCATCTTACCTGAGAAACACTGCACAAATATTTTCATTAGGCTATAACGTGAGCGAGAGGAATAAAGAACATGATCAGCGTAATTGATATTCAAAAACGGTAAACAAACGCAGCTTTGTTTATGGTTTGTATACTTGCGGCCTTAGTTTCACTTTCACTTTTTTAAATGACGAATTTAGACTAATGTACACTGTAAAAAATCATATGTTCAATATTTTATGACAACATATGTTTTTACATTGCTTTAACTCATCAAAATAAGTTAAGAAATGTTAAACTTTTTTAAATTAGTTATACAAGATGTAACTCATTTTTTAAAGTCAGTTTAGCATAATTTAAGTTGAAATAACTTAAATAGTCAAGTCGATTGTACTGCAAAAGTTCAAAATGTGCCTTTTTTTTTTTACAGTGTATCTGCTTGAAAAGAAAGTTATCTTCTTCACACGCAGGCGCAGAACACGTGTGCTAGTTGACAGTCGCCTGTAGTCCTTTCGGTGTGTTCAGATGCTGTTTTTTTCCCCTGACGGAAATCATCAGCGCTATTCTTTGGCATCGGTTTGGTGTGTCGTACCTTTAAACGGTATGTTTATGGTACTCTGTGTGTTTACTCAGTGGCTGGTATGAGTCACGTGTTGCAGACTGCAGTAAGTTTTCTAATAGTTTTCTAATATCTAGATCGATATTAGAAAACCATATTACAGGGATAGTTCACCCAAAAATGAAAATTAGCCCGTGATTTACTCACCCTCAAGTCATATGGCATTCTTCTTTCAATTGAATACAATCAGAGTTATATTAAAAAAAGTCCTGGCTAATCCAAACTTTATAATGGCAGCGATTGTTGCTCTGTTTTTGAAGTCCATAAAAATGCATCTGTCCATCAAATAACATGCTCCACGCCGCTCTGGGAGGTTAATAAGGGCCTTTTGAATCAAATAGTTCCATTTGTGTAAGAAAAATATCCATATTTAAAACTTTTCGAATTAAAGTTCCAGCCGATTTTTATTTTTGGGTGAACTATCCCTTTAATAAAAGCTGGATGACTCGTGTAGCTAAAAGGCATGCAAATCATTTTAATATATACTGTATGGTGGAGAAAATTCTGCATTACTGTAACTGCAAATCAAGATATATCTGATTTTGCGATGTTAGCCACTTTGTTAGACTACAACTTGCGGTAAACCAATAAAAAAAAAAGGTTCAAGCATCAAGACTAACCATGTTGAGCTATATAACAATGATTTGTTTTCTGTCAATTAAGGTATCCAAACATAACATATTAAAGTGTCTTAGTTTCTATGGAAGTAAAATCAGAAAATGAGGGTAACGCTGATATGATGTCATTGGCAGGCAATGCAATGGCATGCGGATTTCTCTGGATTTAAACGTGTTGGAAACATTTAGGATAAGGCAAGTAACACGTCAACAACATATACAACATTGTTCTGTGAGTTTATCCAAAACTCTTAAATATTGTGCCTTTAAAAGGCGTTACATTAGTTTTAGAAACAGATGACGAAACTCCAGAAATGTTTTCAGATAAGTGTGCCATATGCATCAGGCTTTCAGCCAACGGTCTGTAGGCGTGATGTCTGAGGCTGAGGGTAGGTTAACATTAACAACACTGTAAAGACTTTCTGAACCACTACTGGCAGCTATTAAACAGGCTGACTGCATATACCTCACTTTCATTTGTGTATTAAACATGGCGTTTAACCATTGAACCTACTAACTAACGGTCTTTTCCATACAATAGCTGTTAATTTCAAGCCTGTTGAGCTCCAAAATAATAAAGAAACACCAAAAAAAAAAAAAAAAAGATTTGTGTAAGGCGCCAACCAAAATTCTGGTTTGTTTCATAACTCAAGAAGTGCTCAAACCTGATTATTAAATTAGTGAGTTGAACTCTGATTCATGAATGAGTCCGTCCAATCTGTGAACCAGACAACCGGTTCACTGAAAAGCAGCAGTTCGAAAGAATGATTCATTCACTGATTTTTGAGTTCAACTAACCAACTCGATTCGGTCGAGGAAAAACAGCTGTGTGAATATATTTGAACATTTCCTTTTGTGTCACACAGAAAAGGAACAGCATGAGAGCAAGTAAATAATGACAGAACTATTCCTTCAGTACATACATTGCTGAATTTCTCCCTAAGAGACGCACAAAGAGCAAAAGGTGCAGACCACACGCAGGTGCTCAGCAACAGAAGTGAAGGTGACTGGACGAGAGAGGGCGGGCAGGGCGGCTCTGACTGAGCTGAAAAATGAATGCAGCAAGCGGGCGGCGCTTCAGGGCCACTTTCCAGCACTAAAGACCAACAAGATCAATTACCGAGTGGAGATGTTTCTCAGCGCCACAGTGAGCGGCACCTTAATGAGAGAGGTTTCCATTACCTCCATAAATGGCCTAAGAGAGACGCACTGATGAAGCAAGAGCCGTAATAGCCTTTCTCTCTTTTCCTCCCTAATGACACTGCAAGTGGATTACGCTGCCAATCCAGGCATCCGCCGTGTTTATCATTTATGTAAATAACGTCAGAGTCACTGACACAATGTGGGGAGGTGGCTGAAAGTGAGGCACGGAGGAGACGAGGGTGTGGCCTCTAAGGCTTTTCATGACATGCGAGAATATTATCTGGTCGTTTTTACAGAAGCAACGTTAAGCTAAATCTGTCTACATTTCAAGTGTGCCACTGCTTTAAACGACAGTGTATGCGTGGAAGAACTTTGCAAGTTTGTGTATTCTCACTTTATATTCAGGTGAGAGTAAACACCTTCCACTTCTGCATCAGACAGGTTTTTCTAATATGCACCATCTGACTGAAGAGGGATAGAAAAAAAACATCAGCAGAAATATACACAAGTGGCAATAATCCTCTGCCCCCAATACTTGTGCGGTGCAATAAGCAAACTGAGCTTATCAGGAGCAACCACCACTCCTTTTAATAGCCACCGTGATGCAGTCCTTTCAGGCAGGTTTCTGTTCCTGTTTTTTAAGAGCTTTACTGAGTGCGAGTGTGCATGTCTTCCTAGTCCTCTCTCTATTCCTTGAACAGTACATGTTAAGGCTGAAAAAAATATTCCATATTGTATTGTTTTAGCACAAAAGAAAAGCCACCAGAGTCATTAATGCAGTATAATAGAGAAAAAATATATGTTTACAGACATTTAAAAATATATATTTTTTAAATTATTATAAGAAATGTCCAAATTGCAAACCTTTAAGGATAACGTCAGGAGCGGCGTTTACGTATGGCAGAGTACTGCAGTTGCCGTACCCTGGCATTCAGACAGGCAGGGGAAATAAACAGCTCATGATGCTAAGAGGTAGTTCTGTTGCGGCTTTGAAAGCCAAATTTAAACCTAACTTGTCCTAACATGACGCGATGCAACACAATTTTTACCTGCAAACCAGACTGCAGTCGCAATAAATACAATATCAAATTCCTAAATCGTAAACAATTTTAGCATGCTTAAAAATGAAAACTATTAAAACTGAAACTATTTTTTTAAAATCATAGAATACACTTGTTTGTTCACCTTGACAGTTTGAACATAGTTGTTTCCTTCCTAAATTATTTTCAAGATCTGAGGTGAATTATCCATTGTTGCTATTGTCAATAAAAGGTAACAAAAAATGATATTCAAACTCGCTTTAAATTATTTTACATTAAATAAAGCACATCATTTGCACTTGTCATACTTTGTATGTTTTTCCAGCCACGACGCTGCAGAAAAAAAAAAAAAAAAAAAACAGTATAATAAATATATTTTTTCTCACGTGTTGCGTTTGGTTAGGGCACAGTGAAGGCTTATCTAGAGTTCGGTATTTGCATAGTTGTTAAGTCTTCTGTTAAGTTCTTTTAGCGGATTTTTGTCCATGTTTTGTTAAGATAATATTCTTTTTTTAGAATGATGTTGTTGAATGGCCAGAAGGGATCATGCCATACCATAGGTTGTGAAATGCTGCCACTGGATAACGCAATCAAATCATTAAATCGGTCTTAAATGCATACATTGAAATGTACACTTCATGAGTAAATAAAATAAGGTTTCATTTGAACATTTCAATTCATAATTAAAAATTGGTTTGAACTGTAATAAGACTGGGTCATGTGTCAAAGTGTGTGTGCGCGGGTGCATGTGTGTGTGTGTGATAAATACACACACACACACATACACATACACACACATATACATTACATATTATACATCACCTTATTAAAGGCTGTGTATCTATCCAGGTATTTAAACCGTTTCATTATTTGGTCACACAAGTGCATTAATGCACTTCCTCTTGTCTGTTTTTACAGGCTCCACTGAATTACTTCTGCAGTGGTTCGATTTGTGAGGTTGTTTATCAGGCAAAACACAATGCGCTCTGTGTGCAACTGCGCCAGGAGACTCAGAATGTCAATGACGCAGGGCTGCATTACCGATTCAAAAAACAAAAACCTAATAAACTTTGCTGCTGTCAGACACAACTCTTTGACATACTGAGCAGCATGCAGACTACAGGCTATATGATTCAACTGACCTTATGCAATCATGACCCATAGGAAACATCACAGATGAGTGAATCACAGCACAGAGCATACTCATATTGCATCATGTCACAGAAACCTCAATCACAAGCAGAGGAAGTTTGCATACAAAACCCTCATATACAAGCAGGCTGGAGAATAAGACCATTTAAAAGACCATATCTGTAGTTGACACCATGCTAAACACAAAGTGTGTTTGCACAAAAAATGTAATTTTTATTTTGTCATGTTTTACATATGCACACTTCCCAGACTTCATTAGCAGGCTACATGAGCTCCTCTCAAAAGGCCAAACATCCCATTTTAGTACTTTAACGATGTGCCTCTGGTGTTAAAAATGAATCGCCATCTTCTAATCTAAACACTGGCCATTCAGATGCGCATGTTACCAAAGCGGGAGGAAAGGGATTATGTAAATATTAGCTGTTGACATAAGAGTGCGACTATATTTCAGCAAACTGACAAGCTGAGCTGATGAGGAACAGGCGATAACAAAATCAGCCATGGACGCTAATGTCAACTGATGTAAATTGTCCCTCTCCTCCTCCTACTGCCAAAAGCTAGTTCAACCCATCAACAACAGGCCCGTCATAATCTATAAAACATATTTATCAAAGAGCACACATACACAATGTTACAACACAAATACAGCATGTAGTGTTGTCCTTTTTTATTCCTATTATAGTCTATTTTGCAATGATATAGACTTTCAGCTCCATTAGTGGCAACATACATAACCGATAATGATTTTAAACAAGATTCAAACTCAGGTTTGACTCAATGCTCAACACAGATAATTAAGTTTAATACTGGTGCCATTGGTTGGGTTGTTTCGTGTTACCACCAACTTAAACCAATTGCAATTCTGTCTGATACCAATTTTGGCGCAGAAATTACACATCAATATAAACAAATATCTCCTTTTAAGTTTCTAAAGGGAAGTTCAACATATATTGCATGGCAAAAAATTTAATGCTAACCACACTACTGTGAGCAGAATTGTTTGAATAGTTTTGTGCTGTTGATAAAGGCATAGTTCAAGTAGGATGTTCAATCATGTTACAGCATGGACGAGGGAGGACGCTTCTTCTGCTTACCATTCCCTCTCTTAAAGTCAATGTAGAGGTCCCTAAGGCATTGGAAATCAGCCTCCGTGCCACAGTCACTCCAGCTCTTCCTGACAGACACGCACGGCACTGCGCATCCAGAATGCTTTGACGTGAAACTCAAGCTTGTTAGTATACATCAGCCAGCCACCGCGCTCACTGCGGCTCAATATCCAGGCTGCAAGTCTCACTGCCATTTCACGCTAAAGGCCAAACAGAAGCAGACCTCAATGTGCTCTTCAACGGAATGTTCTAGACCCTGCCCCAAGGCCACTCAGGACATTATCATGAGAACTCACAGGAAAGGCCATTGTGTTTACAAGAGGCAATTTCCTCCTTCAAATCCTTTTGTGTTTCCCTGTTAATGCAAATGGACCGGACGCTGCTCGTCTCCGCGAGTGGATGAGAGCAAAGCCGACTCGGACTTTTAACACCAGGGATCCGAGCGGTGCAGAAAGCACTTACGCGATAGCAGCGAGTGATTTATCTTTGAAAATTTAAAAGCCCTCTTGGTCTTGCAGGAGATCCCGGTAGTTCCTCGTGGATACAAAGCGAAACAAATAGAAACATCAGCATGCGCCACAACCAGCTCCTCAACCTCTGGTGAAGTAAAGGTCAAACCGTCATTCTAGCGCCTCAGGAAAATGAAGGCATGTTGAACACAGGCTGATAGTGCCCTACAGTAAATCATGTGTAAGGCAGGAGTGCTTAGTCATATCATGAGCACATTTCAAACAATGATTACATGCTCTCTGAAATACTTGATTCTGCTTAGTCAATCATGGCATTCACAGTGATTTTTTTGTTGTTGCTTTTTTGTAATGACCACTTCTCTGTACTCTGACCGTTGGCCCTGGAAACCAATTTAGTACATTGCTGTACTAGTTTGCTTTTGTACTCTTTGGCCTCATATAATAAACGCAATTTACCATAAATCAATATTTCATGATTGTAATTGCAAAACCAATCCCTTTAGGGTGATACAAGACCCCTCGGTTTCATGCGGTGATACTGATCACACTGTCACAACAACAACTGGCTGGTTGTACATTATCCCTTACATATTCTATATTACATCTTTCACACATCAAATGGTCGACTTTAACCAACGGATGAGATCCTGTGTCTAGATCCTAACAGACATTTCTTTCTAACAGCTCAGCTGCCTAATTATTAATCAACACTTTACTCTTGTAACATGAAACACTAGTAATAAGAAAACCAAGACAAGTGAGATCACTCCCAGCATGGGCAAAATTAACTGATTTAAATGAAGAGAATCACGACAAACCACTAATGTATTTGACAGACATAAATCAAATTGAGAATTCAAGCCGGTGACTGATATTTAATGTGCCACCAAAATACAGAAAGTGCTTTGAATTATTGATTAGCAGGGAGCAAGACGATTTTAAACAGCTCTGCTCCTGCTATCAATCATTCATGCATTTCCCAGCGAAAACACTTCACTCCCTCAAGTGTCGGATCTCACTTAAAGGTGGAGGGCCTACGCTCCGATATCTCACTTCAATTGAAGGATTAAAAGAAAGCAGACAATTAAGATTTATCGCCCCTAAACGAAGTCTGTACTGCAGTTGATAAAATAGGTCCCTAGGTCAAGTATTTTCACAAATGCATTCAGTGTGGACTAACAAACAACTCATCTCCCATATCTTTGACAATCAGGCATTTACAAGTGTACTGGGAATCATTTGCCAGTATGTCAAATTGCAAACTGACTAAAATAGAATTAGAGCCAGGCAAATATTTTCTATTAGGTCATGCCTACGCGAAGCATAATCAAACTTGCACCCACTCTGACTAATGGAAAACAGACAGAGTATCTTTGTGCAAAGTCCTTTGGTGCCAATCGACCAATTAGTGTCCGCATGCAAGTGCTTTCTGCCCTGGCATCATAACATCAAAGGCTGGCAGCCCATCCATGATGGAGTCTACCTGCCAACATCAGAGCCGGTTATTGTCTTCAGGAGCCACTGAAACCTCCTACAAACATCTGGGGTTTCCTCTATCAGCAGAAACAAGAAGTGCAATTATCTGAAGGAAAGGCATTGCTGATAATGCCATAATTCGTCATGGGGATCTTGAGAACTCGTGTTACATTTTTAGCAACAACTTGGCTTCATTTTGGCTATAACAGTACTCTAATTGCAGTACCAGCAACAGCATGAATAATAATACTTTTATTCAGTAAGAATATATTAAATTGAACAGGCAGTTAAGACCAAATTTAAATAAATGCTGTTCTTTTGAACTTTCTATTCAGTCCTGAAAAAAGAATGAATGTTTTAACTTTGATAATAAGAAAAGTTTCTTGAGCATCAAAATATATTGGAATAACTTCTGATGGCTCATATTACACTGAAGACTGGAGCAATGGCTGGTGAAAATTCAGCTTGTTTTCTTTTAGTGGAAAAAGTTATTTTTCAGGGTGGAACACATCAATGATTTGGGGAATCCCTTCTGAGGTCAAGGCTTTCCTAAGACGTCAACAGTAATCCTGGGTTCCAAGACTGTGACTAAGCTCGTATACTTTCCCTGCCAGTACAACCCTTCCCTTCTCTCCAGCCATCGATTTCGTCTATGTTCAGCAATGACATTTCAGCTAGATCCTGTCATTGCTTCTGATTTGTCTCTACAACAACCAAATGACCTTTGATTGAGTATAATGGCTAAAAGCACTCTTTTTGTGCAGTGTTGGTGTCAGCTTTGCTGAGATCATATCATACTGTTCTGTACATAAAATACAATAGAGAGTTGTAGTGGGTCTGAAATAGGGCTTGCGGAGAAAAAAAAAAAAATCGTTTCACATACGAGTTGCGATTCTCTCTTTTACTGATTAAAATGTAATCACAAATTTCACAAATCAATTTACTAAATGCCTGTCACGGCAATAATGAAAATACTTTCATTAAAACGCTGTTATAAAAATGAATGTTGACAAATAAAAATATGACATGAAAATATGTCGATCAATAATATCAATGTTTTCGAAAAAGTAACATCCAAAACTAATAGCTGCTGTCAAACTGAAGAGTGAATGAACTAAGCATTCTATATGGCACATATGAGAAAAATCAGGTATCCTTTAAACACAACATAAATGTAACATTACAACTTATATCTGCACAAAAGGACGCAAATGCAAATTAACTTGACCTTTAGAAAGTTTTCATTCTGTTGTGGATATGCTCTTTGCGTAACAACGCACTGAAACACAGGCAACTATGGCTACGTTCACACTGTCAGTCCAAATCCGATTATGTCTGTATCTGATTGGAATCGGCTCTAAAATTAGGCTATTGGCTGTCCACAGTCCATACTGTGTATCGCAACTGTTCGTATCTGATTTAGTGTCCGATGGCACCCATTCGTTTTCCGGAAAATCTGCATTGGTTTCTATGACAATGACGTTGCATTGGTAGGTATACACCAAAAACAACAACAACAACAACAACAACATGGAGGGGTTTGGAATACAGATGTTGTCTTATTTACAACATGAAAAAATTAGGCTGCCAAGCTGGACTGCACCTTCTTAGGCACCAGCTGAAACGTAGGGGGCTAGTATGTGTGGCTTTATTTCATGTTATCGTCTACGCCAATTTTAAAATATGTCTCATTGACATTTAGTCTACGTTTTACGTGGCGTAAGAAAGTCACATAAACCATTCAAAATCCGTTCAGAACAGTCAGACTGAAACCAGAAAGTTCCAGAAACGCGTATGAATGTATCTTAAAAACTGATTGGTAAATTTTTTTTTAAAAATAAATCACATTTCATGTATTTTTTGCCAGTCACACTTGCTAAATCTGATCAGATTTTAATCAGATAAGCACACAATTTTTAGATTGACAGCTTGAATGTAGCCTAAAGCACAAAGAATTCACAACATTCTCATTATGTATGTGTGGCAGATTGCGTTGCATATCTTGCACTAACTGTATTTTATCAAGTGATTCCAAATATCATTGTGCATTTTCAAAGCCAATTATAGACAATGTCGGGCAATGCTGTTTGCGCTAATGCTTAAGTGTGACTGAACTGGTAAACACTGAAGAACTTTGCTAGCAGGTTAATAAACTCATCCTACATGAGATTAAGATATATACACAATAAAAAGCACAAAGAGCTAACAACATTCTGTTACAATCGTGTTCTCATTCAAATATTATGATTGCATATCTTGCACTGTGTTTTCAGGCATCACTGTGCACTTTCAAATCCACAGTTTTACTATTTTGCCAGTCTGGACAGCATGCTGTCCTAACACTAACCAATAGGATCACACAATATGCCGCAATAACAATCAGAATGTATTTTTATAATAAAATATATTTTTTAATTCATTGTTTTCATGATCAATCACTATCCCGTCTTGAGTACTCACATAGGCTAAAATATAAACGTGGTTACAAGGTTACAACTACTTTATTAAATAACTCCCAACCAATCAACACTAACAGGAGCTGCTGTTCAGTTTGCTTACTGCTGCTCTCCTTCTACTTGCTTCTGAAATCTTCATTAAAGTTTCAGGTGAAGGGTTGCCAGATACAGCAAAAAAGAAAAACAAAACCTTAAAAACACAATATATTAAGCAGACATGGCAAAACTGTACCAGGGGAACAAATATAAACAATATACCGATAATAAATAGCATTACCAATATCCTACAAAAAGGCAGGAAATGTAATTTATTATGAATTAAACAGTTCAATATATTCGATCGGGAATTGATTTTTTAATTTGAATCATGACCCAAAGAATAGATTTAAATCGAATTGTGAGACTCCAAAAGATTCCCATTCCTAGTCTTAAAGACAGCTTTGGCTAACAGAGGAATCACAGCAGACAGGAAATATCCTGGAATTATTGAGTGCACAACACCCACCTGCTATTCATGACCGAATGACTTCAAATCGTCCTACTTCTTGTCCAATTCAGACGCAAACCAACCACTTCGGTAAATCCACATCACAGCCAGTCTTTTTTAAAAGGTAAATATCCAGTGGGTGTTCTGCAATGTATCACTCCAGTTGTGGTGACAGTATATAATCTGATTCATTATTAGCAAATAATATGTTATTATTGAGTAAATTACAGGAAACTAACATTTTTCTTAGCAATAGTCACAATATGTTATAACACGCCCTCTAGACTTAACAGGCCTGGGCATTGTGTACATAAATATGGCTTTAAGAAGCGAAATCGGCAGTGATAGAGCACAGCTAATTATCCTCGGAGATGTTTTTGACAGCAATCCCTGTGCCAGTAATGTGTCTTGGCTCTCATCCAGTCAATCTTGTTTATTTGATTTCACTCACAGTCGACCTAGTGTACAACGAGTACAAGCAAAAGTCACTCAGTAAAAACTGAAACCAACACCCCACGAAAACACAAACCATTCGCAATTTCATATATTTGACCGTGTTAGTCATTATTAGCAGTCACCGATTTATCAAACTGTATATAAAAGTAGAAGGTACAGGCTTTGTAAAGAGGCAAAACAATCATGCTCTGATTTTTATGACCCTATGCAAACAAATAATGCCATATACAAGTCACGACATGCCACGATTTGACAATGATTAATGAGCAAAAATATTTGAATGCAAATTTAGATTTGTAAAATAGATGCAACATCATTTAAAATGCAAAGATTAAGTCAACAATGGCTCTGTGGCCATCCTCGATGCCCTAGACAACTTCTACATATATCAGGGGAACACCATAAATGATGAAGCATGCGTTTACTTCGAATAAGACAGTAAATGAAGCTGACAGACTGTATATTTGTTTATAATGAATTTAATTTTACATTTATAATTTGGCTAGCAAATTAGCAACAAGAGTGTAAGAGGCCTACCACGTGTTAACCACTACATAATACAACAGAAATGTTTCATGCGTTTGAAGTCTTTAGTAATGAGCTTATGCAAACATGCAATATTGATCTTTCTGCTCCTCTATTCTGAATGCCTTCTATAATAATTTCATAATCCATTGGGACGTGGGCATCTTGCCAAACATGTGTCACGACTTAATTAGCTATCAGAGACGGAAAAGACTGCACCTGTGACTGACAGGCCCGAATGCAATCTGTCTGCACCGTCTTTCACTGAACAATACTTTGTGGGAAAACTGAATAAACAAAATGTCAGATTCACTTCTGAGATAATTCACGGAAGCCTAAGCGAATGATCAAATCCACGCTCCTTTGAGAGCTGCATCTATCCAGGAGGCAGTTTTAGGGCGTCTATTACAGTAATGGGATATAATTATTAATCTTCTCCTCAATTGTCACGACCAATTTGTAGAACCGATACACTGTTGAAACTACCAAATTACAGACTGATACTATGGCTGTTGAAATGAACTGAAATCTAATTAGGAAACAAACTGCATGAGATCAGGATGATATCCAAATGCTTAACTAAAACTCTAAAAGCAACGGAGCTGTAACTGTTTTGCCAAGGACACATTCATCATCACCATGCACAAAGTCTTCCGCACTTGTGACAGTCTACTGACTTCCTCCAACATCAATATTTTCCAGAAGAGTTTTCAGCTTGAGTTGTTACTCTGTCAGACAGGCAACTGTGAGAAATTCCAGCAGTTTTTCCTCCCTACTACAAAAGTGGATCTGCCCATCAGAGTACATACTTCCAGGAACCTCGAGCCCTCCCGGAGTACAAACATATTAAAGTACATAAAACCAACTTTCTCTCTGGTAAAGTCAACTTGGGAATAAAACGGACCTAATTCACGATCATCCTTTTAAGACAGTTCACAAGTATTGATGCACACATAAATAGCATCAATATTTTGTCTGTGTTATGGCTGATAACTGGTCGATATTAAAATTTGGTCACACTTTAGTTTAGGGTCCAAGTCACACTATTAACTACGGCTTTTGCCTCAGTAATTCCTAAATACTGCTTATTAATAGTTACATAATATAGTTATGCAGGCATTAATATGTACTTTATAAATACTAACAACCAATATCCTAGGAATATGCATAAGCAATTAGTTAATAGTGAGAATTGGACCTTAAGCTACAGGGTTACCTTTTTTTTATATTATTACAAAATAAAAAAAGTTTATTTTTCATATTATATATATATATACATATTACACACACACAATAATATGATATAATATATATATATTCATTCTAAGTTCAATGGTATTAAACTAAACTAAAACTAAATTCAATGGTATAAGTCAATGAAGAAAATCACAAGATTACAATACACAGTATTTAAATTGAATATTCAGTTTGAGATTTGCTCAAAATAGTTAAGTGTCATTAAAATATTAGCGTTTTAAAAGACTACCAAGTGAGCCTTAAACGTGGCAGAGGACATGAGCATGCAGATATGCAATACAAACTAAAAATAAATAAAGAAATATCCCCAATGCATCTTACAGTTCTCATCAAAATTAAACAACCAGCTACATTTCTGTAACTATAGAACATTCTAGAACATTCCTATTAGTGCATGAATCCCTCTTACTTTACAATCCTTTATGAAGAAGCAACTTTTCACAAGCTTATCAATTGCAATAAATACAATCCTGCCCTGGTTTTTTCTTTTTTTCTCAACAGTATCCTGTTTCACTCAGAAATACATCACATTACAGGGGCAAAATAGGTTGCGAACAGCATTTCACAGCAACTTCAAGCAGGACACTCTTTTGACGTCAGCAGCTGCACCCAACAGTTGACATTAGCTGTTTGAGACCTTCAGTATACAAACATAAAACTGACATTTAAGGGCATTCATTCATACAATTCTAAACCAGTGTTCATAACACCACTATCTTTAACAACAAGAAACAACATTTCATTTGGCAATTCCATCTTTATGGAAACGATAAGACATCTTTTCAAAAGCGTGACTTTCTTGCTGCCACTGCGAACAAGTAACAGAATAAAGAAGATCCGTAGTTCTCTTATCCTGTTTAGCGTGTGTGTACTGACAGTACATCAGCTCAGAGTGACAAATGCCTGCCGCCACGCATGATGCCAGCCACCAGTGGCAGAGGGGAGCGCAGAGGAGCACGGAGATGTTTATCAGACAACAAGTCAAGCTGATCTTGCTGATCTTCAGGACATGATGTACTCTGTCATGTTTCTGTCAGCCGAAACCAGTTTTGCTAGTAAGTGACACTCTGAGTTTGACAGTCCTCATCTAATGATTTTCACCCTCTCTGACCCAAAGCTAAAACAGTTTCCAAGTTTTAAAATATTCCTCAATCTTCTTGTAGCATCTGGAACACCTCATGCGAATCCATCTGCAATGTAATGAGATCAACTTTTTAGCGTATTATTCCACTCGGATTCTAAATCTTGAAAATCGAGTTAAATGTCCTTTTAAAATCATATAACACAATCACAAATAAATATAGATCACAAGCGCAACTTTACCTTTTTAGCAAGCAATTCTAGCAAAAGCACACAAAAACGGAGTGATATCCTTACACAAGATGAGCGTGGGGCAAACAAACAAACAAAAAAAAGCCATCTTATATTTGCTCAGGAGAACAACTCCCCTCCCTTAATTCAATAAAAAGGCTTTTAGCCATCATAATGATTTACAAAGTGACGAGTCAAACAGATTTACAGCGACAGCCTGAAAGGAACCCAACACAAATACAATTACCATTCACGTGACTGCCACCGCCAACCCCCTCCACTCGCAGGGAGGCCAAGAACGGGAAACGCACTAGTACAGACGCAGGCCCCGAGCGCTCTCAATTCACCCCTTTAAAAGAAGCCACCACCAAACAGGGTGGAGAAAAAGGCTGCCATTGTGGAAGTCACTTAAAGTGACAGACACTTGGAATGGTGGTTTGCTACAAGCCAGCCGCGATCATTATTCAATATCAGATGAGCTGGCGAACCATAGCCAGAGGGCAGTGGCGTGTGGTAATTCTTTAGACACCAGCTGCAGCTAACAACACGGGGTACACCGCCTCATTATTAGGGTCAATTCTAGACAAAACACTGTTGTTCTTCTTTCTAAATAAACCATTTTTATTTTAATATAGAGACAAAAAGCACAATTGACCTTGATGGCCTGACACAAAATTGTGCTTGAATATCACAGAACACATTTTTGTCCATTTCATTCCAACAGACTATCAGAGAAAAACATTAATTTCTAACAAATAGCCTCAACAGACCATTTCTGATCACTGCAATGTGAATTTTTTTTTTTAAAAAATGTTGAGGATCAATTTTACACACAGCCACTCTATAAAAAGTAAGCAGACAGTTGAGAAATAAAATGTATTTTTTGTTATTTATAGATTTGCAGTTCTGTGGTGTGACCAATTTAGTAAAAAAAAAATATTTTCGCAAATGTAGAAAACCATACAATTGATATAATCGAGCTTATAGCCTGTTGCATTGTAAGACACTGCTTAAAAAGACTATTAGCCAAATATAATGTACAGTCAATAACGTTAAAGCTGTAGTCCGTAGTTTTTCCTCTTTGTCGCCAGACTCGCCACCTCTGTTCGAAATCTGCAATTGCAGTTATTTGCGGACTTATCAACTTTACGTGACTTGTGCCACGACATGGTGCGGAGGAATTCAATGTTTTGAGGAGTATGTGCAGCTGTTAGTTACCGTGCCGGTGTGGATACTGTCATTCAGAATCACAGATTCTACTCTTTGAAAGTATGACCGACATAAGAATGTCATCTGAACAAGTAAGATGACATCCACTTTTGTTCTGACCAACTAAGGGGGGAAAAAAAGCATTGCAATAAATCATGACGATTAAATCCAATGATCGTTTATCATATCACATCAAACCGTGCAAATTATACTTTGTTTTTAAATTGTTAATGTTTACATTAGTATTGCCTAATGTGTATTAGGGATACCTGTAGTTCAGTTTCCATTTCTGTGCAGTCTAATTTCTAATTGTCATATACCAATGAATTAATGTGGAGTAGAGGTGAATTGCTCCCTCTCATAGACAAAGAAAAACAAAGAAAACTCAGTGACTGTATGAATTAAGCGTAAGTGTGCTACTGTTACAACTAAACCATTTAAATGTCACAGGCCTACCTCCAGCAGACAAAAAGCTGAATCAAAACACAGAGTTCACACCACCTTTAAAAGCCCCTTTTAAACCTTGTTTTCGCATTGGCCGGTTGAAGTGTTTTTTTGTTTTTTGTTTTTGTAGTCTACAACAGATGAATCTCCAATTGTCACTGGTGATAGTCATGCAAACCTTTCTGGATCTGCCAACATAATGATACGTTTAATTAAATCAAGTGCAGTGAGAAATTGTTATAAATCTCCACCTCCAACATCCTCACACCCATGATAGCCTACTAGCTGCAAAGATATGCTTGAATTTCCCATCGAAATCTACCAGTACCACTGGAATTAAAAACATAATTATTAAAAGCTTACCGTTGTAAATTGAGCTACGGAAAATAGATAGGACTGCAGCTTTAACATTTAAATTTATTTAATTAAAGGCACAGTGTGTAAGTTTCACCGCTAGAGTGTGCTTATTCAGAACAACAACAAAGGCATATGATGACCCCGTGAATGAGCATGGACTCATGGGAGTTGTCGTCTTTTCACCTCCACAACAGATTGAAAGCAATCCATCAGGGCTCAGGCAGAAATCGTGTTCATGGATGAGCTAAAGTTTTATTAACATTACTGTGGTAACGCAGTGAGCCGCTACCATTTGTTTGTATTGTTCATGCATAATATACGATTCAAGTTATGATTAAAGTTATGTTTAACGTTCACCTCCTTCTACCTTGAACTTGAACTTTGTTAGTTAAGTTTGATCACTCAAATTTCACATTTAATTTAATTCTAATGACACGGCCACAAGTGCTGAATTACTACACATACAAGTTAAGAAAAGAAGAGATAAAAACAATAAGACTAACCATCTAGAGCTATATAACAATGATTTGTTTTCTGTCAGTATCCAAACAGTTGCTCACCTGGTTAATAAAATATATATTAAAGAGTGTTTCCATTGTTCCTATGTAAATAAAACCAGAAATCAAGGGCAACGGGGATATGATGCCATTGGCAAGCGATGCATGGGATGTTACACTGGTTAAAATAGCTGATTTAACCATTGCTGGAAACCTTTTGGATAATGTACACAAGTCAACAAAATACATAACATTGTTCTAGTGGTTTTGGGATATTTTAAATAAAAAACATCTTACATATTGTGCCTTTAATTAAACTAAATAAATTGTATCAATCTTAAACAAAGTATTCCCTTCCATTTTTCAATAAAAAATGAAGTGTGAAACACAAAATGGGCCAGCACGTTAAATAAATAAGCATGTACATTGCGGCTCTTTGTTAGAACAACTTGCGATCTAATTAATGATACTGCGGCACATACGCAGTGGCCCCTGTGCACATGTTCAACTGCCATTACACTTCCCACCTGCCCACTAATAAACAAGCTGCTTTGCCTTCTGCGGTTGTCGACGGCTGTGGTGTGACGCAGGTTTGAGGTTTGCGCTCTCTTCCTTGAAAACAAACCTACATAAATGTTTGTGTGGGTGTTGGCAACTATCTGGGTGGGAATTCTCTTGCAGAGGAACCCCTCAGGGCACTCCAGATTGAGTTTCCTCTGTTCCTGTGTCCCAGAATCAAAAGAATTCCAGAGAAAATTAGACAGCCATGTGCACGAAGGCAGCATTCGAGAGCAAGAATGGGGTTAAGGAACAGCAAGCCAACCTCAATAACACTCAGTAATATTGATTAGACGCTCGAGATGTCCTGAAAAAGGTGCTTTGCTTTCCTATATCTGTGATGGTGACAGGGGAAAAAAAGATCTGCATGTTATTCCCGGTCTGCTGTTTCTCGGCTGAGGGCCGCCGTGAAAATTTGAGCTGGCATGTGCCATCCGTCCCTGGTGACTACTTACTGCAGATGCGGCGCTCTCAGAGGCGTCCTCCGAGGACACGCACCCAACGTGCATCGCACCACCGGCTCAATCTAGCTAATAAAACAACAGTTCACTCTGATGCTCGACGTCTCACCCAGGGCCACGCTGCCATAGAAAACTATCAGGGAATGTAAAGGACGCCGTGCCGTCTTTAAGGCATGCCAGATTAATATGCCAGCAGTGGGTTAATGTGCAATTAAAACATTTCATGTGAACACTGTTTGCTTATGCATCAGCAACAAGCTCACTACTGAAAGAGCAGATTAACGATCTCAGCAGCCACTAATGAAACATTGAACTTGTTTAAGAAAACTACTTACTCGGAAGCTTGGTTTCAAAAACTAGCAAGCACAAAAGGAAGATGCCTTCCAAGGGAGCATTCCAATCATCATGAAAATTGAAAAGTGACCAATTGTTGTTGCGTAACTAGAACCAAATCCATTAAAAAATTGGTTGTGGGTAAGTGAAAGTTTTCAATGAAAAACTTACAGGTGCACTACGTAGTATTTTTGCAGGGAAATATCCAAAAATCACTAGGCCAGTGTTATATATTTTGTTCAGCTGAGTACTTACAATATCCCAAATGTTTCCATCTATTTGTAAATTGTGCAAAAATTGCTATTTTAACCAAGGAGCCGGGACGTCTGAGCATAGCGTCTGAGGGAGTCGCCTGTCAATTGAGTCATATCTGCGTTACCCTCGGTTTCCGGTTTTATTCTGCAGATTCTTTACTCTTAGCAGTGTGCACCAAACGTCACAGCAGCCGTTGAGCTAACGCACAGAGTAACATCATATAATTTTCAAATGTATCTAATATGATAAACAGAGCTGCGTTACCTAATATTCATGACCGGAAAAGCGTAAATAGCGCCGGCTCCCGTCATAATAAAAGTCCTTGTGTGTTTGTGTAACAATCACTCCAGCAGTCTTGCTCAGCTCCACAACACTCGGTCCTGCTCTGATTTACACTACAGTAATGTTAATAACCACATCCATGAACATGATTTCTGCCCGAGGCCTATCCCGATTATTTTCCATGGGCTGTGAGGTGAAGACAACGTCCCAAGATTCTGAGCACAAACTTGGCGTCATCAAACTACACATGTATTTTAAATAGGCGCCCTCTAGCGGACGGAAAAGGTGCAAAGTGCATCTTTAAAAAAATGGGAACTGAAAATATTGACTTTAGTTGAAATGCTAAAATGGAAATAAAAATGAAAGCTATAAAGAAAAAGATCCATATTTAAAACATTCCAAACATTAATCGCTAACCTTCGGCTAACTGTTGTATGCGTGTTCACGAGAGACTATGCGCATGACGTTGGATGCAGGCATAAGTGTAAGTTCTGGTGATGAACGCGGACGCGCAGAGGATGGAGCAAAACCAAATATGGTTTTCGCGAAAACTAAGATATTCTCACCGGAGCGTCCTACGTCATACCCTGGAAGGCCAGTCACTTTTAAACGTGCAATAAATATGGATATCTTTCTGACACAAACGCATTGCTTCGCCACTATAGAACATATTAAGATATTTTGAAAAAAAAGTGTCCTTTTTTTCCCCTTGCTAAACAACATTAACGTTCATTGTGTGGACAAAAAAAATAACACTTTTCAAAATATCATTTGTGTTCCACTTGAAAAGACACGAGGATGAGTAAATAATGAATTTTGTGTTTTATGTGAACCATCTCTTCAAGGTTACAGTTGCTTAGTCTCCAAAGTCAGCTCACTAGATTTTTTTACAGAGTTCTTGTCTAATAGATAGCAAAACATATTTGTTTCTCTCTAGCTTTTGTCTTTAAAGAAACCATATTTTAGGACACACTGAAATGGGACTGCTTTTAAATCATAACACCCAAAAGGCTTACGCTGTTTGTCAACAGTTAATTAAAAAGCACTGAGAGACAATGACAAATACTGTTTGAAGATGATCCCTGGCAAGCCCCACACAGTGTATCATTGCTGTCTCTGGAATACACGATTAGTTTAATCTCATTACAGCAATGATAAATGATCAGTGCAACAATGGCTTCTGTTTTCTCAGAAGATGCGCGCAAGAATGAGATATGAAATATCAAGGTTTAGTTCGCAATATCGCTTACTCTTATCGCTCCTCTTGTAGCTGACAACTTTATTGTGGTGGTATTCAGACGACACAACTTACAGTTACAGCATAAATAAACGTCTGACTACTTGGCGTGAAAAAAACAGCTAATTGCTTTGGAGTTCTAAGACACTAGCCCACCATTAAAACAACTCTACTTTTCCTTCTATGACAAGACTGAGCCAAAAAAACAACAACACCAGAAGTGCCATTTTACAATATTTGCACTCTGGGGTTTCTAATATTGCTCTTTATCTGAACAGCCCAGGTAGAGATATTAAAAGACATGAGCTCATAAGAGTGTGAAGCAGTCTGGTTCAGAACCGCAGGGGTGAACGAGAGGGGAGGGCACATAGTGGCCACCAAGAGTGTGGCTTATGAAACAGTCATTAAGAGCCAGGGCACACAGCACTTACCTGGGAAGTGGCGCTTGCCATTGCATGCCAATTTGAGCCTGGACATACACGCGCAGACAAACACACTTACACGGCTCTGGATTTATCATGCTCTATCTGGCGCCGAGTCTGCACTAGCACTCCATGAACGTCTCTCTGTTGCCTACAGCTGTCACCTCATGAGCTCTGCACGGAGGCTGTGATGCATGAAGTGTATTTGTGGAGCAAGAGGTGTGTTCTCAGATGGAATACATTTTCATTGTGAGATCTGCCTTGAACGGTTAATAAGCGCTAAAGAAAGCTCTGGGCCGTGAGCTTCGTGTGATTTTGACAAAGTAGAATCCAGATAATAAAAACCGAAATCAAAACGATACCTATATGATATGACAAAACAAGAAAACCGGTAAACGTATAGAGCCGTTTTAACAGCATACTATGCAAGATTAATATGACATTACACCATACCAGTGGAGTGGTGCTCTGCTGAATATATGGGCCAGATTTACTAAACAGGGCAAATTAGCAGGAGAGCATAATCCCAAAAAAGCACCAATCGAAGTGAATGATTCGGCAAGTAATCTATTATCAACGCGCAAATTAACAAACACGGACGAGTTAGCGTTGAATAATGCCCCAAATACCAGCAAATTGACTAGTAAATATTAAATCGTCTTGCACGATTCATTTAAATACTCTCACGCCATCAATTTTGTGTCTGATAGGGAACCTCCTACAAATGCATATGGAATAAGGTCAGTCGCAAAAATAACTGTGCCCACGGCTTTTCAGCACTAATTTTTCACTGTTTGTCTTTAGTAAATCCAGATAGTAGCTATTTAACAACAAAAGGGGGTTTGATTATCAATATAATCTTTCTTTTCTTATTATTTTCTATGACAAACAGTATGACTTATAATATGTCAAATAGGAACTCATAGTCTGAATCAGATTCATGAATGGGTCCCTGAATCTGTTGGAGTGGTTAATGAGTTCAATTTGATTCTCTTACTGAAATAAAACCCATACAAAATATCAGACTCAAAAGAACTGTGTTATGAAGTATAGACTGAATCAGTAAAATTATTGACTGGTTGATCACAACTCTGTGCCTAGTTACATATTCAAGCATGGAATTCAATTAAAAACTAGTGATGCACCGACATGAACATTTTGGCTGATGTCGATAACTGATAATTCTTTGTATTTTAACGCTGATAGCCGATATTTTAGCCAATAAATCTAAAATCCAAATTGTTTTATAATTTTTTAAAGCCTGATTACAAAAACAAAAGTCTCACCATTAAAAGCCATGTCCCAAGATTACTAACATGAATCAAACTATGTACAAAGTACAGTAGTCTTAGAACCAGTGTAAGTTTTAAAATACATTTTAAACTCCTATGGCCAACTTTCCTAACCAAAAAAATGGTGAACAGTGCGCATCTGAAGTGTCTCAGCTGCATAATCCACTATTTATCGGCTTTAAGATATCAGCCTAATTTAAGATAACTTCTTATTGGACCGATAACAATAACATTACAAATTAACACATACCAGAAAATATCAATATAGTGGCCAATATATTGTGCATCCCTATTAAAAACATTGGAATATATAAAGTAAATAAATAAAATAGACCTTGTCAATAGAAATCATCTTGACAGATTAGCCTAGTAATAAACCTGAAAAATTCATATCACCTCTAATATCAAAATGGGGGGAGGGGGTCTATCCAAGTATCTTCAAGCAAAGAGAGAGAAAACTGAGAAACTAAATCAAATGCATATTTACTGTTTAATATAAATTCACCTTTTTCCTGCAACACTAAGGGATTTGGTGGATCTATTATGAATTTCATTCGCCACCGTCCATTTGTCATGTTCTCCTGACATCTTATAGTTGCCTTTCATTCAGCTTTCATTTAGTCTCACCTTGTGCAAATGTCTAAGCCAAGGTTATGTGTGCGTGTCATTTGGCGCGCTCAAACTCAAATCCTACTTCCCATAAAAGGCAAATTTGTATGAGAAACAATATTTATCTTTCCTAAGAAAACCTAATTAATTTACTTTGTCAGAAAACATGTATGAATCCCCCGGGCTGTGTTGAACGTAATTGCACGTCCCTCTCAGAAACACAGCGATCACTCGCCGGGACGGAGGGAAATCTCCTGCTCCCAGACAGGGACAGACAGCTCAGACGCGGTGACATGGTCCAAGGTTTCCACATGATGGAATACATGGCAGTATTTCAATACATAAAAAGAACGCAGTCTGAATAAATGCATACATATATGAATGGCTCAAAAAAACCTAAATGCAGAATTTCAATGTGTAGAAATATCTATTAAACAGCTTTGTACAACCAGTTTCATCACTCTAATATATTCAACGACATGAAACAGAGCCCTGGCTCTCTATAGAATCTACACTTAACGCATATATTTGTTTCTCAAAGAGAGATGGATCTCTTTAAAAGAGTAGCAGGACTTAACAGTTTAGCATGGAGAACATGGCTCACTGAATGTACACTAATTTGCCTCAGTCAAAAGAAAACAGGTTGAGGACAATATGTTTGTTTTGCTTAAGCTGGATTTGCACAGCACACAGCGGCAGTCAGACTTCAAAGCACTGCGAGCTTTTATTGGCACGGGAAAACTAAGGTAATTGCTTGTGATCATGCAAAATTGTCAGTGTGGTGGAGACATTTTGTCCTATAGTGCCAAATATCAAGCCCTCGCATTGAGGAAAAAAGTAGCTGGGTGTCATTTTTTGATTCAATGTACTTGCTCTCGCCGACAGAAACGGGATACAGCCATTGTGACATCTTCTGCGTTCATTTTTCAAAGAGCGTCAAATCAAACATGCATGAGCCTGTGACACTGTGGGCCTGACAGTCCCTTTCTGAGGGGTAAAGCACTTAGAATGGCACCAGCTAGCTAATGCTTTGCACATCGCATCCCAGAGCATCCATGGTCACATTGTCAGCTCGAGAGTCGGAGGCAGCCTTCAACAAGCTTTCAACTTATACAGCCTGGAAGCAGATTCGGTCCCACGCCACGCTCTTTGCAGATGCATGTAATTAAAATCAAAAGTCCCTCTCCCTCTGCTTCACCGAGGTCACGAACCGCAAGATGAAACGGAACGACGGATCCGTAAGTCGGCAAGGAAATAAGAAGTCATGCACTCCTATTGTCTGAATAATCTGTGGTTCCAAGGCTACATTTCACGTTGGCGCATTAACCCCGATCACCACAGAAACGAAAGTGCACACACACACACACACACACACAAGTCGAGCAGGCGGTTATGCAGACGTAATGCGAACTGTTAAAAAAGGCCATCAGCGTATTAAGCGTAATAAATGATCCACAGTACAGCATGTGGAGTCAAACAAAGCCTGACTCAGGTTCAAGAGTGGGCGTGTGCGGGTGGTGGCTAGACAACTGTTCAGCTGCATGAAGAATGAACGTGGGCCTACTATTTCACAATTTCACCACAATAGTGTGCAAACAGTTAAATGTCAACCTGTCAAAACACTGATTAGTATTTTTAGCAGGTAAAGTATGCACCGTCTCTTATTCGGGCTATAAGCAAGGGGATGAAATGCAGTATGAAACACTATTAATGAAGAGTACCAAGGACATTTGAACTCATCATGTCTCATCATTCAAAATTCTAAACCAAACAAACTTTAGCTCAGTGTTTAATTTGAATTAGTTGTCTAGCAGTGGGGGAAACAAATATATTATAGCATATATTATAGTATAATAATTTGGGACCTCAAAAAAAAAAAGTTATGCTGAAATAAGTTATAAACAGAATCCTTTATGTATGGTATTGTGACCCAAGTATCATGATGATATTGTATTGCTGGATCACTCACGATTCCCACCCTTAAATCGCCCAGTGAATTAGGCAAGCTTTTGTCACACATGCCAAGAATTTGAATGTGAAAAGAGATCATCTAGACTACGCTCCTAAACTGGACAACCTTGAGCACATTTGTTAGCCTAGACACAATAGAGACACAAATGTGCATAAATATGCAGCGATGTGAGCAACAATAACTAATAAACCTGTTACTGAATAATTTGCGTGCAAAATCTGTTACTTTTTGACAATGTTAATTTGTTCAAATGACACCTCGTTATTCTCTCTATTTTGGCATGTTGAAAACAACTTTTCAACGATTTTGTGGAAGTTTAATCCCACATTAAGCTCAATTAAGCCCTTCGCAATACCTCTTTAGTCGCGTTGACAGAATGACTTGAGCTCTATCTGTGTCTTTACATGACTATGGCTAAAACCTCTGCCCTTGGTAATGATGATCCTCAACCTGGGGCCCCTGTCTGCAGAAGGAAGGAAAATAAACTCCTCTCCTGTCCTCTCCTAGACACATTCTCCATTCCTGACTCATACAAGTTAAGCCACTCATAGAGGGGACGTCACACTGGTGGGTAAATCTTCTGTGTTTTAAAATGCACCCCCAGCAGACTCATCAAATTAGACTCCAGTCTTATGTGTGGGTTCATTTTTAAACATTTCCAAACAATAATTGGCTTTAACATATGCCTCCTCCAATAATGTTAACATGAACCAACACCACAAAATGAGCCGAGAGCTAGGTACTTTCACCTTTGTTCCAGATGCAATCCACCCTGAAGTTAAGGGGGAAGTTTTTAACATTATCAGCACTCACACAAGCAATGTAAACATTGACTGTGATTGTACAGTACTAAAGAGGTGACCAAGAAATTGTCATTAAATGGCAACTTTGACTGAAGAACCATCCTACAAAACTCAAAAAGTGTCCGTTTCCAACAACTAACTACTGTTAAAACTTAGTTTTGAGAAAACAAAACCTATTTTGATCAAAACAATAACAATTTACTGTAAACTCAAATTGTTGCTAGAAAGAATTCCATCTATGCGTTAAGGCTTCTTGTAATACTATTGGCAGAAGACTCTCCTACAATAACAAAATATGTAATATTTCAAGAATCAAAAGCATCAACATGACTCTGCATAAAGCACGAGTCACGCTCAAAAAATAAATAAAACAAAAACATCAATAAATAACTCAATTGAACTTCATGTATGAAAATACAAACTTATTAACCAAAGCTGAAAGTTGTAATATTGTCTTGAGAAAAATGTTCACTTACTAAGCACCCAAGATGAAGAGAACACTTGGTGGACACTTGGCATGTGTGAACTGTATTGTATCTTAGATGACTTCTAAAAGTAATCTTGGGCTTATTACAAATTGCATGCTAAAATCATAATCGGTGGCCATTTTTAGATGACACTTTTTAGGTTAACTAATCAGATCAAATCTGGATTTTGATATAAATACAAACAAGAGCAAATAGAAACATTTCCTTTGCCAACTTATTCTTATATCTGGTTTTGCACTGATTCAACTATTCTGAGCGATGTCTGAAACTAGCACTTTATTGATTTTTAAGATAAATCACTTTTTGTATTCCTCGTTTGTAAGTCACTTTGGTAAATGAATAAAATGTACCAATTAAGAATCCTTAGATTTTTTATAAATAATAGTAAAATAGTAAGACTAGTACATTCATACATTATTTTTGAAAGCAATAATTGTATTACACAACAATATTTTTAATATATCTGCTTCAATTCCATTTTGCATATATATTTTACATTTTAGGGGCACAATCTGTAAACTACAGATCATTCAAACATTATTTAATGTGTTTTCCCTGCTAGGCAATGTAACCCATATCAAATCATGCAAACCACAAGTCAACTGTCATCTAATTATGAATATTTGAAACGAAATGGTTGCTAATTGTAAACACTTGATTTCTCTAATCTGATAACGAAATCCAGATCATATATAATCAGTAGGCACCCAGCACTTCTCGTGTCCTCAAAGTCTGTCCCAATGTTGCATTCAAGCGTTCACAGAATCCAAGATTCGAACGAAATGTTACAATGTATCAGCGACTTCGGATGCATCAACGCGGTTGTCCTTTTACTACACCACAGCATGAAACATCACATTTCAGCACATGGTTGAAAGCCTTGTTTCCCCTTACTTATCAAGCGGCTACGATATATATTTCACCTAATCAAAAAGACCCGGCGAATTTAATTTACATTTGTGCAACGAAGCCATCCAATTGTACCCATCTACGTGCCAACCAACCGTCCACCGCATGACAGTGCCCTCTTCATCCGAACAATGCAACACACCAGAGCGATACGCTGAACGGTGTGTAAACGGTGGGCTTCTCCGGTTCAGCCAAATTCCGCGTTCCTCTGAACGCACTGTCCAGGAAAATTGCTCAATAGTGCTTAGCTTCGAAAACACAAAGCCAACGTATCGCCAACGCTTCAGTTAGAGCAATTGTTTCATGTGCAGAAATACATGTGTACACATCTTAGCGATACTTTAAGTGACTCTATTGTTAGCTGAGGTTGGAGCTAGCGCGGAGGCTACGGATTCATTTCAATGCAATGCATAAAAACCTTCCCGGCGAGCAAGGTGCGAAATGATAGGAAAACACAAACACAACTTACTTTTAGGTCCAATCACAGCACGGCGCCGAATATCTCCTGGATTTGAAGTTGCGATCTGTTTTCTCCCCTCACACTTCACAAACACTGAGAGAAAAGCGCACGGCGTTTCGTTAGTGTGACTGTCTGAATCAACTAACGTAGCGCACGGCAAGTTGAAGTGTCAAATTACACGGGCTATTCTATTACCACAGAGCCATGCTTGCTGGTTGCTGACAAAATGTGTCCCAGAGTCGCGTAAAGCGCTCGCGCCTTTGGAAGACACCAAGCGGCGTGTGCAGACGAACGGACTGGATTCACACGCGAGTGCCAGGTTCTGTGCTGCTGTCGGAATACTACAGTATGTCGTTTGGCTTGCATTTATTGTAATCGAACCAAGGAGACCACAATGTTTTTTCGAGGATATTGATTGAACGTAAGAGTACAAATGTGTCAAAACCACCAGATTTAAAGTGCAATTGTTGTTATAATGTACTATTCGCGAAGAGTACATATTTTGTACATATAGTTTTATTACTATCTTGTAGGCAAGAATTACAACAAAATATGAACATTCTAATTATGAGTACAAATCATATACAAAAACCTATTTTATTTAATATAGGCTAAGGCATTTATATATATATAGCACTATGTTTAGTTTTAAGTTATGTGATTTTTTTACTACATTATTTTAAATTACATTTTATAAATATTGTTTTGTATAAACGTTTAACAAAAAAGCTACAAATAATAATGATAATCATAATACTCTATTATTAAAAAAAAAATCAATTTCCGATATTAGTATAAACAGATATTCTCATAGAAATCTCCTCCCCAAACACAAACAAACGTGCGTCCATGCGAGTCCTCTTACTTCCCGCGAATACAAGGAACAGCTCGTTCCGTATTTTGCGATTCGCCGATGGAAAGCTCTGAATAACAAAGACATGTTTGAGAGCAGCAGCGCCAGGCTTGGCTGAGTGGTGACGTCAAGGAACAATGACTCTTCCAACAGTGCCGAGACACAGCGCGCATCCCCGGCCTCCTCAGCCAATGCCGAGCGACTCGACTGACCAGGGGGAGGCCGCGCGAGCGTCTAGTAGAGCATCAGATACAGTCACTCACTGCACACGCCGCGCTGCCTCACACCACCAGAACTACATTCCAGCATGCCTGTCTGTGTGACTTATGTCCTAAAATATGGAGATATGCAAATGCCCTGCCTGGGATTTTACAGCTTGTAATTTCTTTCCTCCTGACAGTGACAGGAGCAAAGCAAAAGCACTCAACATATGACAAGAGGTATCATTGTATTTAATACAGGCAGATTTTGAGTGCTGTAAACACTATGTAATATTCCCATTTGTCTGCTACTAATTAAAATAGTTTATAAATCTGCAATGAATCCCTGAAGTGTGCAAATTAGTGTCAAGTGCAAAGAGTGCTGTTGACACAATCTGCATCACTGCCTGCAGCATTAATAGAAAACATGAACGTTTTAAAGTGAACTTATTCAAGTGTAATATAATTATTATGCCATGATGCCACGATTTCAAAAACATTTAAATTCAATATAGTAAAATTATTCATTTTAATGCAAAACAAAACAACAAATATTGAAATGTATAAAACATAATATACAGTCCGTGCCCATTATATTTGTTTATTTATTTATTTCCTCGCTCGCACACTTGTGTAAATGAAAAGCAAATTAAGAGAAACTGCTGACTTAGATGATCCTGTTCTTTCATCCATTAACATGATTACAAATCAAATTATAAACCAGATGTGAAATTTTCATTTCTTATTTTTTTGTTGTTGTACTGTAAGTCTTCTATATTTTTGCATTCTTCTGCTGTGACCTCAGAATGACGGTGCTCATGTATGATTTAACCCCTTGTGTATAACTGGTTAAACCGATGGTGTTACAACACTTCCTGTCAATTCAAAGAACTCATTGTGTTGATTATTTCTCAATAGAGCGTTAGATATTTTTTCCCTACCGTCTGTCAATTATTTCCCAGCAATCTTTGGCCAGTGATTTCAAAGAAAGTGTCTGGACGTGTCTTTGATCTTAGCATCTCCACTGCATCGCTGTCGACATTAATGCACGGGCCCTATTCTCTGAGCACTTTGTCCCAAGGACACTTGCTCCTGTACAGTTATCTAAGTTGGCAGGGATAAATCTAGCAGATGACATCATCGGTCACAGGCAGTCATTCATATTTATTTCTGTCCTGTTCTTAGAAGGAGAGTTCATGATCTGCCAAATGACAATTTAAGTGCTGCAGACAATGTCAAAGCACCCCTTTCCTCAGTTTCATTTAATTTAGCTTTCCAAATCCTGTTTTAACCACACTTCCTTTTCGATATTGACTGGCTGTTTTGAAAGTGTGTTATTGTGTTGTTTTTTTTACATGCACTTATTCGACTCGAGGCACTTCATCATGGCCTGACTTTCAAAGTGATTTAACAGATGCTGTTGAATTTGTCGATAGGATGACTGGTGCCTCAGATGGCTTTTGCAAAGATGGATACCCCCGTGTAACATCAGTATCAAAGCACGGCGTTAGCAATGGCGAGTACCTCAGTGTCTATTGTGATATACCTTTTAAGCTGCTTGTAATATCCTGTGTTCTGGGCCATTAATCATGTTTTTGTGAAGTCCTTCAAAGATGCCACGGTTCATGCGAACAAAATCACGAGCAGTCAATGAACAGCACACTTCAGTTCAAAGCTGGTTGTTGTAAGAGCTCTTAGTGTTCGCGGATAAGCCCTCAACTCTTACATTCTGAGACAATATGACCAGATGGCTGCCAAGAAGATGGATGGACTTTAGGTGGAGTGACTTTAGCTTGACTGAACCTCAGAATAATTTCATATGCACACAGATGCACAAAATCAAAATAGAATTTAAGGTCTGAGAACATGTTGTGTAAAATTCAAAACTGGAAATCTGGCTTCAATCTGGCCTTTCAATTAATGAATGTGAATTAGAGCTGAATTGGTCACACTTGAAACTTGAATTGGAATGATAAGAAGAGAAATTAACTCAATTACAATTCAAAGAAATTAATTCACACACACACACACACACACACACACACACACACACACACACACACACACACACACACACACACACACACACACACACACACACACACACACACACACACACACACATGTCGTGTTTCCATGTTTTATGGGGACTTTCCATAGGCGTAATGGATTTCATACTGTACGAACTGTACATCCTATCCCCCTACACTGCCCCTGCCCCTAAACCTACCCATCACAGGAAACATTCTGCATTTTTACTTTCTCAAAAAAACTCCTTCTGTGTGATTTATAAGTTGTTTTCCTCATGGGGACCTAAAAATGTCCCCACAAGGAAAAGGATTTCGGATATTGCCATCTTTGTGGGGACATTTTGTCCCCATAACGTAGGGATTACCAGGTCACACACACACACACACACACACACACACACACACACACACACACACACACATATATATATAAAGCTCTGAAAAAAATTAGTTAAGACCACTTAACATTGATATATATATATATATATGGGTCAATTACATGATATGCATATTTTTGTATTTATGTTGTAGATCTCTCTCAAATAATTAAATGAAAATTTCAAGTATAGGTATGTTGGTACACTTTCCATGTCAGGTGGTACAACTACAGTATATACATACAACTATGTGTACCGTCTGACATAAAAACAGTCAAAAAAGGGATTTTAACACTTTGCTATGTTATTTAAAGGGGGGGGTGGAATGCTGTTTCATGCATACTGAGCTTTTTACACTGTTAAAGACTTGGATTCCCATCCTAAACATAGACAAAGTTTCAAAAACTAATGTTGGACGTTTCATGGAGTATTTCTGTGTCAAATATACTCCTTCTGGTTTCTCAAGTTTCAGAGAGTTTTTTTTCGAGTATGGGTCAGCTTGACGTCGATAGAGCGGAAGGTCCTTGTATGGGCCGTACGGGCTCTTCTCCCGGTAGGGTGCGCGCGCGCGTGACTAGAGCGAGAGAGGAAATGCACGCCCATAAACACTTGCTCAGATGCAGACCCAGTCGTCCATGAACACTTCTGTCGCACCACGCTCCACTTTATTCCTATGGGTGACGTCGAGCGACTTCAACGCTTCAGCACAGCATTCCGGGAAGGCAGCGCTGCATTTGAACCGATTTGAACGCAGAAATGACGGGAAGCGGCACAACATCACGCTTCAGTCGCGTCGCAAAAGTGGATCTCCACGGTCACTACTGTCACAGGTCTTCACGAAATCAACAGTTACCAAAGAAGTGTGTTTTTGATGGAGCGGTGACGAAAAAGGTTCACGGTCCTGCTTTGGAAGCAGGCGGTGAGTAAAACTACTTCAAATATCTATGTTGTTGGCTATCGTCGCATGAGTAAACATCAGTAAACAACACGATCGTGTATAACGTTAGTTTATCAGTGGAGCCTGCGATCTATGGTGTGTTTAAATACATTTGTTTAGCTGACCACTAGGTGTCAGTTTGTTTATTGTAAAATCACCCAAACGTAAAGCTAGGGGACGTTCTCACAAAGCGTGCTTCTTCATTCAAATGCGCTAACAGTTACTCCATTGTTGTTCTATGTATAACGTTACACTAGTCTGACGTGCAAAACCGTTTTGCTTGCTACTTCTAATGTTTAGTCGCATACAATAGTCCATAAACCAAATCATGTCCTCATAAACTGCGAGTAAACACACACAAATGTTGACAGTCCACTAAATACAGTACATACCACAGAGACGGACGTCCTGCTGTTGTTGCTTCTCCTATTCAATTTATTTCAGCCTCCGGATCTGATTCTGGATCATTATCTGTATTAGTTGAATCTAATTGATAGCTATGGTTTATTTAGGGTAGCGTTTTCTTCTCCACGCTTGAGGACGTCACCGCTTTGTGTGCGCTCGTCATTCTTTAGCTCCGCCCACACGATACGCCTCCAGGCACTCGTTTTTTTTACGGAAAGACTCGGTACAGCCATGGGCGTCGGAACCATTGTGTGTGGGTGGGACAAGACCCACCCACTTTTTAAGACCAATGATATTGGACCCACTCACTTTTATCGTCTCTAATTCAGCACGTCTGCTTACATTGACTACCCCTTACCACTTGGCCCAATCAATCGTTTAGTAAACTGCACTTTTTCTGTCTGTACACGGAGCATAAAAAACATGCAACTTGTTCATTATCATTATCTGTGAAACTGTTGATTTCTATGGCAGTTAAATGAATATAGCCTTTTTATTAGACTATTGGTATTGACTGGTTTGAGGTCTTTTTTGGTATAGGGGGATATGGCCTAAAACGCATCATAATGCAGGAAATCACATCTATGAAATCATTTTTTTTGGGGGGGAGAACCCCTAGACCCCCACAAAACAATTTCCCCACCTATCATATTTTGCCTTAGCCGCTATACTGACCCGCCCACTTTTTATTTGCTTCCGACGCCCATGGGTACAGCCTATATTTCTTTTATAAATATAATAAAACTAAAAACTTTTCGGAGATATAAAGGATGCAATACTACTCAATAGGTACTCAAGATTGACATGAGAAGAAACTTTGACATGAGATTGACTGAAACTGAGTGTTTCACCCCCCCCCCCCCCTTTAACAACAGAAACTCTGAGTTTTATTGTGTTAAAAATACGCCTCTTCTGCTCACCAATCCTGCATTTATTTAATTAACTGTAATATTGGGAAATATTATTACAATTTTAAATAACTGTTTTCTGTTTGAATATATTTTAAAATGTAATAACATTTTGTGATGCAAAGCTGAATTTTCAGCATCATTACTCCAGTCCTCAGTGTCACATGATCCTTCAATATGCTGATTTGCAGCTTATTAACATGAATCAATGTTGGAAACAATGTTGTTGTTTTTTCAGGATTCTTTAATAGATAGAAAGTTCAAAAGAACAGCATTTATCTGAAATGGAAAACGTTTGTAGTATTATACCCTACCTTATTTTGGAAATAAATGAATAGTTTTATTCAGCAAGGATGCATTAAACTGATCAAAAGTGACAGTAAAGCCATTTAAGATTGTATTTCAAATAAATGCAGTTATTTTGAACTTTTTGAACAGGAAATTCAGCTTTGCATCACAACAATGAATGACATTTGGAAAATTATGAATTGTATTAATATTTCACAATATTACTGTTTGTTTTGTATTTTTAATCAAATAAAAGCAGTTTTGCTAAGCATAAGAGACTTCTTTTAAAAATCTATAATCTATATAATAATATTATAATTTATCTTGCCTACAAACTTCTTAAACCTTTTAAACAAGGCTCTGTCCATATTCAAAATCCAATATTCAAAGTTTGTCGATTCACAGAATTTCAGTTCATTTTAAATCTACTTCCATTCAAACTGGAATTGCAATAAAAATACCCCACCCAGTTCTGAATGTCGCTCAGCCATGTTGTTGTGTCAGATAATGTCCTAAATGGTCTTGCAGGTGTCAATATAAGTACATTAATAGCTACTTTCAAATGAAATAACACAAAAATTAGACAATTCGGACACGTATCCACACATTTTGCTGCACTTTTCGACCCAAGATGACACGAACCGGCTCGCCACTGAGTGCCACGGCTCAGCTAATTCCCTGACAATCACAGGGGAAATGATTGATGCTGCTGAGACTTCATAGCTACATGATGGAAAGAGAGTTTCAGTTCTGCTGACATAAGCTTTCACACACAGACTGAGCGTTCACAGATTATTTACAGCTCCTTTACACAGCGCTCTATCGCCCTCACAGACCTCCTTAGAGGAAACACAAGCGACTGTGCCAAAGCACCATTAACTGGGTAGGTGTAAAGGATATTACAGAAGTGTAAAACAGACAAAGAGCGGAAATGCAGATCAAGGGCATATAAATGAGCGATGCTGAGACGTTACCACAGCGCACAAAGATCAGCCCACACGGAGAAAGGCAGAGGTGCACAACGTATTTGACAACAAGACACAAGAGAAATCCGTTTAAGTACACTATTGATTCCCTTTAGAGTACAGCCACTGAGAGGAGAGGCGGGAGAGGGAGAAAAAAAGAGGGTGGGGGGGTAAAACAGATGCATCTGGTTCTCTGTTTGCAGGAGTGGAGGAGGAACTCACTCCGAGACTCTCTCTCTCTCCCCCTCTTTTATTTCTCAGAAAAATGTGAGCCACTGTGGATAAAGCAGACAGCCTGTACCCCATGCTGACTGGCCCGACTGGCTTTGGAGAGGGTAGAGGCAATCAATGTGAGCTCACAATAGAGTGAGAGCATTCAGAGATCTAACTGCTCCCTCAGGCCATGTAGGAAGGAAGAGAAAGGAGGAGAAAGAGGATTGAGAGGAGAGGTAGGGGATGGACATAAAGACTAAGTTAAGGTTTATTTGGAGCCTAATGAAGAGCCAATGGTTTATTTTCCCCTCTTCTACAAACAAGACGTACGATGTTTGGACAGGACAGGCCTTGGTTCAATCTGTGGAATGCTTACAGTATATTCAACCCTTAAAAGTTTAGCAGCACACAATGTTAATTTTTAATTTAGCCAGTTTATAAGAGACGCTACTATGTGTGTGGCTGTGTGTTTGAATTGCAAATCCACAAAAAATGAATTTATGCTACTCCCTAGAGGCTAATTTTAGCATTTGAACTTGGAGCGGCAGACAGGCATCAGTGAGAGTAAAGTTCACTGTCATATTCGGTTTGATTGTTAATTATGCCCATTAGATGACATGAGACAAGTTGCTTTAGAATCAACTTGCTCAGTGGCTCTTAGAGTAAATTAAGAGACGGCTAATCTCCTTCTTGATTCGATGCCTGCTGGACATATTCAGGAAAATGTATCCGACCAGCACTAGATTTGCCTAGCCTCACTCTCTGACCTCTAAACAAAAATTTAAAAAAAGCAATTTCTGTGCTCAAACTGCACAGATAAGGAACATTATTGCTTACCTTTAACAGAAGATGTGTTCTGTTCTTCAAGATGGCAATAATCAAATGATAGAGCTGGCGAACTAAACAATTTTACATTGATCCACATAACCTTTTTAAGCCTATTGATTGTTGGTCCTTAAATCAGACATTCTCTAATCTCTCAAATACACCATGAGCGGATTTTTGATATTGAAAGCTTTTCTAACCGCCTTTGACATTCGCTTCAAATCTGTTGGGGTTTCAATATCAGTTTCAGTTTAAAATGTTCACACATTTATACTGTGCATCAGAAGATAACAAAAAATAATTTTGCCAACTGCTTTTACAGTATAGGTAAAATTTCAGAATGTTACACATACAACAGAAAATAGAAAAGGGGAGTTAGTGTTTAATTAAGTTCTTTGCATGTTGCATAAACACAGCATCACTTACATCATACGTTCATAATATGGGTGCATAAGGACTTTAATTTACTGTGTGAAACGCAGCCCAGGCTGCAATGCGGGAAAATGAGCCTCGTTCTTGGGAAATAAATGAAGCCCTTGTCTGAGAATGACCAGCATTTTCTCAGAACATTTAGATGTGTATCGTATTACTGGAGAACTTGCATGAGCAGACAGGTTGAGACTGAGAAATACCTTCCTGTACATGACATCATGTAGAGAACTTAAGAGGGCAAGGGCTTTAGTTTAAGCATGCAATATCTGTATTTGTGATTCATAAGGGAAATGAGAGGAGGGCCACAGGCTATGTTTACATGCTACTTTGATTTTGGATCTCTCTCTCTCTCTCTCTCTCTCTCTCTCTCTCTCTCTCTCTCTCTCTCTCTCTCTCTCTCTCTCTCTCTCTCTCTCTCTCTCTCTCTCTCTCTCTCTCTCGTCACTGAGGCAGGGTGACACTTCTCTCTGTTTGGCTGGATAAAAAAAAGGTTTGAACCAAAAGATCTCACTGTCTTTTTTTACTGTTTTACTCTCTCTTCTTAAACATTTGAATAAAATGGCCATGAATATTTGAATAAATTGAACTGTGATACTTTCAAAGAACTGCTAAAGTGCTTTTCCTTTCATCATATCATATCATATCTTGCCTAGGACACCAAGTGAGATAGTCTGCCACTGATTTATAAGAGGGCGCATGATGTCCCTGATCACAATAAACTGAACTAAATGATTGACCAAAATGTGCAATTGAAGTTGCATAAGTGTGTATTTGAATGAATTTGCCCGCACCCCTTATTCAAACAATTCAAAGGTGACAAATTAAGCGGTCTTACAAAAGTGTATTAAATATGGATGGATGGATGGATGGATGGATGGATGAATGGATGGATGAATGGATGGATGGATGGATGGATGGATGGATGGATGGATGGATGGATGGATGGATGGATGGATGGATGGATGGATGGATGGATGGATGGATAGATAGATAGATAGATAGATAGATAGATAGATAGATAGATAGATAGATAGATAGATAGATAGATAGATAGATAGATAGATAGATAGATAGATAGATAGATAGATAGATAGATAGAAAGATAATTATTAATAACATGATAAAACAAAAGTGATAACCTTCAGAAAGAAGTCCTGGACTTGGTCTTGTGAGTCCAGGCATGTTTCACAAGCACAACAAGTGGGCGCTTCAATTGGGCAATTAGAAGACGAGTGGCATGAAAACATGCTAATGAAGTTAATCCTTCAAAGGAGTGATGGCTCTCAGGCACTGATGACAGGGATGCTAATGCCTCCCACTGACTAGGTTGGGGGAGAGAAGCTGCACAAAAGACTGTTCTGCAGTCTTCGAGATTGTGTCATTGTGTGGGTTGAAATTAACTTGCACTCAATTCCCAATGAGGGTGGTCTTCCCTCCGTACACGGCTCGACATGAAAAAGGGAACTGCCTAACGGATCCCACGCAAGCCGTAATAGATAAGTTGTGTAAGGCGCAAGAGATATGGCATGGTTTAAATATATTAGCGCCTTGCCATTGTTACGTTTTTGATATTCTCCTGAAGAATACGTCTGGGTGCTAATTCATTCGTTATGACTGACTTGGAATTTCTAGGATGAGCCATTATATCATGATGTACTCTTACGTTTTATTCCTAAAACACTAGTTATCCGGCCGAATGGTACAGCAGTGGCTTGTGATTGCTTTATAAAGTATCTGTGACTCTTTCTGTGGCTAAACACCATGATTCCACTCTATGCAGTGGTTACCCATTGATTAAACTGATTGCTCATACATGTAAATGAAATGATTAGGCCTCAAGTGCAGTTCAAATTGAATAATGTTGTCATTAATAGTTAGAGCTTGCATCTAATGCTGAGTCAATGGTGCTGAGAGCTTGCCATTCTCATTAAGTCCATCCTAATTAACATTTTCTCTTTACCATTATATGTTCTCCTGACAGTTTCACCCCTGTAGTCTTTAAATCTGCCTCTAGGGCAATGCCATTTGTAATGTGCCATTGATACTACAGAAAAGACTGACATCTGCTGGCTAAGTGTCAGTAAAATAAGCAGGTTGAGGGTTAGAAGAGAAAACACTGGCTTTAGTTCCAGATTTATGGCTGTGATATTCAGTTGATGTTCAGTGTTTTTAAAGGAAGGTCATGTACCTGGAGAAAGCTATCTGTTAACATTCTCATTCATCTTAATGGTAGCTGTTCGGCTGCAGTACCTGGAGGAGTAAGTACCCAATTGGAAATCTGTCATCTTTGCTCATGGGACCACAGAAATGTTTGAGCCAATAACCTGAGCCTTAGATGACATGTGACTTGACTTGACGATTATGTCATGACAATGCTGATTGGCTGATGGCACCAAAAGAACGTGCACAGAATTCCCTTCACTAGTGACCATCAGGAGCTGTGATACAGTCAAGGCAGTAGACAGTAAAACATTAATATCTCAGAAATTGAAAATATGCTAATTTCACACTTGTAAGAGCAATCGGGTGCTGGTAAAACATACTAATCCGTTGGGAAATATTAGACATAAATGTGGCTTGCAAAACAATATTTAGTCAGTCAATAGAGAAATTAGGAGAAGTTAGTAATAAACAGCTAATTCTGAATGGTCGTCAATAAAGGAACATTAGAGTTAAGGCATCAGCTACCAGAAAATGTCACCTAATGTTTGCTTTTATTTGCATATTTGTGTTAAGGAGACATTATGTCTAGGACAATTCAATTCATGTAGGCAAAATTATGTCATGTAGGAAGTCCTTTTAAAGCTACTTTTGCACAATATTCCCATTACCAAAAAAAAGCTAGTTATTCTATTCATAGCAACGTGTCAGATGCATTAAGAAAAACATCTCAAATGTAAATTATTAACTCTCTTTGCTTCTCTAGCCAACAACATTAAGAATAAATAAACATTATTTGACAAATGGGTCAATAGAAAGAGCATATGTGGAATGCCATGTTTATTCCTCAGTCTTCGTTGTGAATTTAAATGTGGCTCCCATCAATACTCTGAACAAATCTGTTGAACACTTAATTCAATGACTGACTCGCAAAGACATTAGGTTTGTTGGACTTGAAGCGTTTTTCGAAAGCATAAAGAGCCGTCTGCTCCCTAATCGTTCTATTTTGCGGTACTTTGATGACACACACACCTATTCCCTTGCTTAGCTCCTAAAAAAAATAAAAGGTTTTGAACGAATCGGTTATATATACATGTTTAATCCCTCCTTCCCTCATTCAGATGACTATTTGCACAATTAACACTTTGATTTGCATCATTGCCAATAAAGAATGTGGCGTTTTGTCCATTAATGCTCTTCCTCACTCTCCTTCTCTCACAAGCCTATCAATTTATTGTTATTGTTGGCAGTTGAGCAGAAGCTTCTGTATTGATTTCTCACCCCGAGAGAAGATAAGGTGGAGAATCGAGATGGATTCCATATCTATTATCTAATGGAATTCCTCCTCTTAGAGAAGCTATGGATTTTCTGCCATTGAACCTCTGCAAAAAGAAAGAGAGGGACGGAGCGGCCCCCACAGCCCAGAATAAGTCCCTCCTGGATGGATTAATGTGTTCGGCACAATGCAGCTGAGAAAAGCAGGGCCTTACTGGGACTGTAAAATAAGGTTTTCTGAAAGGGGACTGCTCTTATCATAAATGTTTATTGACCTGGAGAAGGTTTAATAGCCCAGCTAGTTCATGTACTTGAACAATTGTTCTGTATAGCCCCAGCACGAACATACTTTATTTTGGCTATGGCCCACGTTGGTTTAGGTTCAACAAAGTGGAGCGTGATTTCTCCACGCAAGCATTTGTGGATGCCATCCATGCAGAAAATTCTACTTTTACAGTGCTAAAATATGGGTCAGTTTCAGCTTAGCTATTCCTGATGATAACCACAGTATATTTTGAGAGTAATATATCCCTAGTCTATTGCTTTTCCTCATTGCATTTTTTAAAGAGTTCTTTTCTGTCCTTGGACTGTGAAAATATCTTTGTATCCAAAAGCATACTAAAGTATTAGAAACAAAGTGGATTCTTCTACCCATAGAGTCAGCCAGCGAGAAAGAAGGGAAGGAGCACAGATTTTCCTAATAGAAGTTTGCAAGAAAGATTCATCAAAGCCAAAACCTGTAGGCTTAAAAGCAATGTCTGATGCTTTAGGGTTCAGAGAGTTCTCACACATTTAGATGGGAGATTATTAAGGTTTGGCTGAAGCTCACTACTACTGTCTACATGGCCATGGCTGAAATCAGAGTTATGACATGATGCCTTATCATGGTAACAGGAAAGCCTCTAAGCTCCTTGTTTTTAATCAAAAACAGATCAGTATAGCTGACCCTGTGCGGCAAATGACTCTGTATTTCATTTTTAATATCCTCAAGGCAGCAGGTAGTATTTCGTCCCCTCACAAGAGGTACTTCAAGAAGCCACCGGCGCCATCGTTTTATGTCCTGTCCTTTTCTTCAGTTTGCGTTTAATGGGCAACCTCCCATAAGAGCTGTAAGTCCTTATTAAAATGTGTTCATCTGATAAAGAATTGATTTGGTTCTTTGAGAATGTCTATCAGGTTCACACTTTAGCTTATAATGAAAGAAAGTTTTTATACGTTGCACATTTTGACTAGCCTGACAAGTCAGACCCACATCAAGATGTTTGGTCTGGAAACTCACCATAGACGGCTCAATCCGAGGGGCGGGATAAACGGTTGTCTTTCAAACTCCCTCTGCACGGCGTGCACGCGATAGGATAGCGCTAACTTACACCACACAAAGCAACGAAGGTGAAACAGAGCTCGTTGATAGATTAAACATTCGTCTTATCTGGTCGGCAAAACTCTGAACACATCTTCCCTTTTTTAAGAATGACTTCAGTGCCATTCTTTGTCCTTTTCTCAGAGAAAAGCTTAACTCCAAGTGTTCCAGAGTCGTGGTCAGAGCTGATTCGAAAGACCGCCGTTCGCCAGTTTCTGTGTTTACTAGAAGCACGCAAACGCAACTCAGCCGTCGTCATTATGGCCCCGCCCGCCGACTCTATACACGATGTGACTGGCCCGGCAAGAGTTAGGGGAATACAGCTCAGAAGGGTATTGAGAGTTGCTAGACGACACTTGTGGGCAGATTAAATTTGCTGCCGCTAGGGAATCTTTAGAATCTTCGAATAGAATCTTTAATATTTTTAAAAGAGGTCTCTTATGCTCGCCAATGCTGTATTTTTTTGATCAAAAATACAGTAAAAACAGTAATATTGCAAAACATTGTTTTATGCATTTTAAAATCTAAGTTATCCCATTGATAGCAAAGCATGGCCATGGTTTGTCATGTGTCACTGTTAGGTTTTGAGAGTTGTTCATGTATTTTTGTTTTGTCATAGTTGGTTTGTGTTGCCCTCATGTGATAGAGTATGTTTCTCAAAAGGAAGGCTGGATCCTATAAAGGCTGCATATCTCGGTTGCCACGTCATCAAACATTGCTCAAGGCCATCTCAATTTGAAGAATCCATCAAATGTATAATTTACATCCTTAAAGGGGTACTTCAGCGCTGGGAAGATGAATCTGTATTTAAACTGGGTCATTAATGTAGTAGAAATGTGAAATTAACTTTGAATTTGGTGCTTTCTAGACTGAGAAAAGACAGAAGATGTATTTTTGTCTCATGGGGATGAAAGACTACAATTCCCAGAACTGCCCTGTGAGGCCACTCCCAAAGCCACCGCTACTGGTTTACTGTGACGGGTTCACTTTCCCTAGCCTGAATGCCAGCCGAACTTAGCCCCGCCCACTATTTTTTAAGGTCGGGCAGTCACATAATAAGACGATTTTGCTTCAACCCGCTGACATAGAAAACAACCTGCAAAAAAAAAACCTGGACTTGGCAACACAGTGCAGTTGAGCTCTGTTGACGTTGCTTCGTTGCTCTGATTGGTTGTAGGTCTATCCAATTGAGATCTTTCCTGGTTTGGTTGAAACGCCTCATATTCACAGCCCAATGGAGCAGTTTCAGACTCATATTCTGACTAGAATTGGGTATGACCACATCAGGCTACACTTTCCCATTTTCATAAAATCAGTTCAGTTGGAGAACAGGCACTACAATTAAATACTGAACATGTCTGTTCAATATAATGAGTGGGTCATCGCGCGAGTGTCACAGCACTAACGCTGCAGGAGTTAGATTACATTTACCATGATGACTGATGCCCGCAGTGCCTATGCAGTGCGTGTTGCGGTGTGTATGCAGTGCAGGATCCGCACGCACTGTTGTGCTTTTACATATGCTGAGTTTGCAGCGTGCAACTGATCCACTGTTGCATACCACAAACACAGCATTTATTCATTATTTTTTATTTAAAATCCAAAAGTTGTTACTGAACATGGCTCGTCAGAATTGCAATTCTCTTTGTTTACTCTTTCATAGAAGTCAGGTTAACGAATGCTACTACATTTAAACAACATTTTATGCAATTAATTAATTCATATTTATATAGCCTAGTACTTTAGATTTAGCTCACACAAGTGGCAAAACATTTAAACATATGCGAAAATGATCGCCGCACTGCTGCAGACGCACCACATCCGCGTGCAGTGTGAAAGCTGTAATCCATTAGAATGGGTATGGAAAAAAACCTTTTGGCCAAAAATTCTGGAATTTTTCCAGAAATAAAATGCATAAATCTCTTGTCTTACAGGGATATTAGGGAGGAAGCACAATCGTTTGAATATACTCCAGGGTTTCTACTGATACAAAGCCATATCCTAATCGATGAAATAACCCTTAAAATGTATGTAATATAAACAGAGCTGCTTTACCTCATGCATGCAAGCAAAAATTGCGCCCGCACCTGTGTCCCGTCATAAAAAAAAGTCCCGGTACTTGCGAGGCGTGTGTTGTTTATCTCATTACCAATCGCTCCAGTGGCCTTGCTCAGCTCCACAACATTCGGTCCTGCTCTGCTTTACACTACAGTAATGTTAATAATTGCATCCATGAACATGATTTCTGCCTGAGTCCTATCCCGATTCTTTTCCACCGGCTGTGAGGTGAAGACCACATGTCCAAAGATGCTGCGCTCAAACTTGGCGTCAGCAAACTACGCCTTTGTTTTGAATAGGCGCCCTCTAGCAGATGGAAAAGTTGCAAATGGCATCTTTAAATCACCCACAATCCTTTAACGGAAGAAAAAAAACTCACTGAAAACTGACCGGACTAGAAAGGACGCAGTCTCGGTAGGATGCACCCTTCCGTTTGAGAATCTCCCCATCTCATGTTCTTTCTTTGCTCGTTGTGTTGTTATCATTGGGTCCTTTGTCTTATGTCACATTTTGATTGGTTCACTGTGTTAATTAGGTTCCGTTTTTTCTCGTTAGTCATTAATCTTTATGTATATATTGCCCTCATGTTGCCATTGTTTTTTGACTAACTTTGTCCGTATAACCTGTTAGTTAGTGTTGTCAAGTCAGTATATGTGCAAAAAAAATTCTTTTCTGTTCAAGTTCAAGTCTAAGTCATGTGCTCTAGTTCATGCCAAGTTTTTGTTTAGTTATTTTTGTATTCTGTTTCAGTGAACTGCACATGGGTTCACATTCAGTCTTCTTCAGTAGAATAGCGTTACAGAAAGCTAGACCTCACCATGAACCCAGCAGTTATCTTCCTGTGTCTCTGTCAATGTGACCAGGCCATTGAGGACTATGTTAATGTGTTCTGTGCCGTTTGCCACTAGGTGTGCTTTAATGATGTTTCCCTAAAAGGCATTTTTTTGTAATGGACTTAATGATCATTTGAACTACCTGATGCCTAAAGGCACCGTTCTGTGGACTCTGGCCTAGTACAATGGCTTTGTCTTATTACTGAGTGATTCCTCATTTACTCTGAGAATTGCGGATGAGGGGCCCAACAGTACCCACCATGCCAGTGCCCTCAGCCACTATGGCCACCCGACAGAGTCTCGTCACATCATGGCCACTTAAGATTCCCCTGAAGACACACTCTATTTCACTGCCAAGAGTACTACCCAGGACCACCATGGCCCCCTTATTGCCCTAGGTTATCTGTGCTGCTTTGGTGGTCCTCCGCCAGCTCCACCCTGGTGGCCCCCAACACGGTTGATTCTAACATGGCCACCTGATCCTCCATGGTCTCATCCAGTGTTCCACAGCCCAGGACTGCCACAGCACCATGTACTTGGTCTGCTATACTGTAGCCTACCATTGCCCAGATCCAGCATTGCTCCATGGCCCAGGTCTGACACTGCACCACATTGCTCCAGGTCCAATTCATGCCCTCACCCTTTTCACAGGCTTGGCCCTGTCCACACAGAGATGCGTTTAGCAGTATACATCAACTTTTTGTATCGTATCAGCATTTTTACAGACGGATTGAGCATTTTAGGAGCCTGGAACAGGTATTTTTTTAAACCTAAGAGTGGATAAATCTGAAACCGACACCCTTGCGTTTTCGCAAGCCAATCTCTATATTTTGTGAAACAGTGATGTCATCACACAATGTCCCGCATGGTAAAGACCAGAAGGGACACATCTGCGGCCACTGGGCATGCACGGATCAATATTCCGTCATTGAATTCATGTATTTGCATTATTGTAATGGTAGGTTTAGTTTGCAGGTAGGTGGGGTAGGTGTAGGCATTAATTAAACAAATTCTGATCAAATGTGGTTAATGTTCTTTTATTGTGAGATTTTGCCTCACTTCCGACCATTGCTGTACCCTCTTCAGCCACAACTCTCTTCTCCATTTTTAGTGCATTTCTGTGTTAGAATTACAGCGCCACATACTGGTCTGGCATGTATACTGTATACTCAATCATTTTGAGTTGGTTTCAGTGGTTTCGTGTGCACGCAGATATTTCTTGAATGAGATGAGGGAGAAAAAACAATTGGATAAGGAAAGCTCTGGCTTCATGTGAAATATTATTACACCATTTCTCCAGTCTTCAGTATAACATGATTCTTCAGAAATCATTCTAATATGCTGATTTTGAAATAAACATTTGTCATGACCAATGTTGGAAACATCCTTAATATTTTTGTGGAAACAGTCCTACACTTTTTCAGGATTCTATAATGAATAGAATCAATTTCAATAAACTTTCAATGAAATTTTAAGGCAACCCGGTAAGTTTTTTTCTAAATATTTTTTACAGTGTATTTATTAAACCAATATCCTTCATTGTATCAACTCAAATTTTTAATTTCAATGAACTCAAAATTTTAAGGCAACCAAGTTACTTACTTTTTAAAGTTAAACCAACAATATTTTTTTACGGTGTTGCTAAATATGGGGGGTGGGGGGGGGAGACAATATAGTGTATATGGACTTGAGACAATTAGAATACACTTCTGCATTCTTTCTAAAGCATTCTGCTTGTGAGTAGAAAATCCTCGGTACTGTAGCAGATGACGTATGTTTGCTAAGAGTGAACTCTGACCCTTATAGATTGCAATGACAAATGCAACAATGAAACCAGGCCCGTTCCAAGCTAAATCCATCCATATACAAGAACTGAGACAGCAAGTACTTTAATGGGGAACAAGATACCCTTACTTGGTAAATGAACGTCTAGAGCAATTAAAGGTTCCAAGTAATAATGGTACGCAGACGGAGGAATGCGAGGCAGGTCACGGGTAGCACATGTATCACCCGAATTACTTATAGCCTACAAAGGCCTAACAGACCAGGCAAGGACATCCTCAGGGCAAATGAAGAATGCTTTCCCCAGAGAAACACAGGGAAAAGCACACAGCGCTCAGATGTTGGGAGCTAGTATCAATAAAGCAACATACATTCAACGCTTTGATTTTAAACCAGGTTGAATAGACTGAGCGTGCTGCTATGACATTTGGTTTTTAGATTGGTTTAGCTGAGTCCCTCTAGACACAGCCAGAAGTCCTAATGGTATGAAATGCTCCTGCCCTTTTGATAAATGTCAGCTTCTCTATCCACTTTTAAAGTGGTCTTCTAGAAGTGACCTGGTCTACTAACAGATAATATCCATATTCACAGGCACATTTAAGCTGCAGAAAGTTCAAAACTGATGGAAGTGATTAATATTATACCGTATTATTTTACCGTATTATATGATATATGTATTAAACAAAGTGAGTTTTTGTTACTTGTTACTAGAGTGTGAGTTTCATGGGGTTAAGCTGCATTTTTGTGCTAATTACAATTACAGCCGATAGCTAAGATATTCTCATCTGCACTTTAAACATCCTTGTGCAAATTTTGTGAAATTACATTTCAGCGTAGTAGAAATAATACTCAGAATGCTAACATTGAATAAAAAAGTATTATGGAAGATTTATTATAAGCAATAATACACTTAAATACATTTGCTATGTTTTTAAAACACATTCAGAACTGAACACACTAAACAAATAGTTTAGCTCCTGCATAACTAACAAAACTTCATCAGGAGTGTTAAAATCCTCTATGATAACTTCTATAATAGTGGTGCCATATGACACACAAGATTTCATTTGCTTTAAAATAATACATTGCATTGTAATGAAGGTCAGTCTTTAATATAACCAATAATAAGCTGTTTTAAGCCACATGATATTTCATTTTCTCTCTAAGCACTCTTTCCTGAGCATGACACTTGCTACTGTGATTAAAGGGGGGGTGAAATGCTGTTTCATGCATACTGAGCTTTTTACACTGTTAAAGGGATAGTTCACTTTGAAATTAAATTTTGATATGTTTTAGCTTACCTCATGGGCATCCGAGATTTAGGAGTATTTGTTTCCCCAGTAGTTTCAATTTTGATCATTTTAGGTCAAACCGTTCTTGTCTGTGCCTCACATAATGCAGGTCTATGGTCACCACCTCAAAGAGCATACACAGAGAAGTCCAAATTAAACAATCCCCCATCGTAAGTACACACTGATGGCCTAAGACACGAAACGAGCGGTTTGTGTGAGAAAACGAACAGTATTTATATAGTTTTTACCTCTTGTACACCACTACGTCCGACTGATCCGAGGGCGCGAGTGCGTGTTTCCTGTGGTGTACAAGAGGTAAACACGATATAAATACTGTTCGTTTTCTCACACAAACCGCTCGTTTCGTGTCTTAGGCCATCAGTGTGTACTTACGATGGGGGATTGTTTAATTTGGACTTCTCTATGTATGCTCTTTGAGGTGGTGACCATAGACCTGCATTATGTGAACGGTTTGACCTAAAATGATCAAAATTTAAACTACTGGGGAAACAAATACTCCTACATCTCGGATGCCCATGAAGTAAGCTAAAACATATCAAAATGTAATTTTAAAGTGAACTATCCCTTTAAAGACTTGAATTCCCATCCTAAACATAGACAAAGTTTCAAAAACTAATGTTGGACATTTGAAGGGGTATTTCTGTGTCAAAAATACTCCTTCCGGTTTCTCACAAGTTTAGGAGAGTTTTTTTCGAGTATGGGTCGGCTTGATGTCGACAGAGCGGAAGGTCCTTGTATGGGCCGTACAGGCTCTTCTCCCGGTAGGGTGCGCGCGCGCGTGACTAGAGCGAGAGAGGAAATGCACGCCCATAAACACTTGCTCAGGTGCAGATCCAGTCGTCCGTGAACACTTATGTCGTTATAGTCCGCGCCACGCTCCACTTTATTCCTATAAGTGACATCAAGCGACTTCAACGCTTCAGCACAGCATTCCGGGAAGGCAGCGCTGTATTTGAACCGATTTGAACGCAGAAATGACGGGAAGCTTCAAAACAACGCTTCAGTCGCGTCGCAAAGTGGATTTCCACGGTCACTGCTGTCAGGACTTCACCAAATCATACCAAAGAAGTGTGTTTTTGACGGAGCGGTCCCAGCGATAAAGGTTCAGTATCATATGCACGCGAAAAAACGCGTACCATATGATGTACCAGCAGGAAAAATAACCATGTTACCATATGGGAATCTGTAATGGAACTGCATTAATTGCATTTCCTCAATGGGAATTTGTCTAAATATTGGACGTGTTAACAACAATATAATTGTATTTTTTGCATTAGTAACACAATAATGATACTGTATAAACTATGTTTGACTCTATCAGTAAGAAAGAGCTTGGATTTTAAGAACAATATAGAGAAATAAATTATTTAACATGAGTTTTGTGTATAAATTAAAAAATAAAATAGTAATTACAGAATTCATTGATGCATTTTTGACGCACTTATTTTTCATATTTCAATTGTTTTATTATTGTTACTGGAGCAATATTTTGAAGTAAAATTCCATAATGCATCTCATAGAGAGTGAAAATATGTAAAATTGGGTTTTTATTATTTTAAAAAACCAATATAAAATACAAAATAATTTTATGGTGTCATTGTTACCGTGAAATTATATATTTAAGTACTGGGTAAGATTGAATTACTATACATCAACTTACTAAAGGGTTAGGGTAGGATTGGGGTTTGGTTGAGGGTTAGTTGCATTTATTTATGCATAATATACTGTTATGCATACATAAATGCTAAGTAAATGTAACAGGTAACAAGGACACTGTAAAATAAAGTGTTTACGACTATTACATAGGGTTTTTTGCACGTTGTGAGTTACTGTGATTCTCACTCTGCAACATCAATAAAACAATGACAATAACAAACTAGATATAATACAGTTATTTTAACATTTAAATAGAGCTTGTGAAGTTTATACCCACATAAGATTACTGTATTTTACAATATAGTTTTTACATTTTTAAGTGTGATCATTTGTCCCTGGTATAATGTTTGCAAAAAAGCAAGTAAAAAACTGCTTTCAATGTAGCTCTATGTCTAAGAGTGGATTAGTTAACCGCGCTGATATTCCAACAGTTATCAATCTACTTAGTGGTAATCAAATTCAGGGAGGACTTAAATTAGTCCTAAAGAGGGCAAACACGCTTCTGTGTACATCTGCACTTCATCATTTGTAACTCCTTTATTTTGCATCCAGGAAAGAAAAGCAGGCAGAGACTAATTTGCAGGCAGTCTTAACAGGACAGTGACGGATACGAAAGCTCTGTGGCTAAGGAACAAAACCATGTTAGCACAGCAACCTCTTATACACAAACACAGCAAATCAATCAGGCCAGTCCAAAGGTGAGGGTTTTTTTCTGAGTAAAAGAATATGTCTAAGTTATATGCTAATACATCCAAGGGTGAGTGTATATGTGCAGAGCTGAAGTTTTAAATCAGGTGTCTGTCTATACAGCTCTTTCCTCTGTTTGCTGCTTGGAGGCAGAGGAGCCTGTGTTGGCACGTATTGAACGGTTTGATTCAGGCAGAGGTCTCCTGGGCCCCGGTCTGATCCATTACCCGCTCTTCTATTGCGCGCAGCAGAGGACAGGCGGCTCGGAGTGAACTGATGCCTTGTAACACGCTCCTGCCTGGTTTCCTTAACAACAAATCACCCTCAGGGCTCTCCGAGTCTTTCAGTTCCTTTACCATAACTTCAAGGGTCTGAAACAGAGACGTAGGCTTTCAAGAGAAAGTAATACATTAAGAAAATAGAAACACAACCTAGTTTCTGGTTCCTCTTTGTGTGATGTCTGCTTTATAATACAATGCAATAGCAATATTAGAAAAGCAAAAAAACTATGTATAGACATTATATGGACACTTTCTGGTTGTCAAATGCTAGCGGGACATGTTTACAGTTAGAGGAACGTTACCTGCTGTGTGAACTTTGCTTCAAAAATACACCTGGAGATGAGCTGGTAAAAGATCACTTATTATTTTGTTAATGTTAATATCTGGTCCATTTTTAGATTTCATACTTTTAATTAGCAAGGATGCATTAAATGTATCATAAGTGACAGTAAAACGATATATTATGTTCTAAAAGATTTATATTTCAAATAAAAGCTTGGTTGGTTGGCACCTGTGCAATAAATCCATTTGTGAAATTTCCTTACTACTAAAATTGTATTACAATTGTAAAGTCAATTGCTAGGGGTATTACAACAAAGTGAAAGCAATTGGGAACAACAGCAAATCAGCCATAAAGACGTAGGCCATGTAAAATCACGGTGCAGGGTCAGCACATGCTGAGGTGCAGTGCACAGAAGTTGTAAGTCAATAGCTAAAGACCTCCAAACTTTGTGTGGCCTTCGGATAAGCTCAAGGACAGTGAGCAGATAGCTTTATGGAATGGGTTTTCATGGTTGAGCAGCAGCATCCAAGCCTTACATCACCTACACTGTCAGAAAAAAAGGTACATTTCTGTCACTCGGGCGGTACCCTAAGGTACAAAACCGAAAAGGTACTAATATGTACATTTAAGGTCCTACTATGTACCTTTAAGATACTAATTTGCACTCTTAAAATCACTGGTATATACCATGTAGGGGTGAGTAAGGTACAAAGATGTACTTTTTCACATTTGTACCTTAGGGTACCGCCCCAGTGACAGCACTGTACCTTTTTTTCTGAGAGTGTCGTGAAATGCAAAGCGTCGGATGCAATTGTGTAAAGAAAGCCGCCACTGGACTCTAGAGCAGTGGAGACGTGTTCTCTGGAGTGACGTATCACGCTTCTCTGTCTGGCAATCCGACGGACAAGTCTGGGTTTGGTGGTTGCCAGGACTGCATTGCTGCCAAGTGTTTGGTGGAGGGGGGGTTATGGCGTGGGCAGTTTTTCAGGGGTTGGGCTAGGTCCCTCAGTTCCAGTGAAATGAACTGTTAATGCTTCAGCATACCATTACATTTTGGACAATTTCATGCTCCCAACTTTTTGTGGGAACAGTTTGGGGATGGCTCCTTCCTGTTCCAACATGACTGAGCACCAGTGCACAAAGCAAGCTCCATAAAGACATGGATTAGTGAATTTGGTGTGGAGGAACTTGACTTGAGTCCTGACCTCAACCCAATAGAACACCTTTAGGATGAATTAGAGCGGAGACTGTGAGCCAGGCCTTCTCATCCAATATCAGTGCCTGACCTCACAAATGCGCTTTGAGAAGAATGGTCAGACAAAACACACTCTTGTAGAAAGCCTTCCCAAGAGTTGAAGCTGTTATAGCTGCAAAGGATGGGCCAACTCCAGGATGTCATAATAAGTGCATGTGCATGTAAAGGCAGACGTCGCAAAACTTTTGGCAATAAAGTGTATTTCAACATTGAAAATAAAAATAAATGTTTCTTAAAGCAACAAATCAGCATATTAGAAATATGTGACACTAAAGACTGGAGTAATGATGCTGAAAATTCAGCTTTGCCATCATAGCAATACATTTTTAAACAGTTTCAAAATAAATTAAAAATAGTTATTTTAATAATATTTCACACTATTATTGTTGTTTTTTTCCAAATAAATGCAGCCTTGATGAACATAAGAGACATCTTTTAAAAACATTATAAAAATAACATTTTGCATGTAAATGATGAACATTAATAATGAACATGAATAAATAAACATTTCCTAGATTAATAATGAAACTAAATGTGTATTTTTAAATGTTCAAATAGTTTTTTAAATATATATTTCCCTCGAAATAACACAGCGATGTTGAATTATTAGGCAATGCATTGTGAAATAATTAATGAGATGGTATTTTTTTAATGCACGATTTTGTAAAACGTATTGTTTTATTCATGCTTTGCCAACGGCCTTGTATCATTCGGTCTGGTCTCGTCCTCATTGTTCATTCACAAACATGCCTCGGCTCTGAATGACATTGAGATTAGTTAGACATAATGATCACACAACTTGGCTTTTCCCTAAATAAGGACTCTGGAGTTGTATTAGCTGTTGCCCGCTATTGGTGAAAGGTATACGTATATTATGAATAATAGCCTAAGTTTAATGTTTAAAAAAATATTGGATTAAAAAATAACTGTGAATAGCTTTAAGGAATTAATAAATTATGAATTAGTAAAATGCAACTGGAACAAAAAGCATCATTAAAGAGAGCACATGGGACTTCTAAGCATCCAAAAAAACGCACAGGGCGCCCTTCCCAATACCCCGCACACGTTTCCACAGCAACAGTGTGTCATGTGGTGGTATTAGAATGAAGTAGTCAGAACTCCTCCTTGCAGTCTGTTCAGGTTTGGAGCCCCTAAACTGCACTCAGCCTTTGGGGAACCAGTGGGAAGAGATTCAAGGAGGGTCTTCACAGCTCAACCTGTTACATCACATATCTTTGGCAGGCTCTCAGGTGCACATCTGCTTTTACTAGTAAGCTCAGAAAGGCTCTGGTTGTTACAGGACACACGCTCAGTCTCTTACACATTCAGTTCTCTCCTTGGCAACGGGTTAATAATAATATTCCTGCCACATTTTCTCATCTGTTTTCCATTACTGCACACTGATTGATGACTGATCATAAATAAAGGTATATTTCTCACGGTTTTATGTACGCTTTATTTCAAATTCTAGATAGAGATCTCAATGTATCATGTCTACTCACCATCAGGTAGTCAATGTGTTAAAGCAGACAGGAAGCAAAGTAAAAATCTTTTTTTAACTGCTCAACTACAACCTGTGGCATTAAAGGTGCAGTGTGTAGTATTTATAAGGATCTATTGACAGAAATGCTATGTTTTCACATAATGAACTGTTTTTATTACCTTAGAATGAGCTGTTTCTATCGACATACACCGTGTGTCCCCTTACAGTGAAATCACCATTTTACACAGCCATGTTTCTACAGTTGCCATAAACGGACCCAAAAATGAAAATGTATCATTTACTCACTTTCAGGTTGTTTAAAACTGTGTGAATTTCTTGGTGAACATAAAAGAAAATATGAAGAAGAAAGTTTGTAACCAAGCAGATGGGGCACCATTGACTTCCATAGTAGGAAACAAATAGAAGTCAATGGTGCTCCAGAACTGTTCAGTTTCCCACATTCTTCAAACTATCTTTGTGTTCAACAAAACAAAGACATTTATAAAGATTTGGAACTGGAGTAAATTTTTGGAGTAAATGATGACAGAATTTACATTTTTGGGTGAACTATCCCTTTAACTTAAAGATTAACTTAAAGGGATAGTTCACAATTCACATTTTGTAAATTATCATCATTTATTAAAAACATGTTTTTTTAATTTATTATTCTGTTAAAGAAATAGAAAAGTGAATAAGAGTTTTTCTTTTTGTACAACAATGAACGTAAATTGTGGTTAATGTTGTATGATCTGGACTTGCCTGTTGTGGTGAAGTTTGTTGTAAAGTTAATGTCAATCCAATGTTTATATAGAAATAATAAATAAAAAAAAAGACTGACAAATAACAATAACCATCCTAAAAATGACCTCTACCGTGTTTAAACCCTTGCACATTTTAGTTTGATAGTTAAATAAAAAAAAAATATATTTTTTTAAGGCAATTTGTTATAAAAATCTGCCTTAAAGGTGTCATAAATTAGTTTTATAGAATGCTACTCAGACAATATCCCTTAATCTGTCAGATAGACAATCACAGAATTAGGTGTCCTTAAACATCTTGAAATAAATAAACTGCAAAAATATATCTGACAGGCTGCGGTCAGGCTTTTTTGTCAGCAAGATGACTTTGATGCGTTTTCTTCCTGTCAGAGATTTTGGACACTCACCAGGCAGAACAGGAAAGTGGTAACTGAAACGAATCATTCAAGTTAGTGCATTATTTCAGCTTCTTAAGTCAGTTTGTCACGCTTGAATGCTATTGTTGCTTTTGTCAACTTTGACAACACTCAGATGAAGTGCTGATTTCCACCAGTTTAACAAATTATTAACTAATTCCAAATCATTCCAATTAAATAATATAATTAACATTTACTGAAAATTTTCTTTGAATGGCTGTCAATAAAGATTATTTTTGTGTGCCAGATAATGCACACAACATCTGCCAGCAGGGGCTTATGAGGGCATGGTCACTGTTGCCAAGTCTGTGGTTTTCCTGCAGAATTAGGATTTAAAGTTGTCACACAAAACTTTTCCGCGGGTTGATTTCCACTGTGATTTTGCCTAACCCCAAAAACTCTGCCAAAAGTACAAATGCAGTGGAGAATTCGGGCCACACGATGGAGAAAATCACATTGGGCTATTTTGGGGTACAGACCTGGCAACCCTGGTCATTATGTACTTGTGCTTCAGTGGCTAAGTTTGGTTCCAGATGATTTAACATCACTTACAGCACTTTTAATAACTTTTAAAACACTAGAAACTTCTACTTCGGCTAAAGAAGTCGTGTAATCGCCTGATCCCTTGTGTAATTACACTTTCATCTGCATAGAAATCATTCCTTGATAGTAGCCTTTGGTACCATTACAGACACATAGAGAATCCTGATATTGAAGCAGCAGGGGAAAACACTGTTTCAGCTTCTTTAGTCCTGATGGCTACGAAGCGTGTGCCAACGGGAGCCTGAGGGCTCATGGTGCAGGACTTTTTAAATTGAGATTTTCTCACTCTTTCTTTCATAACACAAATTAGACCTAAGTCAGCTTGTTTTTTTCTGACTGATACATCCATGGTCCTAAAGGGAGCTTTAAGTGCACCTTTTTAACTGGTGGAGACAAGTAACTGTGAGGCTGTTTTGCTTAAATCGAATTGTATTCTACGAACCCAAGTTATGATTGTGAAAGAGGAAAAAGCTGGTTTAGGGAACATCTGGATTAGGTAACCTTGCATATCAACAGCATATGTGTGTGCTGAAAGAAATAAACCAGCCTTATACGAAACGGAATCTCTTTGTCATTGCTGTAATCACAGAACAATTATTTAAGATCTAATTTAGAAGAAAAGGTACATCATCGCACCAATAAATCTGACAGAATAATGAGAAACAAAAGAAAAAGTGCGATTCATGGATTTAACCTTTCCACACGCTCCTGAAAACCACTCAGTGTGTGATTTTCCTGCTTTCAGACACTTTCACACCCTTAAAAGTGCAGTAATCCATCAGGCGATAGGTTTCCATTTTTACCGGCTGCTGATAAAGAGAAGCACTGAATCGCAGAGTGTGTAACTGCTTCAATCTATGGGGCCAACAGATGTGAATGCAAATGGCCCCTGTGTACTCCCAGTCCGGTGATCAATCCTGGCAGGTAGAGCTCCAACAGGAGTCTAATGTATTCAAACTAATTAAAACGCGCCAGCGGGAAACTCCAGAACCCTGCTATTAAAACAGATACTTTTAAATGCAGCGCAATTAAATTTCCCATTGGCACACATGGCCCCGAGACCATCTGCACCGGTGCCGAAGCGCTCACCCTCGCAAGAGTCGTTTCAGATCGCGTTCTCCGAAAACAAGGTGAGCGCCGCACCACGTTGCAGTCACGCTGGTCCTCGCGAGGGACCGGGAAGCACTGCTCTAATTATTTTGTGACACTTTGCCTCTGTTTAAAGAAATGTCTGCGTGGGTTTTCTTGATCCAGTTGCTTTACTGGCAGCAAGCTGAGCTCGCTCTCGAATGTGTCATCTGAATATCATTAATCTAATAAGGTAATCCTCAAAGATGCACACCAGCCAGAAAGCTAGACTTGCAAGCTTCTGTAGTCTGGGTAAACCCAGCCTGATCTGCCGGCGAGTTGGTTTCGCCCTGCAGCTCAGTCTGGAAGTCAGTACATTCGGTTTCACATTTGTGGGAACCAATCACAGACTGGTTTATCCACCTGGCGCGCTATTGGTGGGTTTAACACAATGACGGATAGAGAAGGATGGATCGATGCCTGTTGATGAATGTCGCGCCTCTTGTGGTGTGATTGCTTGAAGGACTATCCAACTGCATACAGAGTTATTTGAACTATGCCCATTTATCACGCCTCTTGTGCAGTAGAAAATACAGAGCAGACTCCCCAGACCAATGTTCAGTCTTAAAAGATTGAGCTTGGTCCAGTGACAGCCAGACAAAAGCTTCTCTTGAACCTCCCGGAATTATTCACTGTGCCAGATGTTAGCATTTCTGAACACAGGGGCGTTATGTTTGGAGAGTTGCATCAACTTATCACATCTTTAACTTAGCCTATTTCGTTTTTCCAGACCCAATGAACCAATAGATTGGTGCAGGCATAACAGAATGCTTCCAGCACAATCAAACTCTATACATTACTGAACACTAACTCCATGCATTATGAAACAACACTTGAGAGAACACAACAAGGGGAATAAAAAGAAAACAGACTAATTCCTGCTTCTGTTTTGCCCAGTTTTGTTTTGCTAGTGATCCAAATGAAGGCACTGTAAGCCATGCTGCAGAAAGGAGATAAGAATGGCTTGAAGCTTATGACAGCACTCTGATCAACACTACAATGCACTCCTCTAATTCAGACCCAACTGCAAACACATTTGCACTCAAAGGCAAAACCCACGTGTTCAGATAGTATGTGACTTCTTTGAAGACACTGACATGGCACAGAGTTGGATCCCTGGTGTACATTGTATTGATGGGGCAGTACATATCAAGGAATGGTCTATTCCTCAACGGTGACAAAACAATCATATTGAGGTAATAATTTAATAAAAACTCATTGCCTGTGCAGAAGTAATACAATTGTCATATTGGTTGTTTTACAACAGAATACCTGGGAAATGTAACATAATACATAATATGCTAAATGATTTCAGATTCGACTAAAGGTTTCTTTACACAGACTGCTTAATGCTGATCAGAGGTGGTGTAAATACTTAAAATTGTATACTATGATAATAGGCGGTGAGATGGGTCAAAGCAGGCATAATTAAGCTTGGCTTTTTCACAGCTGCGTAAGACGATTGTGATTCAGATGTAACCATTATCATAGACATTATCATCTTGACTAAGCAACCAGACCAAAACAGTGCATAATTTATTATAAAATGGATAGTTTTTTTTAGTCCTCGATGCTGATCATTGTCTGATTTGTGAATGAATCATTCTTTTAAATTACCTGGTTAATGAACAAAAAAAACAGTTTGAATGATTCATTCTTGAATCAGGCTGATCCAGTTCTCAAGTTCAGTTCAAACTGGCTGAATGATTTATTTAAAAATCCATTAAACTCACAAATTCAATGATATTTGTAGCGGTTAAATCACTGGTATGTAAGTGTTTGGAATAAAGATTTTTGAATGTTTTTAAAAGCATGCATAAACAGTAACATTGTGAAATATTACTGTAATTTAAAACTGTTTTCTACTTTATTTTAAAAAGAAATTTAATTTATTATTTTGATAGCAGCCATAACACCACTGGCACATTAATTTATTACTGGAATAAGCATGTTTTTGAAAGAACTGAAAGTAATCAAAGATATTTAATATTTGAGATTGAACAAAGATATTTGTTTTACTGTTTTCAACCCTGTCTCTCTTATCAGAAGGGCCATTTGGAATTCCTAAAGACAATGAGATACTGAAGGCCTGTAGGCCAAATGGGTGCCACACCTGTAGTACAGTGGGGGAAGTTGGGTCTGATTGGTCAGTTTGAATGTCTCAAATTAGGGTTTCAGTCACATGGTCAAGGAATAGATAAAATAAGATTGTAACTGTTGCTGTCTCTTTTATTCTCTGGCTCTTTCTGATCTTGGGGGCCTTCTCTTTGCTCTCTTCTTCTCTCTCTCTCTCTCTCTCTCTCTCTCTCTCTCTCTCTCTCTCTCTCTCTCTGGTAACATTCTATACATGCTGGGTACGATTAATTGCATACGTTTTTAAGTTTTGATCATCTCATACATCTATTTTGTAACTATTTTAAGTATAACCATAACCAGATTTTTTCATTAAATTCTTTCAATTATAAATCATTTGCTTACTAGTTTTGATTTGGTATTGACTTTGAAGTGTTTATCTGTTGCAATACAATATAGTCACATTAAAGCAACGCTCTCTCACATATTTTTCTATTGTAACTGTGCTTGTATTTCCAACATTGGTGTAAGTTGCAGTGGGTGGTAATAGACAAGAAATGTACAGTTTTCTATCATCTTGCTGATAATGTTTCTTTAGTCATTCGGCAACCCTGCAGCCTGAACCACTGTAGGAGATCCACCCTTATATTTTAAAACATTTTAGTTCCAAAATATGCTTATTCTAATATTCCTGTATGTAAACACACACACACACACACACACACACACACACACACACACACACACAATATTGTAATACTTAAAGGGTTCACCCAAAAATGAAATTGATGTCATTAATGAATCACCCAAATGTCGTTCCACACCCGTATGACCTTTACACAGTTTAAGATATCTTATATTTTAGTCCCAGAGCATATGCAGTCAATGAACACTTTACTGTCCATGTCCAGAAAGGGAATAAAAACATCATCACAGTAGTCCATATGTGACATCAGTTGGTTGATTAGAATCTCTTGAAGCATTCAAAATACATTTTGGTCCAAAAATATCAAAAACTATGAATTTATTCAGTGTAGCGACTCGGGCGAATCAAACACACAATCGCCAGTTACATTTAACAAATATGTTTTGAAAGTTGTGCTCACTAGCATACCTTCCCCCAACACAACAGCTACCCTGGAAACCATCTGATAAGATGTTTTACGACCGGAAAGAATGTGGAGAAAGTCTTATACACAAAGAGCTTAAGACACAGAGCTTTTGCCTCAAATTATAGACAAACCATCTATAGATGAACATGCACCCCAGGACATTATATGTAAACACATAATTGTTTTGTAAAATGTTTCTTCTGTATGGTATTTTGCATCTTTTTGTCTGTGTCTTAACAAAGTACTAGTTCAGATAACCTCATATATGTCATGTCTCCTATCAAATTAATGCTCACTTCACGACTTACACTTCCATGTATATCACTTATTCAGAAAATGCAGTGTGTGTTTGTTGCATTAATTATAGTATGAAGACTCAGAGACCCACTGAGTCGAACTTTCAAACAAAGGGCAATAAATTCTGCTGAGGAATTTCCCGCCGGGAAATCCCAACACTCTCATTGGTTAAGTCTAACCCTGGAGGGTGGGACTATTTCCAGACCTTAAAAGACCAGTGAAGACTTCCTCTTCCTCTCTCTCTTCTCTCTCTGGCTGAACCAACACGTCATCGGGGCTGGCACTTAAGCCATGCCACCAATGCAGGCCCTCCAAGCAGGCCTCATCTCTTCCAAAAATCTTCTCTTCTACAATCCGATCTTCAAGAACACGAAGCATCGCTAAAGCAAACAGCCGCTTCCCTCCCAACCTCGGAAAGGACCGCCGGACCGCCGGACCGCCGGACACGCAGACACACATGCACACAAGCGAGAAGCCAAAACGAAACCAAAAAGAATGCAAGTATTCTATTTCTTACTGCTGTAAAGAGGGTGTGTTATTCTCCCGTTGGGATAAATTAACTCCGTGAAGGTCGTATTTGGTTGAACTGAAGGAAAGCTGTTTCTTACCCTCCCCCACTCTCTTTGTCTCTCTCTCTCCCTCTCTCTTTGTCTCTCTCTCTCTCTTTTATCTCTCTCTAACTTCAGTCTATTCATTATTCTCTTTTATGTATTATTTCGTTAATATCTAGACTTCTACTCTCTTGATGCATATTTAGTATGTACTTTCTGTGTGAATTGTAGTGTTATTTTTAGTCTGTGTTTATTAAACCTTCAAAAGACATTTAATGAGTTGAATCTGTTATTCTGCCACATACACAAAGTCAATGAAACTTGCGATCTAAACGTTACCTAACTGCTTATGCTACTATGTTAGTAAAGTAAACTGTATGACCATTTGAAATATTGAACTTATCCTGATCAGTAAAGTTAATGTTTCTTATGCGCTCGTAAAGCAGTAATCCCTTTATTGAGAATTGATTTGAAAAGTCTATAACTAATTTGCAGGACAAACTTAGTAGGATAATTTCAAGCAATTCCATAAAGGGTTACTTGTATTTAATTAAACGATTTTCCCTATCGGAAAATTTTAATACGTAATGAACAACTGGCAAATCATATTCATAAATTCATGAATATTGAATATTAAATCCCTTTTGAGTTAATTATTCCCCGAGACATTAAACTCATTAGTCGTTGTTGTTACATGTATATGGTGGAGAAATATCGGGCAAGTTTCAAACGTTTGTGTATGTGTGAATGATATTCATATTCTATTCATTGTGTATTTTTGAGGTATTAATAACCTGCACGCGCGTTTTTGTTTCGTTTTGTTTTGGTGTTGTTTTGTGAATTGAACGGTACGCGCAAGGCGAACCCAAGCATAAACAGATGCTGAGAAATGTTGAAGTAGCCGGATTATATTAATAAAAATATGAACGGTACGAAAATCCGCGTGATCTCCGAAACCCCCTGCAGCCGTAGGCGCAATAGGTTTTATCCGCGTGATTTCCAAACAAATGTATTGTAGGAAACCCATACATTTGACTCGAGCAATATATTATGTGTTCCATCAAAATAATGAGATTTTGATGATGTCTGTAGACACGTACGTTGCGTTATCCCGCTTGATCTGAACTACAAAAAGTTTCTATCTGTGCGGAAGATTGGGACAGGACGAGACTCTCCTGTACAATATAAGGGGCCTCAGAATAATTATTATATCGTTAAGATAAACGATAACTCCTGGTTTAAGTCTGGCTTAGCTAACCAAAGACCTGAGACCTAAAACATTTGAATCAGAGATGCTGAAAACCGTCAGCCATATTGATAAATGTCTATTGGAGTCCATGTAAAATGCGTGAATAGGCAGAAGATAAATTCCTGTTTTTCACCCGTTTCGTTGAGTCATTTGTAAATGATTTGCAAGAGCCAGTAAAGCGCAGAACGCCAGGGCGACCCAGAAATTGCAACGCCGCTTGCAAACCGCCAGAGGGCGACTCAAGAATTGCAACGCCGCTTGCAAAACGCGAAGGCGACTCAGAAATTGCAACGCCGCTTGCAAACCGCCAGAGGGCGACTCAAGAATTGCAACGCCGCTTGCAACCCGCCAGAGGGCGACTCTAGAACCAGACAAAGCCATCTGGTGAGCATTTCCGCCTAACTAACTCTAGTCTAGGGCGGGCGCAATAGCGCCATCGTGTGGATAAATTCGGATAGTTTCACTCTCCGTCATTTGATTCTGCCTTAACAAAATAAGTTTGAGCCTATAAATTGTTTATTGCTTACTGTTGTACACAGTTTCATTTATACAATTTTTCTAACAACAACCAAGTCTCCTTTCTCGCTGATTAAACACCCTTATTCGAATTTGAAGTTTAAAAAGAAACATAACTTCCTCTAACTCAAAGTGAAATTAGGTTTAAGTCACACAGTCCAATTGGAAGGAAGGACGCCACCGTGTGGTTATACCCTGTTAAGTCAGCGCAACACTAAATCACTACTCCCTTTCTGATTAATTCTTTTATTTGGATAACTCCCACTTAGAGATTAATCGTTATAGGATAAGATTTTTGATTGGCTTTCTTTTATTTGATTTTCCTTACAGGCTTATTTAAATTTCATTTAAACTTGCTTTGAATTTAATTTGGATTAAGTTGAGCTTCTAATTCTTTTATTTTATTTTATTTTATTTATAATTTTATTTTAATTTTTAATTTTAATTTTTAATTTTAATTAATTTTTTTTTTATTAAATTTTTATTTTTATTTTTATTTTTCTCTGCAAAAGTTTTTCTGTTCCCCTCCCATTGGGAATAAAGCTCAGTCTGGTAATTACAAACGGTATCAAAAGTGCTTTTTGTTTTATCATTACTTGACAGAAACTTTTGCCTTTTTCTAAATTGCTCTTGATATTTAATCTTCCACGTAAGCGACCTCAATTCACCCCGGATGAGCTAAATGGGATAACCCATAGTACAAGCCGAATTTTAGTATATCTTGAGCATTAAGCCTATTAATTTTCCCTAACACTCCCGGCGCGCACGCTGACATTCCTTTCATTACAGACCAATTCATCTTGTGTTTGTTTCCACTGTGCTCTTTCCTATCCTCACTGTTGGACTATCACGATTGTGTTTCTTTCAGTTCACCAAGAGACCCCAAGGAGAATTAGATAGTCCCGGGACAACCGAACAGCAGTTCACCAAGTGACAACCAGGGCTACCGCCCACCTAATTGTCTGAATTGTCTAATTATCTAACTGTCTAGATCAGTTAGCCAAAATTCCCAGCTATCCGTACGATAGCTCGTTAGCTTCGAACAAGCTTGCATTGGCTCTCTCTCTGTGTGTGTGTGTGTGCTGTGTTTCTTTCGTCCGCAGTAATGTTCCGTGCACCCAGTTCCGCCGTCCCGTGGGACCGCCTAACGACATGGCTGGAAGCGCTAACGGCCACCAGTCAAGGAAGTCTGGAGCAGCCGAGCCAGGAGCAACTGGACACCGAGCTAGACCAGCTGATGACACACGACCCCACGCACAGCTACTCCAACAAGGAAGTGGCCAAGATCCTCGGAAGCCTCGCCCACGTCCTCATCGCACAGGCACGTCTAAGCGAAGGGAGCTACGACAACCTGGAACAGGAGGCAGCAACGCTAAAGCTTCAAGCCAAGGAGGCCCGGAGAGACCAAGCCCTCACCCAGCTTCGTCTAGATCAGCTTCTAGACACAGAGAAAGACGACGAAACAGACAAAGAACAAAGAAAAGAAATAGAAAGACTTCAAAAGACCCTGAAGGAGCTCCGTCGTGACACCGACCGACGAATACAGTCAGAGAAAGACGCCAGGAAACACCTCGACGAAAAGCTTCGGCGTGGCGAATCCCTCCTGGAAAGAGCCCATGATGAACTTAAAGACAGAGACATTAAAGCTAAAGTCTATGCAAAACATTTGCAGTCGGCACAAGCCGAGATCGACGAGCTCATCCAGCAAAGACACGAGCTCAAAGATGAACTTGACATGGTGCAAAGAGAACTGAGACAATCATATATAGTGCAACGTTACCGGAAGGGGGAAACACACAACACACAGTTTCCCCTGACCAGTTACTCCGCACATTTTAGCCATGAAGCTACGAAGGGGAATGACAGCCCCCTGTTTAAAAGAGCACCCGCCAGTCTCCACGAATCCCCGTCAGCAGCAAAGGAAAGGACGCCCTTCCAGGAAGTCAAGGTCAACAGCCACGAAGCTTCAAAGAACCTTGACAAGCTGGCCAGAAATATTCCTACCTTCAGCCCGGACCCGGCAGGAGGACACGACGTCCACGCATACTTAAAAGACATAGACTTTTACTTGCAAACTGTCGCTCACGCGAACAACTGGGACAGACTGTACCTGCTCAGGGCCACGTCTAATCGTGACGTACGCAGCTTTCTGGATCGACAACCAGAGGCCATCAAAGCGGACTACTGGCATCTACGACAAGCTCTAATTCGTGAGTACTCCGACCCCGAGTCAGACCAGGGGTTCATCACTGCCATGGACCTCAAGCAAGCTCGACGTGAGACCTCACAGAACTTTTATAACAGACTGCGACGTGCCTACTTCGGGACACGCAACGACCCAGGCATGGAGGAGGACATCAACTTCAAAACTCTTTTCCTCCGAAACCTGCACCCTACCATCAGTTACCACCTGGGGGTGCTGGCGTGCCCGCGCAGCATGGGCACGCAACAGTTAAGAGACTTGGCTCACAAAGCTTACGTCAAACAGAAAACCATTTCTGAAAAGACTGAAAAACAGCCCACCATCTGCCCTGTCTCTGAGCACCACCCAGAGCTAACCCTAGAGGGCGCCAAACAGAACCACAGGTACCGACCCCTCAACAGAGAGTCCAAACCACTCCAAGCCAGCAGAGGGCAGCGTGGTCATAATGGCGACCGTCCACGGTACCAGAGCGATCACTCTGAAGGATCCTGGGACCCGCCTCGCCCAAAAAGCCAGCGAAGAGGCCACTCTCGACGGGACAATGGTAGGCCCAGACCTGAACCCACGTCTGGCAAAGAAAGTGTAGCTGCTTCTGAAGTTACAGAGCTCATAAAGATCCTAAAAGAGCTCCTCCGACAGAAACCTCACAAGGAAGACAAGAAGGACGGACCAGGTACAGCACGACTAGACATGATACCTGAAATCAACCTTCCCGCCCTTCCTGCAACTGAATCATCCATCCTGAACACTGTTCCCCAACCACGGACTAGTGTACTAACTGTTGCACCCCCACATGTCAGCAGCACACCCACACGACAGCTGACAGCAACAGCCTCTAATCAAGACAGTATCATGGCGCAGCCCAATGTACCAAAAAGCGCTGTTTTGATTGTTTGCACGCATAATGAGACACTTGACACATATCCAGACGGCTTATCAAGCAACACACAGGTCCCCACACCAAGACTCCTGGGAAACCTAATCGAGAAGGGGATGGCTCGAAAACTCTATCTGACTATCACTATGGAAAGGGCATTTAAGCTCGAAGCCCTAGTGGACACTGGCTCCGACCTCACGCTTATATCCGCCCAACTGTTTGAAAGACTCAGATTTGAAGCACAGAGGAAAAATCGCACCCTTAACCTTCACACTTGTAAGCTAAATGTGCAGTCGTATAGCCAAAACGACATCCAGCTCAAGCACGTAGCTTCCATCCACCTGACAATTGGACCTATGAGGCTGATACACCCAGTCTATATCTCCCCTATGAACACTTATCCGTTTCTCATCGGAAAAGACCTGCTGGACCGCTTCGAACCCGTACTGGACTTCAAACAGCTGAAAGTCTGGGCTCAGGTGCGTGACCCTCTGCCCCTTCAGACACACACACCGTCTGAGCAAGACTGTCAAGTCACAGAGGTCACGGGAACTCCCACAGAGCCAAACTGCCAGGTCACAAAGGCCACGGGACCCCCTGCAGCACACTGTGACAACACAGCCTCAGCCCCAAAGCCAAGTTCAAGTTCGCTACTTTGCACATTTCAGCTATCCAAAGACTCTGATGCCGTCTGCCCCCAGGTCATGAATGACCTACAGCTGAATGACATTATCACAACGAACAGTATCCCTGCACTGTGGGCAGACAACTCAACCAAAAGTCTACCACTGTGCAATACAATCAGTAAAAACACACCACACGGCGACATGTGGGCACCCCCGCACCCCACATCCAGCCCCATTGTTGCAGTGCTAACTAACAGCAAGCGATCGACACCGGCTACAATGCCGGCCTTGCAGCTGCTACCGCTAACTCCGCAAATTTCCAACAACGATATTGCGGATATGCAAACCTCTGACACTGCAATAAAGACAATTCTTGACCACCTCTCAGACCCCTCCAACCACCCTATCACTGACTCTGAGCTCATTGATGACTCTAGCCACAAGCATCTACATAACTCCAGACACATGATGCGTATTATGGACAACATTCTCTGGTGTGCACCCGATGGCAACACAGCGCCACAGCTTGTAGTGCCACGGTCGCAAAGGGGGGTGATGCTAATGTACGCCCACAACACACCATGTGCTGGACACCACGGCACCAGAGCCACGTATGACACACTGAAACAGGTGGCATATGGGCCTGGGATGCATCAAGATGCAGCAGAGTATGTTAGAGAAGGGCTAGTTCGCTGCCAGTTCCAACCAGCAAACCCGAGCCACAGAGCCCCACTGCAACACAGAGGGACCACTTTCCCATGGTCAAACCTACAAATCGACCGGATAGAACCCCTGCCCAGGTCCACAAAAGGCAAAAAGTACTTTCTCACAGTGGTGTGCCAGTTTACCAAGTGGTTGGAGTGTCAACCAGCACCCAACGACACCGCCCAGACCACGGCATACCACCTGATGAATCACATCTTTTTCCTGTCAAGATTGCCACTGAGAATCAACTCAGACAGAGGCATCCACTTCACTACTGAGGCCATGCAACAGATCTGGAAATGCCTAAGAAACGCGGCCGTGATCATGCTCCTGTGCCTCCAGACAATCAGAGGCCAGCCACCACCAGACATCATCACACCGAGTCCAGCCTCGGGCATCGTTCTGAGAGAGCAACCTGGACTACTGATCACCAACTGCAAATGAATCCTCAAAAGAAAGACGTACTCTCCTGAACTTCACATCAGCAGCGCAAGCTCCTCCAGCCCTGCACACAAACGCAAAGGGGGGGAGGAGCCCAAGCCCTCTGCCTAACCTTACACCAGCTTCAAGAACCTTCTCCTCCAACACCAGTTAGTCATCTTGTAGGCAATACTGCCAAGCCCCACACTATGTCATGCATGTGATTTGAGAAAGAAGGCCTTAAACGAACACAAGGCCGCCTCTGAAGGGATTCTCAAAACCCCAATGACTTTGAACTTTGAAACAGAGAAACCAAAGTGGATCACCAGAAGGCACCCAGCCTGGCCACAATGCGAGGCACCCTCTAAAAAGTTCCTAGTCAGCATAGGACATAAAAGTGTCAAGATGCACAGTCCATCTTCCTAGGCAGGAGACCTAAAGGACTGACTGGCCATTGCGAGGAACATGGTTCCACCCAGGGCTGCAGAAAGCCCACAGCACACCTGCACCACACAAACGGACTTCTGGATGACAGGTGACGCACCGTCAGGGCACCTGCTGCCTCGACACCTGCTGCACAAGCACAGAGACCTGAACTGGGCTACTGTCTGCCTTATCTGCCGTGGAACGACCATCACTTCAGGAGACACAAACAACTGGAGCCTAACATGGCTATGGTGTGTCTGATCTTCCTGAATCTTTGATATCGCTCGTTGTTGTCCATAGGAGGGACAACAACTAGCGAAAGGGGGGATTATGTAGCGACTCGGGCGAATCAAACACACAATCGCCAGTTACATTTAACAAATATGTTTTGAAAGTTGTGCTCACTAGCATACCTTCCCCCAACACAACAGCTACCCTGGAAACCATCTGATAAGATGTTTTACGACCGGAAAGAATGTGGAGAAAGTCTTATACACAAAGAGCTTAAGACACAGAGCTTTTGCCTCAAATTATAGACAAACCATCTATAGATGAACATGCACCCCAGGACATTATATGTAAACACATAATTGTTTTGTAAAATGTTTCTTCTGTATGGTATTTTGCATCTTTTTGTCTGTGTCTTAACAAAGTACTAGTTCAGATAACCTCATATATGTCATGTCTCCTATCAAATTAATGCTCACTTCACGACTTACACTTCCATGTATATCACTTATTCAGAAAATGCAGTGTGTGTTTGTTGCATTAATTATAGTATGAAGACTCAGAGACCCACTGAGTCGAACTTTCAAACAAAGGGCAATAAATTCTGCTGAGGAATTTCCCGCCGGGAAATCCCAACACTCTCATTGGTTAAGTCTAACCCTGGAGGGTGGGACTATTTCCAGACCTTAAAAGACCAGTGAAGACTTCCTCTTCCTCTCTCTCTTCTCTCTCTGGCTGAACCAACACGTCATCGGGGCTGGCACTTAAGCCATGCCACCAATGCAGGCCCTCCAAGCAGGCCTCATCTCTTCCAAAAATCTTCTCTTCTACAATCCGATCTTCAAGAACACGAAGCATCGCTAAAGCAAACAGCCGCTTCCCTCCCAACCTCGGAAAGGACCGCCGGACCGCCGGACCGCCGGACACGCAGACACACATGCACACAAGCGAGAAGCCAAAACGAAACCAAAAAGAATGCAAGTATTCTATTTCTTACTGCTGTAAAGAGGGTGTGTTATTCTCCCGTTGGGATAAATTAACTCCGTGAAGGTCGTATTTGGTTGAACTGAAGGAAAGCTGTTTCTTACCCTCCCCCACTCTCTTTGTCTCTCTCTCTCCCTCTCTCTTTGTCTCTCTCTCTCTCTTTTATCTCTCTCTAACTTCAGTCTATTCATTATTCTCTTTTATGTATTATTTCGTTAATATCTAGACTTCTACTCTCTTGATGCATATTTAGTATGTACTTTCTGTGTGAATTGTAGTGTTATTTTTAGTCTGTGTTTATTAAACCTTCAAAAGACATTTAATGAGTTGAATCTGTTATTCTGCCACATACACAAAGTCAATGAAACTTGCGATCTAAACGTTACCTAACTGCTTATGCTACTATGTTAGTAAAGTAAACTGTATGACCATTTGAAATATTGAACTTATCCTGATCAGTAAAGTTAATGTTTCTTATGCGCTCGTAAAGCAGTAATCCCTTTATTGAGAATTGATTTGAAAAGTCTATAACTAATTTGCAGGACAAACTTAGTAGGATAATTTCAAGCAATTCCATAAAGGGTTACTTGTATTTAATTAAACGATTTTCCCTATCGGAAAATTTTAATACGTAATGAACAACTGGCAAATCATATTCATAAATTCATGAATATTGAATATTAAATCCCTTTTGAGTTAATTATTCCCCGAGACATTAAACTCATTAGTCGTTGTTGTTACATCAGCATTGTCTTCTCTTCCGCGTTCTTCCAAAAAGATTCAAACGGTGTGAATCGCTCAATGAATCGGGTTGCCAATGTCACGTGATTTCAGCAGTTCAGATCGCGTCAAACCGAAAAACTGCTGAAATCACGTGACATTGGCGACCCAAAGCATTGAACGATTCACTGATTCATTAACCATTTAAATATTTTTGGAGACACACGGAAGAGAGGACAATTCTGAATTAATAGTTTTTGTTATTTTTGGACCAAAATGTAATTTCGATGCTTCAAGAGATTCTAATCAACCAACTGATGTCACATATGGACTACTGTGATGATGTTTTTATTCCCTTTCTGGACATGCACAGTAAAGTGGGCATTGACTGCATATGCTCTGGGACTAAAATATAAAATATCTTAAACTGTGTTCCGATGATGAACGAAGGTCTTACGGGTGTGGAACGACATTAGGGTGAGTCATTAATGACATCAATTTCATGTTTGGGTGAACTAACCCTTTAAGCTACATCCAAAGACACAATAAAACAACCCATTGTAAATGTATCCATTTACAACAAATGCAAATGAATGGGGATTTAAAATTAGAAGGTGGTGGGTATTCTATCATGATGTATTATTACAGGAGACTCTGATAGCAGAGTCTTGTCCTGCTGTTTGTGCTGTGCAGTTGCCCAGCAGTGGTCTCACAACAGATCGCTTCTGACCCGTGAGCCCCTGCCAGCCGATTTACATAAATCACACTCCAGATCTGACCGTTACTAGGCAGCACAGGCAAACAGAGACTCATCCTGAAATGGAAATCAGGCCACCAACCCGGAGAGCATCATACATGCTACTGTGACAAATGTGGCAAAGACTGAGTGAGTTTAACTACTTCCTGTCCACCCTTCTCCAGGTTAATGTTCATGACAACGACAACTGCAAGTAAATACTTAACATATACTGTAGAACTGAAATAAAAACAGCCTTGCCAGAAAAGTTTGCATTTAATTATCATGTCCTTGCCAAATCCATTTAAACAGTGACGTGTGTAACTTGAAACAGAGTATTGGACATGATCAAATGAACTCACCGTCGCATTACCAAACATACTTAAGATGAAGAGCCTAAATAGAGATGTGCTGTGACATAATAATCCTTTAAGCGTGAGAATGTTAATCGGGGAAGCTGCGATGTTGATATAAGAGCTCTGAACAGTATGAAAGGTATGGCTGAGAATCTCATATACTCAGTCTCTTCAGTGTTGTGACCCAAGGAAGCGGAGGTCATATTATTCCTCAGCTTCTTTAATTGCTATTTTAAGAATATCTCACTCCTACACCAGCCTTCCTGTCAGAGTCTTTGAAGTGGAACATTGCAATTACACAGGAGAAGATTTTACCCGGCTAATAGTGATCGGATGCTTTTTCTTGCTACCTGCACTTTACAGCTGCAATACGGTGACTAAAGGGTGGAGTGGTCAGTTTTACAGTCCTGTGGGACACATACCGAAGATTGATTGGAGAAAAACACCTACAACTGCCCATTTTAGCCATTTATTCTTAAAGGAAACTGATAGATTAATAACACAGAGGAGAAAAGATATGATTTTTTTTTCAGCCAGCTACACACAAATACAACTTTTCCACCTAATATTGCTCTGTGAGTTAAAGGATTAGTTTACTGTAAAATGAAAATTACTCCATGATTTACTCACCCTCAAGCATATATGACTTTCTTCTTTCTGATGAACGCATTCAGAATTATATTAACAAATATCCTGGCTCTTCCAAGCTTTATAATGGCAATGAAAAGGGCCCACAAGTTTGAAACTAAAAAAAGTGCATCCAATCATCTTAAATGTACTCCACACGGGTCCAGGGGTAAATTAAGGCCTTCTCAAGCAAATTGATTCATTTTTTTAAGACGTTGAAAGGCATTAGGCTTTTTCTGTAAGTTGAATACGGAAGGCCGTCTGGTGGATTTTACTAAATAACGTGTTAAATATGCATATTTTTTCTAAAAAAAAACCATTGATTCGCTTTAGAAGGAAACATCAGGATATGTACACAACTCTGATTGTGTACATCAGAAAGAAGAAAGTCATTTCAGTTTCCACTGGCTTCCTTTACGTTCCCGCATGGAGGTTTTCCAGTCTGTGTTGCTATCTCTCCTGAAGCTACAGCAGAAAATCTAATTCTGAGGTAAGAAAGTATATAAAATAACAAGATAATATTTTGTTGTAGATAATGTTGAATGAGTTATATCAAGTGTAGTTTCTTTTGTAAAGAATGGTTTATTAAACTCCTGTTAATTTCAAAGCACCATGCTAATACAGCTAGCTAAACAAGCGGTGACAGTAGCCTACATACAAATAAGAAAATTTTGTGATTTCAATAATTGTATAGAATGCCTATGTTAATGCTAGTTTGCACTCTCTCTCTCTCATACAAACACACACACACACACACACACACACACACACACGCATTTTGTCTACCTGTTACAACCTCCCCCTAGCCTAGAAATCTAGACGCATCCTAGCGGCAGTAAATCTAATCTGCCACGAGTATCGCCTACCAACTCACAATACACGTCTGAGCTGTAAAATCCAAACTCTGGTGAGGCCAATCACATCGTGTATAGAGTCAGTGGGCGTGGCTTAACATAATGAAGGCAGAGTTGCTCGTGCGCGTGCTTCTAAACACAGAAGTTGGCGAACGGCGGTCTTTCGAATCAGCTTTGACCGCGACTCTGGAAGACTTGGAGTTAAGCTTTTCTCTGAGAAAAGTACAAAGAACGGCACTGAAGTCATTCTTAAAAAAGGGAAGATGTGTTCGGAGTTTTGCCGACCGGATACAGCGAATGTTTAATCTCTCAACTAGCTCTGCCTCACGTTGCTCTGGTTGGTTGTAGCGCTATCTGATTGTGTGCAGAGGGAGATTGAAAGACAACCGTTTATCCCGCCCCTCGGATTGAGCTGTCACCAAACATCTTGATGTGGGTCGGGCTTGTCAGACTAACCTACCCCAGTTTGTTGTAACAAAAGACAAATTAGTATTTGTCATCATCTCACAAAGTCTGTGATACAGTTGGAGAAATTGTAATGGTCGCCAATTGTAGTAGACAAATGTGGGTACTTTGCCTGAAAGCTTCAGACATGTAGCTAAAAAAAATGGAAGTTTTAGGTGCTGAAGAAAACAAGTGTTTCAACCATACCCATAACCTAACATTTTTTGGTATCATACATTACAAACCCATTAGCCTGTTAAAGAGTCTTGCATTGCCCTTAAAACTAAACAATAGGCCTACACTTAGGCATCTATCAGCATCTATCGTTCCTTTGACATCCGTGGAACAAAAGGTTCTTAATAGTGGACAAATTTGTTTAGATTATTAAAATATTCTGCACACTAAGGAACATTTTTTTATATCTGTTCATTGTAAGGTTCTTTTGGGGAGTCCAAATATAAATCTTCTATGGTTCTTCTTTTTTTTCCCTTTTTTCTACTACGTCACAGACCAAAACAAACGAAAGTTTGACGGACATAATAGTCATCCCCTGGAATGAACTTGGATTGACATTGTGGCACGTGTGACTCTGTGTATAAGATCTGGTCTGTTTGTTGTTGTTCACACAGGAAAGCCACATGCAGACATCCCTGATACTGTGCCCCACACTGACACCACATCTGTTTACACACCTCCACTTCATCCTACTGCTGTGTGTGCACGCGTATGTGTGTGTGTGGATGTAAAAAAAAAAGTAGCCTAATTAATTGTTAATGATGGTAAAATAAATAAAATGAAATATACACATTTAGTGTTTTTTAGCCCATTAACTGAAAACAATCGCATAAAGCTTCATCGTGTCACACAATGTTACTCAACAATTTCAAATGGAACCATTTAGCTGTAGTCTTACAACCTCATGTTCCAAAAATACATGTTTTCCATTTTAGGCCCTCCTGAAAAAAACATGAAAACTGAGACAATATTAGAAGCCATTTCCTCAGGCTGTTCTGAAACGCTTGAGCACTGATAGCGTGCAGTTTTGTCCCTGGCACTGAGGACAGTAATGGTATATTCAGTCTCTGTGTAGATCTTTCATCTTGCCAATTCCTCAAACACTTTGCATGTCTTTTCATTCCTCGTCTTACTTACACGTTTGTTTGATTAAATAATTCAGACTGCAAAAGATTACGGTCGGGTCCGGTGAATTCTCAGTATTTTGCAAGAGCATTTATACATTTTCGAGCATTTATTTGGTCGAAACAAATGTTATCAATTGTATGCAGCCCAACAAATAAGAAAGCAATTTTGATGCAGGATACTTTGAACCGCCATGGCCCTCAGGGAACAGTAATGTGGAGGGAGAAAAGGACAGCCCCAGTTAATTCTGGGAGATTTCACAGTCAGCAGCCTCTATGCTTTCTGCTGCCTGCGAGGCCACACTGCTCTGATAAATATGTCATTTCCTGGCTGATAGGGCCACAGATGGAATAAGGTTTGTATTGGGAACACATGCGCTGCATTTTGTCACCCACTGCACTAGCTGATAGAGGAGACCCCGGGGGAAGCAACCTGCCAATTCATTTTCTCTCTGCAGATTTTTCATCTCAAAGAGGACGGGTATTTTCTCAAGAAAGACAGGGCAATATAGCTTAAAACGAAAAGGCTTTTAATAACTTCTTCCTGTGGAATGTGTGAATTGCCATATCAGCATAAAGGCAGTTCAAGGAACACATGCTATTTTGGCGCACTTAAATCCACGATAGAAACATATCTTACAAAACGCTGGCTTTCCAAGAAAATATAATGTCACGACGGAGACATTTCATCTTTGTTTTGCGCTAGAGGCTGTCTAGAAACAGCACAGCCTTGCACCGCCGGTCTGACACAGCGTGGCATTGTGTGAACTTCTGCTGCAAGTCTCCGTGTGGCTAAAAAACAACGAGGGCTGTTAGGAACCGGAATGGGAGCTGTCCACTCCTCTGTCACATGCACTCGTGTTCGCAGGCCCACTCATGGGTGAGACAAGGGTAAAAGAGCCCACTTGCAGCTGTGCAAAAAGGCCAGAGGGAGGTTAAGCACAGCTGTCTGGGTGACATGGCATGATGGGAATATGTGGTAGTGTGGGAAGCGGGCTGAAGAAGCTTCTTGGAAGTGTTATCTTTAAGATCTGCTGAACCAAACTCTCCAGACACTATTAAACGCAAAGATATGACCACAAGAAAGGTAGAGCCAAGACATACAAATCCAGGAAGCACAATAGTAAACTAAGTGAAAATAAAATGAAATAAACAATACTCATCTTAAATCTAAAAAAGTATATCTAAATAATTAAGAACAAATATAATACATTTTCTATATAAAATAAAAATATACATCAATAAATCTAAATGCCAGAAACTGGATAGCCAAGCTGTGGAAATAAATAAATACATAAAATCGCAATAAAATGTTATAAGATCTAGCACTTAGCATTAATAAGATCATTTATTTGGGCAGCATTATTAAGATAAGATAACATTAAGTGATGTAAGATAATTATAATTATATCTTGAGCTTTAATATTTTTGCATCAAGATCATTAAGATCTACCCTGAAAACAAGCAATTATCTCAAGCCATTTTGCTTCTCACGTGAATCTTGTTTTAAGGATGTTTGGATATTTAGACTGAGGGAAAAAGATAAAAATACTGAATATTAATTAACACTGCTTTTAATAAAAATAATCTTTTTACAGTCAGATTTTTTTTCCCATGGCAGATATGTCAAAGCGAGACATTTCATCCAATACTGATTTTTAAAAAGTCTGTTTATTATTAGTGTTTTGGCTTTGGCTATAAATATCTTGTCATCCAAAATATCTGAACCAGTTTTAGATCACCAGTGTTCAACGTGCTAATTGTTTTATATCCTCTCTTTCTTCACCAGCCACCAACAGATCAGCTGCAAAAAAGCACTACAAAAGACTGCATTTATTACACACACACGTTACACACTGCCTGTCCATCTCAAGCTCACCCCCCTCTTCCTATCTGCCTGTGCAGAGCATCTGCCGCCCAGAGAAGAGGGGGAACATGGGAGCACATTAGTCACCAGATGTCACCTTTTGCTGCCAGCCCTATCGAACAGGCAAGCAGACAATGCAGCATGCATAGTGAACATCTGACTGGGGCCCACTTCTGCAAGACAGAGCTCACTGACTCGGAATGACAGCTCCTACTGAACGGCCTCAGCCCCCATTCCATGTCAGGAGTGACACCTACAGTTCTCTCCGGATATCTGTGGCGACTGTCACACCGCTGGCATGATAATACCACTAATTGTTGAACATTGTTTTGGGTTGATCTGATTTCTGCAAAGGCTCAAGCATATTCTTTCTCTTTTTTCCCCCCGGAAGAATCTCATGCAGGATGAACAGGCTCTCCACAGGGAGTCCAAGCGTCAGTTGTTGTGCCTGAAATAGTAATGCCTGAAGGCACTAAATCATGCATACATTTCAGATCCATTAAGAATGTACAAGGTGCACTTTTGTCACAATTCAGTTCTGTTGGACTTCTGTCGAAACTCAGACAAGTGGAAGTTCTCTCTTAGATGTTTTTTTGTATACCAATCAGCCACCAAACAGGGGCCAATTAAAGGTACAGTACACATCAAATTTTAAATTCTTCCTACTAACTCTTATTTTGTTTAAAACTATGACTTTTTTGTTCTGTGAAACACAAAATGCGATTTTTTTTTGGAGGAAGGAAAGAATATCCTGGTTAGTTTTTTCGTATGATAAAAGTGAATGTTGTCCTGTATATGTATGTGATATACGTTATACCCAGTGTTGGGTGTAATTAGTCACTAAGTAATTAGTTACTGTAATTTAATTACTTTTCCCTTGAAAAAGTAAAGTAAGGGATTACTCTTAAATTTTCTGTAATATAATTACAGTTACTTTTGATGTAATTGAACTAAATACATAATTCAATAGTGGACTTAACATCAACATGCATGTTTTTATGTATCCTTCTCAGATTTGTAATACTTTGGTCAGTTAATAAGAGTAATTTATGTAGTTTTATATTATGTATTTAAATTAATTAAAATAGCCCTTTCATGAATTGCTTAACTCGAGGTTGATATAGGATTTAGAAAGTAATTAAAAATAATTAGTAATAAGTAATTAAATGCTTTTTGCAGAGAGTAATTTTTACAGTAATCTAATTACACTATTGAAGATGTAATTAGTAACTAGTAATTCATCACTTACCCAACTTACCCAACACTGGTTATACCTTTCCAAAGTTTGGGGTTAGTGTATTATATATATATATATAAAATTGTATTTAACAAGGATGGATTACATTGATCAAAAGTTACAGTAAATACATTTATTACAAATAAATGCTGTTTCTTTGAAGTTTCTATTCATCAAAGTTTCCTGAAAAATATTAAGAATCAATTTATTCATATTTACTGTGCATCAAAACAACATATTAACATATTATTGCCTTATGTTCTCTGTTTCGCCCTAGAATTTTTTTTTATACTTCCCGTTTCCTGTTCTGTCAGCCATCTTTGTAGTCATTTTGTAGTTTTTCATGTCTATTAGTTCCCTGATTGCTCCCAGACGTGTCGTGTTACCTTTGTTAGTCCTTGTGTTTCCTTTATTCCTTATCAGTAATTGTTTAGTGTTTCACATGGATTTCTATTTTCCTGGTTGTAGTTATGTTTGTATTTCTAATAAACCCCTGGACTTAGATCATATCATCTTCGCCTGCATTCCTTGCTCATAATGATTTGTGAAGGATAAAGTGACATAAGACTGGAGTGATGACTTCTGAAAATTCGAGTTTGTTATAAATCACATTTCAAAATCTAAAATGGGAAAACAGTTATTGAGTTGAACCAAGGGTAAATTTATATAAGTTACGATGTACAGTTGACAACATTGTCAAACCAATCCCAAAAATAACTAAAAAGTGTATTATGCATGCCAGGAGTTGACGCTTTGTCAAGAAACACCCCACGAACACGTAATACGCATGCGTGAACATGTAATGCGCATGAAGTCACCGTTGACACAAATTCATGTCTTTGTTGTTTACATGGAGATGGTAAATGAGATGGTACATCGTTTTCATTGTTGAAACTTGTAAACTTGTCAGACGCCCCAAAACGCTGTTGTTGTGTAAAAATGGCCAAAACGCATAAAACGTTTTATGTTTTCAGTTGAAAATGGTGTAAACATTCCCTAAAACTGGATCATTCTGATTGGTAAACAAATCATGCAAGAAAGATTCAGTCACAAATTAGACATCACAACAACTGTTGATGAACACGCTAACTCCTGCTACAGACTGTGATTTCAGCAATCCTACACACAGACAAAAGGTGTGAAAATTGTACCCTCAGGGGTAGACATCTTTGTACCTTTTTTACTCTTACAAGGTACATATTAGTACCTTAGAATGCAAATACTAATCCCTATTTCAGACTGCATGATTTTCAAACTCATCGGGTCACTGCTCTTTTCACACTGCATGACTATCTGCGGTAGCATTCAGTCACTGCTGTGTTCACACTGACCGATGGATTGGCGACAGAGGGGTTCACTGCGTGACTGCACAAGAGAAAGAAACGCCGACAACTCGCTCTCTCTGGTGCGCAAACTACGTTTCCCAACTAAACACACGTAAACAACGCGTCAGACCAGAGTTCTTGCGAGAGACTTGTTGTTAAAAATGATAAACTGCAGAAAGTTTGCTCCAAATTGTCTGTGCGCTGATTTGTGGAGAAAAAGAACAAATATTATGGCGGAGGAAATTGTTGGAAAGACAGAGGGTGCAAGGATTGTGTTCTGTAAAGAGAGTTTGAGGTCAATAAATTATCTTACTCTGCTACGGCTGGACATGCAAATATTGGGACTTTATTTGTGTTTGATAGAATTGTAAAAATATCTATTAAAATACTGATATTCAGTCTAGAACTCCTCCCTGGACCTCCCGCTGCCCAGTATCTCACCCTTTCATTGGCTGTCGGTCATCGCCGATGTAGGCCTAATTATCAGTCAGAACATTTCACACAGCAGGAGTTTGAATCACAGACAGGTCCAGATATTTAGCATGCCTAAACTCATCAGCGATCCTCTCTGATCGCGTCTTTGATCCTTCACACTGCGTGATTGTCACTCACGTGCACCAATTAGCCTGTGATTTCGGGGCATTTGTCAGCGATTTTGCGAAACCTGTCGGCGAGTCAAAATCGGGGCTAAAATCGGGCAGTGTGAACTCAGCATTAGGATACTGCTATGAAACTTTTTGTGGTAAAAAAGGTACAAATATTCCTTTTAAGTGTACTGCCCCAGCAACAAAGCGTTGTAGCCTACCCCTAAAGGTACAAATTTAACTCCTTTTTTATCTGTTAGATTGATTACATTATGTTGTACTCTGTACAACATGGATCTAATAAACTAGTGGTAATAAAGCAGAGCAAGATGAATTGCATTTTGGCCATTGTGGTTTATATATGTGCTGAAAAAAAAGAGGAAGAAGCGAAAGAGGAGAATATGAATGCGGTCATAGCTCGGGAAAAGAGGCCACCTTGGCATGCCAACTTTGCAAATGGAGCTTGAGGTAAGTGGTTTTAAGTTTTAGCGGCATGTCACATTGATCAATATGCCATTTTATATTACACTTTTATTTGCTTGTCAGTGGAGGCAGATCATAGTAAAATCATGATGTTAAATCATGCTAAATTTCTGACATTGTCAGAAAATTATCACAGGCTATCTTTGGTCATAAGACCGTGACAACAGCTATCTTTGAACCTGAAAATAAATCTACAGTTTTCATTTACTTTCATTAGCTATATGGATAAGAGTGACCAGGATGCTCTTCAAAAAATCCCCTGTAATGTTCCAAAGAAGACAGAAAGTCATAAATGTATCACGTTTCATTATTAGGTGAACTATCCCTAAATAAAAATTAAAGTGGGTTCAAATTCAAAAGGATGCAGAGAATAAACTGGTGTTGTGCTTCCTGTGAGGCCTCTAGAATCCAAATGTGAAGATGCTACGCTCCTCTGAAGCTTTTCAAGAAACGAGTGACCTGTGTGGTTGCCAGCTCATAAATCAGAACCTCATAAATGTTGAATATTGCAATGCTTATGGCAGAGAGTTATGAGACCAGGGTCTCCAGTTCAAATCCCCAAAGCGTTTCATCCACAGCTCTGTCCACAGCTGATGCACTAGTCCCAGCCTTTGTGGACAGTATTCACGGAAGCTGTCAATTCCAAGTGCAGGTAAATATGTGTGGCGATGTATTTTAACATTTTGTCATGAATAATTGAATGGTTAGAAGTTAAAAGTTTGACCCACCATCTATCTCCACATCACATTCATATTTAGACAGTGCTTTTCACCATTTAATTCATTTATAACTGTGCTCTGATGTGAACTACACTGGCGCACAAGTAAGGGATAATGTACACCCAGCCGGTTTTTATCGCAGAATAAACCCCGACACAGTAATCAGGACCCCGACGTGAAGTGGAGGGGTCTTGCATCACTCTGAAGGGGTTTATTCTGCGATAACAACCGGCTGGGTGTACATTATACCACTTATTACATGGCTACTAGTCTTAAATAAATAATTATTAGACACAAAATATTGTCTTGAGATTAAATATTTTATTAGCTCTTATGCAAAGCTTCCGCGAAGAAAAACGGTTCCAACCTGCTTTAAGCCTTTATCTATTGCTGAAGATTTGCCATATCTTGCTAAATGTTGAAAATGAATGCTGAAAGGGTTAGTTCACCCATGTCATATTGTTATATGAGCGGTACATTATTACACGGCTCTGTGAAATACTTGATTCTGATTGGTCAATCACGCATTCCAGCGGTACGTTATTTCCAGATAACAACCGCTCATACGGGTACTACGAGTTATCTTGACCGGTACTACTAATATGCTTAACGCTGGCGCCATCTTGTGGCTTAAACAGCCGTGGGTTACAATGGAAGACTTCAAGGCAGGTTTCCTTTATAACATTTTTAATATAGATCTTTTTCTTACACAAACGCATGGATTCGAATCAGAAGGCTCTATTAACCCATCGGAGTCATGTGGAGCACGTTATTTGAGGGACAGCTGCATTTTTTATGGACTTCAAACACAACTACAACAACTGCTTGGATTAACGTTAGCCTGGACTTTTTAAATATAACTCAGATTGTATTTGTCTGAAAGAAGAATGTCATATACACCTATAATGACTTGAGGGTGAGTAAATCATAGGCATCGTTTCATTTTTGGGTGAACTAACCCTTTCAGCATTCATTTTCAACATTTAGCAAGATATGGCAAATCTTCAGCAATAGATAAAGGCTTAAAGCAGGTTGGAACTGTTTTCCTTCGCGGAAGCTTTGTGTAAGAGCTAATAAAATATTTAATCTCAAGACAATATTTTGTGTCTAATAATTATTTATTTGAGATTAGTAGCCGTGTAATAAGCGATATAATGTACACCCAGCCGGTTGTTATCGCAGAATAAACCCCTTCAGAGTGATGCAAGACCCCTCCACTTCACGTCGGTGTCCTGATCACTCTGTCGGGGTTTATTCTGCGATAAAAACCGGCTGGGTGTACAATATCCCTTACTTAACGACCTCCACTTATTAAGGATTAATCATCATGTTACAAACATGTTTTGTGAGTGTACATTTGAGTTCACATTTTTTGTTTAATATAAAAATGAATTATCTATTTTGATTTATAAGTGATTACTCCCTGATATATATAAAATATTTATTTTATTTTTTTAAAGAATTAAACGTGGCTGTTAAACACAAGGGCAGTGCAGAACAGCTTATGTTGTTCTGTGGTCAGTCACTTCAGCAGAAAGGGAACCGTAAGGTCAATGGCCATTGATTTGCTTCCCCCACCCACCTTGTAAGCTGCAGCTGTGTCTGATACTAAGCATCACTGGCGTCTAACACTGAACCATAGCATCACTCTGTTATGAGAACAATCAGCAAACACACCAGGGTGACCGGGGCTAGTTGTCACAAGGGGGAGGGGGGTGGAATTAATTACAATTAATTACATTAATTGTAATTAATTCAATTACAATTACACAAATGTGTAACAAAAACTTGGTGATTTTTCATAAATGTTTAAAATGTTATAAATGTACACAATTATAGGAATATATTGCTATATAAATACACTACTACAAAAGTTTGGGTTGGTAAGATTTAAAGGATTAGTTCACTTCAAAATAAAAATTTCCTGATAATTTACTCACCCCATCTCATCCAGATGTTCATGTCTTTCTTTCTTCAGTCTAAAAGAAAATACATTTTTTAAGGAAAACATTTTAGGATTTTTAAGGAAAACATTTTAGGATTTTTCTCAATGCAACTGACTTCCATTGCAACCAAAATGTTGAAGGTCCAAATCATTGCAGTTTCAAAGCACTTTGAAGGGCTTCAGAGGCTCTGCACAATCCCAGATGAGGAAGAGGGTTTTGTCTAGTGAAATGATCGTTCATTTAAAAAAATTTTTTAAATGAATATACTTAATATTGCTCATCTTACGCTGTTCTGCGCTTGGTGGATAACATTGTTATTTTGATTTTTTGTTTTTTTGTTTTGTTACAATAACTATTTTCGTTGCATTGTAACATTATTGTACAGCCATTGTGGTGAGATGGGCTGAATCGATGTTTTTAGTGCCTTTATGGGTCTTGTGAGTGGGAATGTACCGAATGCCAATGGAGGCCTATCTGAAGCCTTTCTCAGCCATCAGCTTTCAACAAAAATATCTTCATTTGTGTTCCGAAGATGAACGAAGGTCTTACGGGTGTCCAACGACATGAGGGTGAGTAATTAATGATATAATTTTTATTTTTGGGTGAACTAACCCTTTAAGAAACATCATCAATGTTAAAAACACTGCTAAATATTTTGACAGTACGATAATTCAAAACAACAGCTTTTATTTGAACATTATGTATTTGCTGTCTCTTGTCACTTTTCAATTCAATACATCATGGTTGAATAAAATATAAATAAAAATATAAAATACTGACGAACCATTTAATGGTTCAATTGTGACAACTTACCCCATATAGGCCTGGTTTCACAGACAGGACTTAGACTAAGGCTAAGCCATTAGACCTTTGTTCAGTTTTTCAGACATTTAAGTGACTTTTATAAACATGCCTTAGAAAAAAAACATTATTGGTGTGCATCTTGAGACAAAACAAAGAATTTGAGATATTTTAAGATATGTCAGTGCAAGTTGCTTAAAGTTAAAGGTGGGGTAAGTGTTATTTCAGAACTGCTTTATAAAAGTGTCTCTGTCAAGTACCAAAACAAACTTATAACCAATCAGCAGTAAAGGCGGGCGTACACAGTGCGATTTTTGCTGTTGCACGAACTCGCAGACTTTTTATTTTTTATTTGATGCGATTATCAAGTGAATCGTAGCGTAGCATCACGACCTCACGAGTGTCACACAGTGTACGCCCGCCTTAAGGGGCGTGTCTACTAATGATGGTGAGAAGAGAGCGGTCAGTGCACGTCATTATTCAAAAGACACGACACACAGGACGGATATTAGCCGAGCAACGACAGAAAGAGAGAGATGGCAGATAAAAACAAATGTGGAACATGTCTATAGAACAAAAGAAGGCTTACGATCAGGCAAGAAGTTTCACTATTCCAGCGCTGGAGAGAACTTAAGGAACCTAAGTCCTGCAATCGGCCACAGAGGTTGCGTTATCTCTTCTCGATAGGCGAGTAACATTGATTTTGTTTTGTTTCACAGAACTAATACATGCTGGTTTATGCTTGAATATGCTCGTGTGCAAGCATTTGCAATCGTATCGTCGCTCACTTCAGCGATGATAAAGACCCATTCATTTCCACATCCTATAAACCACTGTCTGTTTCAAGCGGAAGCTTGCAGTGTGCCCGAAAAATAAGATAATATTCTCATATGTTTGTTTCCTTTGGTTCCTCTTTTAGCGATAGATATAACCGTCTAATCTTGTAATTTATTCGTTATTTGGACTGTCATGCTCGTGCTATCGAGTTTTGTGTTTTTGGGATGGAAGGGATAACTTTTTCATTAAACATTCAACCTGGATTATCATAGTAAAAACATTGCTTTAACTTATTGATGACAACGTACCTTCGGCCGGCTGGCACACCACATTCCACCATAAAGACGTTGCCTGCATTGAGTACATATGTGTGGGGCGGAGCTATCAAAATAGGAGACCCTTTTGCGGTATGGGCGTGTTTGTTTTGGTGATTTGAAATATCAACATTGGTTACCAAAAAGCACTTACCCTACCTTTTAAACAGCTCAAACATGCATTTAAGTCTGATACAGCTTAGCCTTGTCTGTGAAACCGGGGGAAAGTGTAATTGAAATGAAATTTTCCTGGACAACAACGGTTTCATACCGTTTTTTAAATATTTTTATTTTATTTTAGGGTATGTGCCATATTGAATATTGACTTTCAAAAATAAACCTACCCTAAGAAATATTCACAGAAGTAAGTGTGACAACTATCCCTGGTCTATCCTATAAAATGAGACAATGGAATCACTAATGATGTAGGCTACTTGAATCAGAAGATTCTTTCACATTTAATTTCATATCCATGAACAAACTGAAGTGATGACATCTTAATACCCTGCACTAAACCATCCCTTTTTCCTAATAACAAGAAAAAAATGCAATAAAATGAGAGAGATATTTTTTCCATAGCATCCTCTAAGCCAGGGTTTTACCAGCACTAAAATCAACACGTTAGTGCAAGAATCTACCTCTGCTCTTGGCAATCGATAGTAAAATTCCTCATTCTGTGCTCGGGTAAGTAAATGGAATTGAAAGTGGGGCAGAGGGTATTAATGCAGAGGGAGGAATATCCATTTTATCACGTCCTCCCTGCAGGCCCTGTTGATAAAAATGACAGCGGGAGCGCATTACTAATTCCACCACTGTCACAGCCCATAGTCACTTACCTTGCAAATGAAGTGCGGTAATAACACCTGCCTGACGGTCAGAACACAGGCTATATACTCTCAGTAATACAGCCTAATGTTGAAATGGATCCAGGAACGCACAGACCTAGACCTGCAAAGACAGCCATGTACAGTAAAACACATCAGTACCATTTGCAAGGGTCTTTCAAACCTAAAGTCATGTGAATGCATATTTGCTCTCAACAAATCTGAAAACAGTTGTTGCTTGAGCCAATTATCTTAAAATGTTTGAAATTGCTCATCTTTTTTTGGCCTTGTAATGGGAATCATATACATTACTGAATCGTAGATATGAGACAAGCTTATTCAGTTACTCAAAACAAATGAGCATGTGCAATGTCTTTGATGTTCAAATGAAAAGTACGCATTTAACTACTTTGTTTTACTGGCGCCCCCTCTTGTTAGTTCCCTGTAAGTTGTTGAAAATGAGAGGCGAAATGCATCACTTGACAAATAAATCATTTATGAGCCAGTGATTTATTGCCCAGCAAAAATAATGGCATCCATTACTGATAAATCATATTTGCTAACACATATTAACGTGGTAAAATTACTAAATGAAAGGTCTATTACTGAATTTGCATGAACATGCACCTTATATCATGCATGCGAAATTTATGACCAAAAGGGCTATTGACATATGACTTGAATTTTGCAAATGATAGTTTACCATGCAACAAAGAAGCAACCCCCACTCCTATGAATTAAACATGCCTTAAAAAGCGGAACATTTAATTGGATCTGAAAGCCAATTTTGAAGCCCTTTTATCTCCACATTTAATGAATTAGATTTTGTTCCCACAGTAATGGAATTATTTCATCTATATTTGATTACAAATCAGTTGGCAAACAAATACAGAAATTCTTGAAAAATACAACACTTTGTTTTTGTTTGAGGTGAGGCACTTTCACGTTCTGAATCCACTGAACTTCAATTAAAACTTAAAGGGAACAATACTCTCAGGGAAATTCTGTTATTATATGAATCTGAATCATTTGAATTGAACGATAACATAATTAATATTGTTTCATCCATATATTATCAGATTTTTATGTGAAATTACACACAGACTCCTCCATAACAGCAAATATTGACAGATTATTGAGTCTTCCTGTGAGCTGCAAAGCAGACAACCAGATCAATGAATCAATGAGTTAAAATCAAAAACTATCAATGAGCAAATCATTCAAAATTATGTTCAATGACTCGGTAGATCTAGTTCATGAATCATACTACTCAAGTCAACTCCCTGACTTAAAGGTGCCCTAGAATGAACAATTGAATTAACCTTGCCATAGTTTAATAACAAGAGTTCAGTATTTGGACATCACATACAGTGAGTCTCAAACACCATTGCCTCCTCCTTCATAATTATGCAAATCTCTTTTGTGAAAAACACCTGTAACCTCTTATCCCTGTGCTTATAGTACTGTAGGTAGCGAAACTACTGTAGTAAATGTGAACACGAGATATGGCCCTGGGTCTGGTTCAAAAAATAAAACTAATAAAACGACTAACTTCAGTGTTGAGTTTCTTTTTTATAACTATTTGTTTTAAACAAAGCTTATTAGCGGTGCCTCCGTTTAGTAGTAATTCTAAGTTTACTTTCTATTATCCCACTAGGAATGTGACCTTTAAATTACGCTTGTAACTTCAAATAACACGACAAAATGTGATTGGAAGAAATTATATACACTTTACTGAAATAAACAAGAGATATAGTGTTCAGTAGAGGGAAATAACTTGTTGTAAATAGACAAAAGAGTTTAACAATATACAATACAAAATAAACCAGTTCCAATATGAACCCTATATTCAACTGACAAAAGGTCAATGTAACTGCAGTAGAATGTCAGTATAGCAAGTGGGCCCACACACACACACACACCGGTCTCACATTCACTCAGTCATAATAACCAAAAATGTGTTGCAGGCCTGTGACGTTGCTTGAGAGTGTGGTGGCCAAAAAACAAACTGGCCGCTTCACTTTAAAAACAAACACAAAAAATAGTGTACCGGCTTTGTAGTTTGAAATTCAGTTGCAACGAACGTCAGGCACAACTGTACTGGATGGCAAGTTCAGGCAGATGGCAGATAACAGTTCAGCATGGAATCCAGTGAAGAATATCACGAATCATCAGCAGGAATAGACGAGGAGGTTATCCCGGTCAATAAACAAATGACTAATGAAACAACTGTCCGTTTCCTTCAGACCAGTAGATAAGCATCCCAGCAGAGCACAACGATTTGTCATCCATAACACTGGGTGTACTTTATCACATTTTTTAGTGAACTAACACAGTTTGCAAGTTCTTTTCACCCTTTTTTTCCTCCTCAGCTTCAAGTGCTGCGCACATCTCCTAAGCCCCACCCACTCGTGAAAAGTAAACACAGGGAAAATACCCAATCAGAAAATAGTCAAATAAAGATGAGCAGGTATTTTAATGCATGCCAGTTAGTGTGTATGAGCACATATACATTTTAGCAGCCTGTATTTCTATATGCATATGAATAAAATTCCCTCTTGGCTACACACCACAGAAAAGCATCTCATCATAACGAGGATATAGCGAGGGTAGCGAAAACGGCAGATCATGAAAATAAATGTTATGTTCCAGTGCAGGGGATGTGAGGACTTTTCGTTTGCTCGGCCCATTTCACCATGGACAGTTTTTCTAACCTGGGACAATATCAATCAGGATTAGCTCAGCGTCCGGTACTGAAAAAAGGGCAGATTCTAACCATATTCCTGCAAGAAGAAAGTAATGATTTTATCCACTTCTTGACTGTCGAACCCATTTCTGATTAAATTGAAAGTAAGACGACATTAACAATAATATCCCCTGTGTTGTCTAGATCCAACGCGAATGCAAGATGGTAGTACAGTAACAATTGTAAACTCCAAGTAGCACACATAACAGTTTGTCAAATGACAAAGGTTAATATTTTTCCTGCCAGTGTTGTCATTTAATACAACGGTAGATACGCATGTCGATCCCTTTTGACGGATTGAAATCTAAATTGGCCTAAATTTCAGCATCAACACATAACTCAGAAGCTAACTACGTTTACTACTACTGTTTAGTTGCTTACAGATCGCTCACTTGATCCTTGTAGCTAACGTCACCTTTTCCACTGTCTAAGTTGAAACTATAGTCATTTGACAAGGCTTCTAGTCAATTTGTTAAATAAATATACATTTTTGAGAACTGAAGTATGATTATTTTGCAGTGGGTGAGTAGTAAACATGACAATGACTATTTTGAGTGGGTTCTGCATTACTTTGTTTGGCTAAAAAAATCAACTTTTAAATAAGTTGTCAAACTGTAATGTCAAACTGTAATGTTAATGTACAAACAACATATTTTCAAGCTACCCAGTTCAGTTTGTGATTCAAAGTTAAGAAGCTAGCTAACATTTAGTGATGGGAGTCGACTCCAAAAGAGTCGATTCCTCGACTCTTAATAGCCCCAGAGTCGGGGTCGACTCCAGTACAGGAATCGACTCTCGATCCGAAATCGCTATTGTTTACTAAATGTTTACTGAATCTCTCATCTAAAGTGCATGGCAGTTGAGTGCACTATGAGCAAGGACTGAATGAAGTAAAGCGATCCGTGAAGTAATACACTAACGTAGGCCTAATAGACCGCATCAGAGAGCTGTTGTATAAACTTTGTCACACACATTTATTTGACTGCTTACTTCGCAATAGAAAACAATCACAGCGACTTTAGTTTTTAATTATAGGGTTCCTCCATGCTAGCTTTAGTTTAATTGATGGTAGGATATATATTTTTGCAATAAATATAGATTTGGTTTTTCCATGGTTAACCATGTGTTCATTAAACTAAACATAAATCATAAAAATATCAAGAAGAAACGCATCAATAGTGTGCCTTCTTAGTCAAGTTAGTATCTTTAGCACCTTTTAAGACAATTATCATGTTTAGCGCCATCACTCAACAACATCTTTTTTCGTGACTTTTCCCGTGTAAAATGATGTATTGGCAATAGATACGCTTATAGCCACGAAAGTCATCACTAAATTTGACTAATTTGGATGGCCACGTTAAAAGTGTGCAGTTTTAATAAGAGGATTTTACAACTTTGTGTTGGGGGACGTAATTTAAGTGTTTAACAACAGCAATTTTGTCTGATTTCTAACCCTGTTTTGATGTAAAGTAAACGGAGTGGTGGAGTCGGAGTCGACTCCAAAAAAACTGGAATCGAACACCCCTACTATCATTGTCATGAATGATTTAGATGTGTTGTCATTGAGCCATGCATTGAGCTCATGAGATCAGTGAGTCCATTTATGAAATTTCCTCACTACTAAATATTCTACAGTCAACTATTAGTGGTATTATAGCAATGTGGAAGCATTTGGGAACAACAGCAACTCAGACACAAATTGGTAGGCCATGTATAATCACAGAGTGGGGTCAGCGTATGCTTAAGCGCAGTGTGGAGACGTCAACAACTTTCGGCAGAATCAATCGCTACAGACCTCCAAACTTTGTGTGACCTTCAGATTAGCTCAAGGACAATGTATAGAGAGCTTCATGGAATGGGTTTCCATGGCTGAGAAGCTGCATCCAAGCCTTATATCACCTAGTGCAATGCAAAGTGTCAAATGCAGTCGTGTAAAGCACGCCACCAGAATCTAGAGAAGTGGAGACGTGTTCTCTGGAGTGACATATCATGCTTCTCTGTCTGGCATTCCAATGGACACGTCTAGGTTCGGTTGCTGCCTGAAGAACGCTACTTGCCTGACTGCATTGTGCCAAGTGTAAAGTTTGGTGGAGGGGGGTTATGGTGTGGAGTTGTTTTTCAGAGGTTGGGCTTGGCCCCTTAGTTCCAGTGAAAGGAATTCTTAATGCTTCAGTATATCAAGACATTTTAGAAAATGCCATGCTCCCAACTTTATGGGAACAGTTTAGGGATGGCCCTTTCCTGTTCCAACATGAATGCGCACCACTGCACAAAGCGAGGTGCATAAAGACATGGATAAGCGTGTTTAGTGTGGAGGAACTTGACTGGTCTGCTGGTCTGCACAGAGTCCTGACCTCAACCAGATTGAACACCTTTGGGATGATTTAGTGCAGAGACTGCGAGCCAGGCCCTTCCCATCCAACATCAGTGCCTGACCTCACAAATGTGCTTTTAGAAGAATGGTCAAACATTCCCATAAACACACTCATAAACCTTGTAGAAAGTGTTCCCATAAGATTTGAAGCTGTTAGCTATAGGGTGGGCCAACTCCATATTAAATGCTACGGATTAAGAATGTCATTAAAATCATTAAAGATGTCATTAAAGTTCATGTGCAGATAAAGGCCGGTGTCCCAAAAAAATTAGCAATATATTGTTCTTTTGTGTTCAGCAGAAGAAAAAAAATGGAACAACTTGAGGGGGTGTAAGTGATGACAGAATTTTCATATTTGGGTGAACTAGTATCCCTTTAAATTATCACAAGTCACACAAAGCCACAATGAACATCTTTTGGACTTATAGTTATATGGGCTAATTTTATGATATTTTTTCCCCATTTGGGAGCTTAAATGATTAAAATAGTATTTAATAATTTAATTAACAACACTTCTTGTTGAGTAACTGATGCCAGAATGTGTGTGCGTGTGTCCTTGTTTATATTACATTGAAATGTCCCCATAAGGATAGTAAAACCTGAGATCACCAACATTGCCCTTTTTTCCATTACGTCTATGAAGAGTAACAAAGATAGTAAACCAGACGTGTCTGTCTGTCTGTCTGCGTGTGTGTGTGTGTGTGTGTGTGTGTGTGTGTGTGTGTGTGTGTGTGTGTGTGTGTGTGTGTGTGTGTGGACATCTTTTCATGAAACATGAGGACACAAATGTGTATAATGACATGGGTATGACATAGGTATTACAAGAGGGTGAAATATAAGGAAATTGGCCATGTCCCCACTTTTCATAATGTTTATAAATCATACAGGATGAGTTTTTTTTGAGAAAGTAAAAATATAGAATGCTTCCTGTGAAAGGTAGGTTTAGGGGCAGGGGCAGTGTAGGGGGATAGAAAACACGGTTTGTACAGTATAAAAATCATTACGCCTATGAAATGTTCCCACATTTCACAAAAATAATAATAATGTGTGTGCGTGTGTGTGTGTGTGTACAAGGAATAAGTGAGGACTGGATGCATTGATAACGGGGTGCTTCTTACAAAATGATTCAGGAGTTAACTGTGATCTTGTGGAATAAAAACTGATATGATTGTTTGAGTGTTTGTACACAAAACAGAGTTTGACACAGTCCTGACCTGGTTGAATAAAGATGGCTTAATCCCTGACAGCTGATGGAATCATTTTTGTTCAATCCTCTGCCTCTGATTAGCCCGGAGATAATCGGACACAGGTAAGTGACAGACGACCGGAGGTGGCAGTCTGTGTGATAACAACAGCCTCACTTCAGATAAGAGAACAGACTGATGCAATTGAGCTAAAGCTCTGGTTTTAGTTCTTCCAGCTGTAAGCCAATCAGCAGCCTTTACGTTCTTGACGGAGGACACAAAACATGCTCTTAGATCAGTCCGTTACAAAATCAGTCAGCACAGAGTCCAATCACGCCACCGCTCAGCAATCTGTTCAACAAATTGTGGGGCCTCATCCAGGGAATCAAATTTGTCATTCTGGTTGGACCACCAGAGCCTGTTTCTCAGTCCATCCCTGCTTCTTTTAGTAAAGTGAACATCTGCTGGCCTGCTGAAGCCACGACTCCTCAGTCACTCCCTCTCTCCGCATGAAAACAACAGGGACGTGCGAGCGGAGGGAGCCAGGAGAATCCTTTACAGTGCAGATGCTGCCAGTCCACCGCATGCTGCGATCTCATTCACACTGTTTTCCTGCACAATCAAGTGGGTGAGAGGCACACAAAAACACACCTCTATTTTCAACACTGCACAAGGAAAGGCTTGGAATGGAAAAATGTCTGTCTGAAGAAAAGAACTAAATAAGATGCATGATTGAAAGATATCCTCTCAGACATTCATTATAAAACAGAGAGAGAGGGAGAGAAAGATAAAGAGTGAAATGATCCGTTGACCAGGAGCATTGGAGCTCCTATGTAGCAACACTAGCATATGAAGCTACTTGGAATGAGAGACGTGACAGGGTCTTTGGGGGATATTCGAGTTGTTTTCTTCATGCCTCATGATTTTTTTTTCTTTGTGATTGGGAAGAATCGCAGCCTGAGCCGAGCTTGGGATTCAGCACACGATTAAAATTCTACCAACCCTGCATGGCCTCTGAAGCAAATCATTTGCCAGGTCCTGAGGGGGTTAAAGGCAACACATTTTACATATTAGTATCTATCAGCTGACACAATGCAAGGCTAGTGATGCCGACACAACAGACTGCTGCTTAAAACAACAGCAGCAAACATACAACACAAGTCGCTAAATCTTGTCCAAATTAAATACATATTTAGCCCTTAAAGGCACAGTTCACGTAAAATGTTTGCACATCCTGTCACAGAAATGAAATCCATTTGTAAATGAAATTAAAATTAGTGACTAATTGTAGATGCCCACTTGCCTACTAGGTGAAAAACAGTAGGCTATGTGAAAAGAGTTGTTATATTAATATTTATAAAACAGTTGGCAAAAAGTACATGGATGACCAACTTCAACTGCCAAGACTCCTAAATATGCATCTGATGGACATTTTACTTTCCCATTAGGCCACGGGAGAGTTGTCAATGGCAGTAAAACAACACAACTGACACTGACAGTCACTGACAATGACACCATGGTGGATGTATGTCGGAATTCAATTCATATTATACACAGTCCTACTACTTAGAATTACATGATTGTTTCGTCAATCATTATTACATATTCAGGGTCTTTAGCGACCCAAATCTATGTCTAACATCTGTACGGATCTATATCTGATGGATCTCTACCTATCGTGATAAAATAAAACACTCCTGATATTAGAGAAACAATTACAGAAGAATAAAATAAAACATATTTTGTTACCTTCTGCAGCTTGAAAGTGTTCAGCTTGAGCAGATGTTTTATATCTTTATCACTGTCCTCATCAGAGCTCAATTCCCAGTACATTCAGCATCTGGCTTATATTCGCTATCTCAAACATATTCTCAAAAGCATCATTTTCAGAATCAATATTTTGATCACTGACAGCTTCTTCACCTGATCCACCAAGTGACAATGGGCGCGTTTTGCACGCTCTTAAGTCGATTAAGCCCAAAAAGCCGACAATGAACATGGTCACGTAAACCCGTTTTCTTTTATCGGAATAAGGTCATAAACGGCTTAAGCAAACCAGTCGGGACAGGTAGTTTTTTGCCTCTTACCCTGATTTCGCACTACATGCAAACCGATTAACCTGCTTTCTGTCGGCTTATTGAAGTGCGCATGAAATAAGGACATACATCACAAACGCAGACTATTTTAAGACCCAGATTGTAAAGATGTGTTCTCATCTCATGCAGCAGAAGTAGAAGAGGTTCAGTCAAAACGCTGCATCTGTATGAGAGAATATGGTAATATGAGCCGCAAATCTTCCACTGACACGATGCACACTTTATTTAAAATCACAACTGATGCAAATTAGCCTAACATTTGCAATACTCCGGGTCAATACGGACATTATCATTTTCGTCGTCACAACAAGGAAACAACCCGATTTATTAATTTAAGTCATGTAAACACGGTTTACTTGCAATGTCAGTTTACTGGTTTGCATGTAAACAGGGAAAAATGGTTATTTCAATAAGCTGATATTTGTGAGTAATCACCTTACTGGTGTGCATGTATACGTGCTCAGTGACCCTAATATTTGATGATGTTCTTTGCAGTAAATCACTGAGTCATTTCAAATTTTGCTGATGATACTTCCTATTCTTTTATTATCTGCTTGTATTAACTGAAGCGTCACTTTATCAATGTGTCTTATTCATTGCCAGCTTATTTAAAAAAAAGTCAATTGCTCTTATTCAGTCATCAAAGATTGAATTATTGTTGTGCAGAAAGAAATAGTATATACACTGTTACACACCTCAGCGTAAGCAACCCTATACATTTTGTTTAAAAAAAATAATGTATGTACAAAAAATAAATGGGAAAAGAGGCATTCTTTTATAATAATTATTAAAATATGTTCATGGAAAGAACCATGCATTATGGTTCAAAACAACATTTATTATTATTATGAAAAAGATGTCTGCTTACAGCATAAATAATTTCTGATTAATTATGTAAATCATTAATTTAATTTAACAGGCCTTCAAATTGAATGGCTTTACAACAAGTTACAACAGATCAAAGGATACCAATTAATTATTCAGTGCTGATATTTCCATCAAATCCACTTCATCTCATTTTAGGTGCTGCACATGTGAATATAAATCTCTTTTCTCACTTTAAAACGTGTAACTTTTCCGTCCACTAGAGGGTGTCTGTTTAAAACAAGGGTGTAGCTTGATGACGCCAAGTTTGAGCTCAGAATCTTGGGACATGTGCGTCTCAATCAGCTTCCTATAGTTCAGTAGTGAGGGCACTGATGAGGGATTCAGCCCATTGCCTTATGTCCTAACCAGTGCCCTGACTATAGTGGACTAGCGATCTGTTTGAGACGCGCCCTAGGTCTTCACCTCACAGCCAGTGGAAAAGAATCGGGATAGGACTTAAATCGGGATAGGACGGGATAGGGCAGAAATCATGTTCATGGATGTGGTTGTTAACTTTATACTGTAGTATGAAGCAGGATAGACTGTTGTGGAGCTGAGCAAGGCCCCTGGAGTAGAGGTTAGATCGGGCTCAAAACATCGAGCCCAGCCCGGCCCGACACATTAACTGTATTTATGAGCCCGAGCCCGATTTAAACCCGACCATTGTTCAATACGTGGGCGTTTTGACGAGAACGAGCCTGTAATGAGCAAAGCACAGCGAAGCGGACTGATGAGGCTCATGATAAAACTACATTTAGTTTTCAGTTTTCTCCACAGTGACAGTACAGCCGAATAACATGTTTCATGTTTAACACTTTGAAGCTGCTTTGAAACAATAGTCATTGTAAAAGCACTAATAGGCTATGAATAAAGTTGACTTGACTCCGCTCAATAATCCGCAGGCGCACGCTCATGATCCGCTCACCGGTAAACTGATGTTTGCTCAAATCCAGCTCAGACATTTATCTGTAGCTTACTTTGTTGTTGCCATTAAACAATGTGTTTTTTCCTTCATATTTATGTTTAAATATTATAATATTATTTTTACATATTTCATCTGATTATGATGAGTGAAAAGATGCGAGTGCGTCAGAAATGATTTTGGTGGTTATATTTAGTTTAATATTAATTTTGTTTTGTAGAAAGCATTTATTTCGTTTTGTTTAAATTGTATCTTAATTTAAAAAAAGGTTTCTTAGGCCAATTGCCTGGATTTAATAAATAAAAAGCAAATAGCAGACTATAATCGTGAGGTGAAGTCGTGGGAGTGATTGCTTTCATTGCTCATGAACTAGAGCGCGCGTCTCATAAATAAACCGAAACTCAGCAGGATATACTTGCCTCACAGACATGAGAAATATGCTTATAGAAAGCTTGAAATGACCGCTTTTAAACGAAACGATTCGAAGATATTTAATTAAGCAAAGTGCAGTGTTCACGCGAGCAGCTCTTGACACAGAGCGTTTCTGTTTATAATGCTGTGCTCCATCACTGCTCGAGCTGTGAGTTTAACACGCATTTTTACACTAATCCTGACTTGTGCAACTTTGTAGCCTACACATTTGTTTCTTAGTTGTTGTATTAGTTCTTACTTTGCTAAATATGTATATATAATTTCTGATAATAGCATAGCTTTCTGCCCACCCAATTAGACTAGTAAAGTAGGCTAATGATTAAAAAAACAAACGCTTGATATCACGGGCCCGGCCCTACCCGACCCGAGGATAGTGCAGGGAAATCTCAGCTCGACCCGGCCCGTGGGTCGGTTCGGGTCGGGCTCGGGCAGAGAATCTAAACTCTACCCTGGAGCGATTGTTGCCGAACACTCGGCTCGCGAGCAACGGGACTTATATTATGACGTAACAGTCACTGGCACGATTTCCATTTTTCCTGTCATGAGTATGAGGTAATGCAGCTCTGTTTATCATATTAGATACATTTAAGTGTGTTTAAAATGATGTTATGACATTACTCTGTGCGTTCACTCAGCGGCTGCTGTGACACTTGTTGTACACACTTCTAAGAGTAAAGCGTTTCTGCAAAATAAATCAGGAAACCGAGGGTAATGCAGAGATGACGCAATTGAAAGGACTCCCTCAGACGTCCCACTTCCTTGGTTAAATAGCAATTTTCTTACAATTTACAAATAGTTGGAAACATTTGGGGTATCGTAATAACGCAACTGAACAAAATATATGTAACAGTGGCCTAGTCATTTAGTTACAAACTTACATAGTTTGCACCTTTAATTTCATAAGTCTCAAATTGTATCAGGAAGATGTTTGTCAAGGCATTGTTTACTTTAACATGAGGTAGCATGGTAATCACCACTACAAATTCTCAATGGTGAGAGACCATTACAAGCTAAGCCATGTGTTGAAGCATCAAAACCTGGAATGGACTTTGTGTCCTGTTTGAAGAGGTGGTGCTAAATTTAGGATGACATCTCATTGGACTTTCTGGACAGATACCAACACACGCACTTCAACAAATCTAAAAACATTGACATTGACTCACTCCTTGGCTAGGGGATGTCCCTGATCTGTAAAAAAAAGGTACAGCAGCAAAACATTCGTCTCAGTTTCTCTTTCTATCCACAGAAGCCCCTGGAGAAGGGCAGGCACAGCCCCACCATCTGCTAACTGAGTCTGAAAGAGCCAGAATGGCTGCCAGGACCCAGATGCCAGAACTGGGCAGCATGAAATCCATGCATGATAAACCTGCAACTGTACCTATTACCTCTTCCACACTATTCAATTTGTGATGCTTGGAGCAAGAATAATAGTGTCAGAAGACCATAAGGACCTAATTGGTGCATATATCAATAGAATGTCAGATATGTATTCACTTAAACAACATGGAGGCAACAGAAAAGGGCTGTACCACATGTATAAAGTGTATTCTCGTTTATAGACATCTACCAATGTTTTTTATGGGAATACCAGACAGGAGATCATCATGGTCCAGTCTATAAATTAGTCAGAAACCTTTGGATAATGCCAAATGTGGATCTCAAATTCAAATATCAGTCAGAAGGGATGGTTTTAAAGCTAAAGGGCACATCCCCATCTTCCATTGGCTAAATAAAAAGATAGTCTCGCCCCAAACTAATGCTATAGAGTTATAAGCAATGAAGCAAACTACCAGCAATGAGGTGAATCACAACATTACCAGAAGTGGAAAGAGTAACAAAATATTCTACTCGAGTAAAAGTACAGTTACTTCAATGTCTAAAAATTTACTCAAGAGTAAAAAGTAACTCATTTAAAATGTAAAAGTTACTTAGTTACTTTTTTTAAACTCTCCCCTGTAGGGTTGTGATTAGAATGAGATTTTCACGATATGACAACTATCTCAGAAAACATCAAAAAACAATTATTGTACCTATTATTAAATGATGGTTATTATAACTAGTTAAAATGATCTTTGAATGAAGATGATTGTTTGTTTTTTTGGGGGTTTTTTTTGGTTGAACAAATGCTTTATTATAACAAACTTAACCATTTGTTTATTTTGTTTATTAAAATTTCAATAAAACATGTCTAATAAACTAAATTCAATAAATTATTATGAATTAGAACTTATTTTTATCATTGATTCGTTATGTTTAAATGTTTAAGAATAGAGTCCTGTAAGTAGTAGACGGAGCAGAGCATTCACAGAGACAGAACAAGCAGATCATATATTCATATAGCAATGTTTTGTGCTTTAATATTCCCAGACCATGTCGCGATTTGATTTGTTTCTGGGCCTACAACTCTACTTTCGAGTTTTTCGTTCATCCACCAGTTTGCGTGTATTACGTGAATTCTACCTTGTAATGTAAAGTTAATGTTTATGACTGGATTCCGGGATTCCCTCTGCGTCACAGAAATCAATCGGCCTTAAGTTATAAACATACCTTTATCTGCACAGAGGGATGTGTTCCCGAACATGTTCTATGTGTTTCTTCATTTGCATCCACATTTTGTGCAAATTTGATATCCTCCAGGACAACACCACGTTATTTTTTTCTATATCCAAAGTATTTACATACTAGTCAGGGGTTAACGATGGCGTTTTGCTTTCACCTGGGTCTGCGTCACTGACGTCTGTCTTGTTCGTCTCCATCTGACATTTGCGCGCTCGTTCTCTGGATCTCTCCTGCGCCCCGCGCCCTCTATTCAATATAGTCATTTCCGGATCGCGTTTTTTTTCCTCCCCTCTTTGCATTAATGATTTATTTTTTACTCAGTAACGGATGTGGTTTAAAATGTAGCGAAGTACAATACTTCAATCAAAATGTACTAAAGTAAAAGTAAAATTACATTTATTTTAAACTACTTAAAAAAGTAGAAGTACACAGAAAAACTACTCAATTACAGTAACGCGAGTAAATGTAAATGTAATTCGTTACTTTCCACCTCTGAACATTACAAACTTTGTTTTGCAAAAAAAAATTTTTTTTAAATTTGACAAAAAGGCAAGACAGCTTTAGGGAAACTGCAATATCATGAAACATTAAATCTATTAATTTAAAGATAGCATACGGAAACAAAACTTTTTTACTTGTATTGCAAAATATGCATTTTATGCATGCATATATTTAAGTCATTGGAGAGCATTGGGAAACTGAATCTACATGTACATTTGCAGTGCTGATGAAGAGTGGGCTGGGGCTAAAGAGTCATGCCATGATTCTCTGATTGGAGGAATTTTCTCTGCAGAATATTTTTTCCCAACAGGAATTCCACTCTTTAACGTCATTATTTTAGTTAAAAATAATGCGGGCAGATGGCTTCAACAAAAGCATATACCATCGATTAACAACCTTGTAGCTCACAGTGGGTATGCCTTTAAAGGTTTATAAGTTATAGTTCAAAATAGTTCAAAGGAAAAAAGGTTTTTACTTCCAGAACCAGACTGTTGCACTCTATTGATTGAACCAGTCTTGCCGTGCTGGACTGATCGAACCTGACACGGCAACAAATCAAAAGAGAGCATTTTAAAAAAGAGAGATTTTTTAGAAAGCAGACAGCAGATCTTTGCAGAGATGTTCTATCCAATTAGGGCCATCTCTCCTCTTGTCCCTCTCTACTCCCCCCTTTATCCTCTATCCTTTCTTTCTGTCTTGTCTTCGCCCTCTGTGCACCTCTTTTCACCTCCGTTGGCATGGATAAGACAATCTAGGACTACTCCTCTGAGTTCTCTGCATTTTGCACCTTTGCAAAATCATAGGGGAGGAAAGGGGAAAGAAGGAGAATGTTTTCAAAGAGAAAGAAGAAGGAGAAACCGTAAAGAGAGAATGAGGGGGAAAGAGAGAAATGGGGGGGGGGCACGTCAGCGCTGCTGAGAAGAACCTAATTTTCCAAGACCATCTGTTACCAGTCCCTGAGCTGAAAGCTCCATTTATGTCATTCTTACCACTGTCACACAAGCAAAGAGTCCTCTCTACTGCTGCATACACCACAACTCTGACTCTTTCATCAGCAACTCACTGCCATTGTAACAATCATATGGCAGATTTATAGCCCAAACATAATACAATATTTAAGCAATAACTCACGTGCAAGAGTGCTGTTGTTCCAAATGCAGCTGTAATGCGAATTGCATTACAGCCATGCTGATATTTAGACCGAACTGTTTGATTGTCAGCGTGCTGTTGCTTTTAAAACAGTTCAATAAGCTGGAACTTTTAATATGGAGTAACTTATATTTTACATACAGTATAGACAATTGCCTATTTATATTGCCTATAACGAAAATAATGAACTAATGAATTAAAACCAAACCAGCGTTAAACTGAGCACAATTCGTCTGTGATCCACACACATTTTTTTTTTTTATTCAATGAATCGGTTGAGTGAATGATTCAATGACTTGCTCAAAGTTCCATTCTTCCTGTCTTAGCTAAAACATACACCTGTGTATGCTCACTCATGACTCCTCAGGAACTCGTCTCCTCGCTGTGCATTTTAACTGAGATGTCCTTCAAGATGGCTGAATTCCATCGGATTCTGAGACACGGGCTAGAGGAAGGAGGAGCGAAGAAACAAGAAAGCCCTGTGTATAATGGCACACTTCTTATGCACTAACGGTCTTGTGGACTTACAATGGCACATCCCAATAAAGGCCGTGTCACAAATGGCACCCTAAACCCTCACGGTCTTCCTCTGAGTCCGCACTTTCACAACGTAATGCCGCTTTAACTGCCAGGTAGAAGTCCTCTGCGTAGCTCGCAAACTTGCACTGAAGTGCGCATCGAGGGTGCATAGCAGCCGTCTTTAAGCCTAAATGAAGAATGGGACACCCTACGGTCTTGTGGAATTAACGGACACGCGCACACAATGGCCATTGTAAGTTCACAAGACCGAACGTGCACATGAAGTGTGCCATTTGGGACAGGGCCTAAGTCCATGAGACTGTAGGGTTTCAGATGGGTGCTCGTGAGCGCGCCCTTGCAGTCGATATGCGCCCTTGATGTGCACTTTTGCAGACGCGACCTCCGAAGCAGACCTCTTCCCGACAGTCAAAGTGGTGTTACGTCATGAAAGTGCAGACTTGTAGGAAGCCCGCAAGTGTTTAAGGAGGCATCTAGGGCCAATCTGAGTAGCACCCTTGGTTAATTCCTGAATGAATCAGTGCTATTTTAACAAATCGGTTGAATAGGGACTCACTCATAAGGACTCTTGTCACCACCTACTGGTGTAATGATGTAAAGGGAACCTGAAATAAACAAACAGAATATTGCAGTATTTATTATAAATGATGTATCCATGCACATCATTATTTTTTAACTCATGTACCCTCATAATATTTAATCAAAAAAACTTCCCTTCCCTCTTGCAGCAAAATCTTCTCTGATGGCGTGTTTACTGGTGCGAGGATGGGACTTTTGTGTGCAATCTCCATTTACTAATCATTACAAAAGGGCTACAAACATGTAATGTGTGGGCAGCATAAGGACTTACATGCTTTTGGGAAATTAAAAACATTTGACAGTCAAGTGAAAGGCCAAAAAACTACAAAAAGTTCCAGTGCTGTTGGACTGAAAATCAGCTAATAAAAGTCAATAACTAGAACTAAAAAATAATATATAAATAAAATCGGGAAAAAGTTGGCATTTTCCAAAAATACCACAGCATGATAAATTATATCAGAATGTACATCAATGCATCCTGAGGCAGATCTAAAACTGTTTTATTACTCTGCACTGTTATCCCTGATATAAAGCATAAAATATTTAAAGCTGCCAGAACTGTTACTCTGTACATTTTTATATTATAAGTCTGAAATGTAGCGAAGGAATGAAGAGGACTGACAGAGTGAATAGCTGAGAAACAGAGACGAAAGACAGCAGGGGGTTAAGAAATTGGCATGGAAAATGGAAAAGGCCGTGCGTGCTGTGTTCAAAGCACTGCCTGAACATAGTAGTTTACCTGACTGACTTTTTCTTATTGATGGGCGCTGGATTGTTTGCACTATACTGTGACTGGGTGAGACACTCCTTTAATCAATTTGTGGGGAGATCACGCTGTAACCTTTGCAGCGAGGTGCAGGGGTGGCCAGGAGATATCGAACATAAGGGCGCCCACACACTATTGAAAAGATGTCTGGTTAGCCTAAACAACAACTTACAAAAACTCTGTTTCCATGCATAATAGTTGTATGCTATCAGATCATCAGGTTGTCACTTGTTATAAAATGTATTTCGGTTTCAAAAATATGCAGAATGAACACAAATATATAATTTCTGTGTCATCAGTTTTTGCACTTTTTGATCTAGCGATTTTTAATTTTTTAAGTTTAAACAAATCTGTAAAATGTACACAATGTACGGCACATTGTACTATTTGACTGAATTATCTAATAATCTAATTAGCTGCCAGTACTTTTTTTTCTTTTTACAGTGTATAGCAACTTTTTCAGCTCTGTCAATAATAGGAAATGCTACTTCAGCATCAAATCAGCATATTACAATGATTTCTGAAAGAGAATGTAAAACACAGAGAACTGGCTGCTGAGAAAATTGTGTTTACTGTATTTTTGTTAAAATAAAGCACCTTTGTAGCCTAAGCATTAGAAACGTATTTTTAAATATTATATATAAAATTAAAATAAAAACTTTAGGACAGCAGTATATGTAGGACTTGGTCTAGACGGTCACTTTAATGGTCCAGTTTACCTGAATTCACCTTACATCAGGTCACAAACCCTTGACAAGTAGGCCTATTATGGACCTTAGGTTGAAACGTTTTTGAGTTTTAAAATATTATCTAACTATTATTGTGCCCTTGGGAAAATACTCTGTTATGACTGTTGATATATTAAGAAAATAACCATGTGTCCTGATACCTGTTGATATGTAGACTAGGCCTACCTGAGTCCTGACTAGAAAATAATAAGATAATTTTCACAGACGGAGAGGTTGGTGAATAAAATGTTTCTGACTGAAAATACAGGAAAGTCAACGAAACCTTGTGTTTTGTTCTTCACAGCACACTGAGACAGACACCAAGGGCATTTCAACTCAATCGACCTACTTAAGAGTTGGTCAAAGTAAAGTGTGTCATAAGCTCAGTTTCACAGAGAGAGAGAGAGAGAGAGAGAGAGAGAGAGAGAGAGAGAGAGAGAGAGAGAGAGAGAGAGAGAGAGATCTGCTGTCAAGTCATATTGCAATGGTCACATCGCTAGCCAATTAAGTTTTCCTCCGGTTAAGCCATTGCTACCTCTTTAAATGTGTAACCTCAAAGAGTGTCATCATCTGCATGCATCTTTTGTCATCAAGGACCTCTGCTTATATGCAAATTTTAAAAGGTCGTAGCTCGTAGTCAATGTGATGACGATGCTAAAATACAACTTTTAGCTGACCATTTGCTTTGAGCGGATAAAAGTTAAACACCAGCCCGATGAAAGCAGACTTCTACCGGTGCATGAAAACTATGGTTTTCTTCTAACGGCTTCGCACTTGGCAACAAGACCACGACAAACTCAAGTGCGTGTAGAACACAAAGCAAAAAGGAAACCCCGCTCTGCTATCGCCACTCACAAAGAAACATGGAAGAACATGCGACAGAGCAGAAAAATTGGTTATAATTCAGTGTGATATTAATGATATATCGTTCTCAGACGTGACATTCGTTTAGAAAAACCAAACTGGCAGACGCCAGGTTCGCAGACGTGGAGAAACAGGAGTGTTTTGACATATTAAATGACTGCAGACAGCGGTGCGCTCTCCGCTCTGCATTCAGCCCACGTTTCCGGAACATTCTGAGCGCGCTCCTGTGGCTCTGCCTGACCCACCGCCAGCCCTCCTCAGATCACATTCAAAGTGATTGTGCTGTTCAATATTTCATTGACATCAGCCTCAAAGATTGTTGCTACAGTGACACCAGACATAATTATTTTTTACCACAGTCTTTTTTTAGATGTTTTTACCCCCTCCTCTCCCTGGCTCCAGCCATTCCTGTGGAGAATTGTTCTGCATAAATCAGCTGGTGGAATATTGAATCAGCCTCACCACAGGGAATGTGTTTTTGTGTGGTAGGCTGTGTGTGACTGATTATCACAAAGAGTCAATGCTCAAAACCAGGCAAACAGCGCCGCTCAGTGGGCAGCTGTGAAACACAAAACATGAATGAACATATTCAGTCATCGTCACACGTACTCATGTGGTTGCAAATGCTAACCCGTATTAGTAGCGAAACACAGAATAAAACATTTTTAAGAATATGACTATTTAAATCCAAAATATCAGACATCGTTAACGATATTTTTGACTAGAAGAAGAAAAAAGGCTGTTTGAACGACATGGGCGAGTCATTTTTATGCCTGTCAGTGATTGACATACATCTTGACTGAACTGGGAGGTTTGACATCAATACGGTTCTGGTGTAACACTGATTATTTGCCTTAGCCTACAGAAATCATATTGCGCGGAAAGAGCGCCGCCATAGGCGTCATAATACAATTCATATTGCCCAAGGTAAGGACATCTGCCAGGCAAATAAGTGTCATAATGCCATGCAAACCTAGAATCCTTGGGGGAACATTGTTATCCACTTTGATTATGTGCATATTTAATCATTTTTACAGGCATACTAATGAAATACTCTTCAAAAAATGTAGAACAGGTCTTGCACGCACGTTGCATAATATCCACGAAACTGAATAAATCAATGTCGGCATCCAGCCTTAGATCAACAGTTTTATTGGAGGGGGGTCAGTTTAGTCTAAATGCCAAAGAAACATTGAAACAGATCTGCATTTAATCTACATCGTCAAATGTAATATGAGGCCAATTAGTGTGAAGAACTAAGTTATTAGTATTACATATGCAGACTTGTGATACTAACTAATGCACAGTGGCACTTGTATCAGAGCACAGTGCACGCTTAGTAGGCTATGTGCCGTGCAATGCACCTGTGCGTGTTGGCAATAAAATATTCCTCGGAGAAATGCTATGCCCCGAGGAAAGAACACAGAGGCATACAATCTTCAGATTTCCCCCTCCGGTTCACTGTTTTTATGAATCACAAATCAGTAGGCCAACACAGCTCTCTGCAGACAGGGGCCCTGGGTTACTGTGGTTACATGGGAACCCTGCAGACATCATTTGCACAAAGACTGTCAGACTTTTAAAAGTCACAAAACCAGTAAAATACACTACATTCATTATGTGATTTAAAAAATCCTGTAAAAAGGCATATTTAGAAATGTAACACTGAAGCCATTCGGAGATCTCCTGATTTGGTACTCAAATATTTCTTTCCGTACTACATGTTGAAAATTTGGTGCTGTTTAATATTCTTGTAAAAACTTGTATTCACTGAAAACAGTATTCGTTGACTAATGGAAGTACAACATAACAGCAAAGAAATTTCTTTTGCACATTTTTCTTTTTGATCTGTTTAATGGCACCTTGCTGAACTGCATTGATTGCTAAAAACTGCTGTCTTTCTCTAGCTGACGTAAGGAAGACCCTGTTTAACACACGTCCTGGCAACATACCTACTTGTGTACTGAGAGATTGGGCTAAACAGCTTACAGATGTCTTAACAGACATCTTTGAAGTCCATCACCATCATACCTGTACCAAAGTATTCACATGTCCTGTCTGAATGACTACCGTTCCATAGCACTGACCCCAATCATGAAGTGCTTTGAGAGGTTAGTAATGCCCCAAATCAAGCCTAGTCTCTTTAACACACTCGACCCACGTTTCCATACCGTCCAAATTGCTTCACGTATGATACAATATCTAGGCTCACCAATATAATCACCATAGGCTGGAGCAGAAAAATTATTAGAATGCTGTTCATCAATTTTAATTTAGCATTCAACACAATAATCCTACATTATCTCAACAAAAAGCTAAAGTTGCTGGGCCACAACACCTGCCCCAGTAACTGGATCCTGGGCTTTTTAAGTCTGTGTCAGCTGCAACACCACTAGTACTACTACACTGAGCACAGGTGCCCCACAAGGCTTTGTGCTCAGCCCACTGCTCTTCACACTGAAGACTTAACGACTGCACAGCCAAGTTCAGATCCAACTAGGATAGGCCTCATCAGCAACAATTAAACCCTACAGAGGATGTGGCAAAGCTAGTTGAATGCTGTGGTGTAAACAACCTTGCTGTCCCTCAATGTGGAGGTTGTGATGGACTTGAAAACTCTTAACCACCCTTCGTTGACAGCTTGAATGTGCAGAGTAATCAGCAGTTAATTCCCAGGTGACCGTGATGCATATCAAAGAAATCTCTCACCCTGACCACCAATTCTACATCAATCTCCTAGGCGGCTCAGCAGCAAATCCACTTCCTGCGCCGCCTGAAAAGAACAAGTCTCCCTCCACCCATCCTCACCACTTTCATCAGGGGCACCAATGAGAGGGGGCTGGCCAGCTTCATTACTGTTTGGTATGGGAACTGCAATGGTGCAGACCACAAGACCCTACAGTGGACAGTGAACAGCTGGACATATTCCTTATTCGATGCTCCAGCAAAGCCACCAGCATTGGTGAAGGACCCCACCCACCCATTCCAGACTCCTATCATTAGGAAGACAGTACAGTACCATAGTCTAATCTGCCAGACTCCCATCAAAGCAGAAACATTTCAACACCATCCCCTTGTGGGTCTATGTAGATTTATATAGGCTGCATATAATTTGTTTGTTCATACATTTAAAGTAGCACAGTGGTCTCTTTTGAGGTACATTTCATTCCTTTGTATTTCGCCAAATACAGTGGATTATCAATAAAAGTCCCTTGAACTCCAAGAGCTAAAAGCTACAAGCATCAGAACCAAAATATCAAGTCAAACCATCTTTTTATGGTCCAAAATAGGAAGGCAGTCAAGAGTGAAATTGAGCTGAAGGTAGCAGGTGATGCTACAGAATTGTTGTTAGATTCACTTTGCATATAGCTTGCCGTTGTAAAGTAACAAAATCCCTCCAGGCTTAGATATTATATTTTATATCTACATTAATAGGAGTCCTTTGATATTTAACCTTCAAGCAGAACATGGAAATCCTGCATTTCTGATTAAGCACTCAAAGACATCAGGAATCACTTTTTTTAAAGAATTTATTTGTTGACAATGTACAAGAACATTTTCAGGCCGATGGTCTTTCCTGGACGTCTTACTGTAAAATTAAAGAAAAGACATTACAGTGAGATTTATACAACATTCCAACAGTTTTAAACTACATGAAACTATTACAAAAACTACCTACACAATATCCCTAAATATCGCATTGATCAATGACAAACACACACTTCAAGGTTGAGTATAACTGAGGGACAGGTTGTTTCTGAATAATCGAGTACATGGGATACGGTCACACTTGCAGACATGCAGTCAAGGGACTGGTTTACCTTAAATGAGTGAATGCTAACCACACACAGCATGCCACAAATTAGTAGCGACTCATCAATTTTAAGTACCTATACAAATTTTAAAATCTTTTTATTTGAGTTAGAAACACAGAATCCTTTAAATATCTGCAAGTGGGGTGAGCTATTAGGACTGAACATGCAGAGCACTTCCAAGTAACTGGTAAAAGTGGATCACATCAGCACACCATGCCGATTGCCACGCTACCTTCTGAAACCTCAAGCCTTTTACTTCTGTAAAGATCCAGGGGAGGCAAAAAAGGGCAAAAGATTGGACAAAAATGAGAACTTTTAACTAACACTATCAATGTCTAGAAATGCTCTTTGAAATACAGACTTTCATGCTGGGTATGTGAACTACGCCCCAGAAAACAGTCTGTCGATTGAATTTGCCAATCGTTTTCAGAGAGCAATTGTAATATAGGTTGTTCTACAGATTACTACACAGTCCAGCACTTCACTACTAGTGAGCACACTACTTTTACTACTCATGAGGGATTAAACAGCTGATTATAAGAATTATTTCCAACCACATCAATAGCATTAGCTATTAACATAGCAGCTAAATGTTTGGAGATAACTTTTTTTAGATCACTCCAGACTCTCCTTCCACAGCAGTTAGTCTACTTGTGAAAGTATTTACCTTCTAAAGTCCAGATGTACATTTGATAAAGGAGGAAAGATGACAGGTTACATTTAACCAAGACAATGATGACAAAAACAACTGTGATGGGCAGCAAAACAAAAAGTGGAACAGGAACTGATAAAACAAAACGGAACCATACCTTCTTGCCAGCAGCACCAACAGACGCTTTCTTGATGCCTCTGACTTTCTTCATTCTGTTCTTGCGTTCCTTGCGCTGTTTTCTAGATGTCTTTTTCTTCTCATAAAGGCCATGCTGGGGAGAACAGACAGCTTTACAATACATGCCTTAACCCTTAAATGCATACCGACGTCATTCACTACCCTGCTCATTATTTTTTTAAAGTTAGACATCAACCTTCTTAGTATTCCTCAATCAATCCATTTTAAACAATATAACAAGAAAAAAAAATAGAATTATAATTGAATGCCTTTTTTTTCACTAGTTTTTTGTCAAAATTGTATAGGGTCGCTAACAACCCGAGGTGTGTAGGATTGTACGTTTTTTTTTTTTTTGCACAATGATGAATTAATCTATAATGATGACATAGGGCACAATTCACCTTTATTCCACAAGGTGGCAATGTCTGATACGCAATGATGAAGTGACGTTTCACTCATAGTTACTCTGACAGAAAACGAAACAATAATAAATATAATCTGCAAAACTTGAAATGGCTAAGTGATTTACTGCAGGGAGGAAGTACTAAACACAATCAAATATTAGTGTCACTGTCTCTTGATGACAGATGTGCTCAAGAAGCTGTCAGTGATCAAAATACTGATTCTGAAGACGTTGAAAAAGAGTTTGGAGAATATGCTCGAGATCGCGAATATGGGGCAGATGCTGAATATACTGATAAACGAACTCTGACGAGGACAGATGATGATGGTATTAAACATCTGCTCACACTGAACCCTTCCAAACTCCAAAAGGTAACAAAATAGTTTTTCTTTTATTCTTCTGTGTTACTCTAACATCAGGAATTTTATATATCACGACAGGTAGAAGTCTATCCATGTTAAATATAGATCCGGGTCGCTAACGACCCGAATATGTAAGAATGTTTGGCGAAACAGTCATGCATTTAAGGGTTAAATGTTTGATCTTCAAGTTGCCAATGCTCTAAATTAAACTATCCACTTCAAGCAAGCATCTAGGGCTGCATGATTTAAGGAAAAAAAAAGTCTTAGTGATTTTTTAGATTATACATTGAACTATAAAATTACTATTAAACCTAAAGAACTGTTACTTTTGTAAATACTAATATGAATGTTTTACGGGTTCGTTTACCGTTCGGCGCTTAATGAATCGTATGCGTATCGATTCATGATTCGGATCTTGTGTCAAACCGCCAAACTACTGAATTCACATGACTTTAGTGATCTGAACCACTGATTCACAACGGTTCAAAGCGGTGTTTTGAAATCGGCCATCACTATACAAGTCATTATTTAGGTTTTTGTGCACACAAAAACTGTTCTTGTGGCTTCATAGAATTAATTGTAGAATCCCTGTAGTGAGATGGACTTTGTAACGACGTCTCCAGTGCCTTTTATGGGTTTTGAGAGAGGAAATTACATTGTGGCCAATGGAGGTCTTTCTGAGCCATCGGATTTCAACAACAAAAAAATCTTAATTCGTATTTTTAAAATGAACAGCGGTCTTACGGGTGTCGAACGACATGAAGTAATTAATGACAGAATTTACATTTTTGGGTGAACTAACCCTTTTAAAAAAATCAAGTAAAAAATAAACAGTACAACAGTCAAAATTATATGTATGGTCATCTTAATTTCCAAACAAACAAGCAATTATTTTGCACAAAAAGCCCTGTTGAAAACAGCTGGGTTAAGAAGTGCTTCTCACTGCAAGTCTGAGAAGATGGCTGGCACATGTTGTATTCCCAAAAGCTTAAGTAAGTAAATGTAGATACAGATCATATTTTTAGTTAAATTGCAGCCATTACGTTTTAATAAAACACCAAGATTCCAGTTATTCGATTGATCGTGCAGCCCTACAAGCATCAATAAATGGCGTACCCTTTGCAGCCTGTATTTGGGCTCATTTTTCTTGGCGTAGTCCAACGAGTCGTAGATCATGCCAAACCCTGTTGTCTTGCCACCACCAAACTGAGTTTTGAAGCCAAAGACGAACACCACATCTGGGGTGGTTTTGTACATTTTTGCAAGCTTCTCCCTGATCTCTGTCTTGGGGACTGTTGCTTTGCCTGGATGCAGGACATCAACAACCTGAAACAATAATAGTAAAGCATGAGCAAACATGCCAAAAAACCAACCTAACTTATAGTACGCCAGTATACAAAATTTGCCAACAATTTACCATTTGCTTCCTCTGAAGCAGCCGGTTTGTCATAAACTTTCTGGTCCTGACAGTGACAGTGTCATTCTGCAAAAAGAGACAGGTTAGAAATATAAATCTAACACACAACTGATAGCTTCAGTTAAAATACTGAGGTGCAACTGAATTGAGCTAACTTGATGGTAAACATGCAGGAAAGCATTCCTCAAAGAGCAGACATGACAGCCCCATTTCTTACTCTAAACAGTTACTTGACAATTATGCACCATTACAAACTCAAAAGTATTTCTTAGTAATATTCCAAATGAAAAGAGGGTGTCATGGATAGATATAGACTAACCCTGTGCAGTGCAGACCATATTTTATAAGCATGAAACCATGGTTAGCGCATTAGCTACATTAGCTTGATGGGCTACAATACTAAATACTGGGTCCAAACTGATATGTATCTTATATTAGGTTACGCGTGTATGTTTACATTGTAAAACTTGTATTGCTCCTAGCCACTGTGTAACAGTAGCACGATGGTAAGAATTGAGACACCATCAGCTTACGGTCTACCGAAAATCTAAGTTTGTACACATTATATCTTCTAAATGAAACAGTACATTTTTATTATATATCCGTAGTGAGCTTTACGCTCACACTGGCATTATAACATCGTTGGATGGTGAAGATTTAGTCAGATTTTCTTTATCATTTGTGCACAGTCGACTCACCATCTTGGCGTCGGCTCGCTCAGGGACGAGGAAAAGGAAGAAGGACCTGTAGGTGCCCGAGATTATGCCTGCGCGGTTGGATAGTATATTGAGGTACTGCCTGACTATAAAGAGATGCTAAATAAATGTTATTTTTAAAATTTGTTTAAATAATTTGTATTTTAAAGATAATATAAGATAAGACTGAAAGTTATATGTGAAAGTGAGAAAAAGGTGTTATATTGCCATACAATATCCATTAGATCAATAAATTAATTGTTATCATTTGTAAGTCACGACTGTTTTAAATTTAAATGTTCTAATTAGCCATCTGGACTGACTTGTCATATAACTAAAAATGTCAAATAAGATAATTCTACATTTTTTTTATTAAACAACGAGTAGTAGGCTAATCATTGATGTTATAGAATTCCGATTCTCTACAGCTAGGTGTCAGTGCTAGGTAATAGCCCACCATTAAATTACCTCGGACCTTTAGATAAAACACACATTTTTACCTGTAGACTATATATAATTAATTATATATATAGATTCTTCTCTCAGATGCACTTCACTGAGCTACTTGTGTCTGTGTGGTTTGTCAGTCTTTGTCAATTTGGGTGACATTAGGCATAACTAGCCTAGCGGTCATAAGTTTGGAAACATTACTTATTTTATTGCTTTTGAAAGATTTGAAAGTGTATGCCTGTGATGCAACATTTTTTTAACAGCTATTTATCCAGTCTTCAGTGTCACATGATCTTTCAGAAATCAATATGCTTATTTTATATTCAGTTATCAATGTCAGAAAAAGGCTACTTATTTTTATTTATTTTTAACCTGAGATATTTTTTTCTGGATTCACTGATGAATAAAAAGTTACAAAGAACAGCATTTATTCAAAATAGAAATCTGTGCTAATAATATACATTTTTAGGCTACTATAGGCTAACTTTAAAAAAAACACTATAATAATTTAACACATCCTGAATAAAAGTATTAATTTCGTTCAATAAATAAATATTGTTTCTTTAGCCTATATATTCACTGTATAAATAAATAAATAAATAATAATAAAATGTCTCTAATTGAAAGTTTTCCAGTGACTGATCACATCTAAATTTTTCAGTTGGCCAAATTTAAATTCTGTGAATTGATGCAATTTAATTCACAGAAATTCGATTCGGCCTACTGAAAAATTTAGATGTGATCAGTCACTGGAAACATTTTAATTGGAGACCTGATTTTTTTTTAGTGTGGTTACATATAACAAACATTGTTACAAAAGATTTCATTTTAAATAAATGCTGTTATTTTTAAACTTTTTATTCATCAAAGAATCACGTTATAACAAATTGATAACAAATCAGCATACTAAAAAATTTCTCGAGGATCATGTGACTGTAAAGTATCACTACAATTTTAATTAGGCTACACTAGTAAACTGAAAGTAATGGCTGATGAAAATTCAGCTTGCATCACAGAAGTAAATTATATCTTAAAGTAAAGTAAAACGGAAAGCAGTTATTTTAATAATTTATTGTAATAATATTTCACTATACTATACTACTGTTTTAAATTAATCTATAAATCTTGCCAGAGCATGGTGGCTCAATGGTCCCCCAGGAGGTCTTTCTGTGTGGAGTTTGCATGTTCTCCCTGTGTCACTGTGGGTTTCCTCCAGGTACTCCGGTTTCTCTCAGTCCAAAGACATGCAGATTATGTGAAATGAAGTGAAAATTGCCAGTGTGTGTGTGTGTAAGAGCCCTGTAATGGACCGGCCATCTTTCCACGATGCTTGCCTCTGGCCCTTGCCCTATGCAGAAGTCGGTAACGCTTTATTGCACAGTGTCCTTTTTACACCTTATTATTTGAAATTATGCATAATTACATGCAATTAACGCTAAATCAAACCCAAATCCTAACCCTATACATGTGGTTAATTACTACTCAGAATGCTCAGTAGGCTACTTAAATGTATAATTGCATGGACACTTTAAAATACAGTGTAAGCCAGAAATCTTATGGTTATTAATCTTAATGGTCCGTCATTGTGTTGGAAACTTCTCAATTGTTATATTATGCTTCTGGCCTATTTTGTTATGCACTATACCTTCAAAAAGTAGGGCTTAGTCAGTTAGATTTTTTTTTTTTTTTTTTTTAGAAATTAAATACTTTTATTCAGCAAGGATACATTAAATTGATCAAAATAACAGTAAACATTTATATATATTGCTACAAAATAAAAAATGTTTCAGAATGCTGTTCTTTTGATATTTCTATTCATCAAATAATCCTGAAAAAAAATATCAACAACATTAAGCTGCATACCGTTTTCAACATTGATAATAGGGCTGCAAAACTGCTATAAGGTAGGATGATCCAAGCGCTCAAAACATGAGAAGTTGCCATTTAACATAGCCTACACATGTGCTTTGACATATTCATGTGCGTCCTCAGCGCAAAACGTTCATTTTACAGGTTATATGCACGCGAGTATTTCCTTTTTGCATGAAAGCTTTTACTGACACCTGTGGCGGGCGCACGCATGCGCGTCAGACAAAAAGACAGAATGCAGTCGAAAAAGAGAGATATTAATATTCAGCGCAAAAACATTCATTTAGCGGCAATATCTGCTGCTGGACGCTAAATGTAGGTTTAAAAGTCAACATGTTAATCAATGATTCTATGAGAATAGTAATTGTACAGGGGTAACAGCGTGTAATTAAATATAAATATAATACGTTTAATAGCCTATTTAAAGGAATAAGAAATGGCAGTAGCTTGACATCATGCATAGCACAAACATACCCCTACGAAAATTAACCATGGCTTTATTATAGTAAAACGGTTTTACTAGTTATAATAAAGCCATGGTTAATTTTTTTTAAATGTTTTTTGACGTATTAATTACCCTATTATTTTTATAACCATGCAAATACCATATAGGCTAGTTAAACTATTGATTTGAAGTAAAACCATGGTTAATTTGTGGTTACCATGGAATAACTACATATTACTATTTTTTTTATTTTAATCAAAAAAATAATCAACCAACTAATCTATTATCAAAATAATCATAAGTTGCAGCCCTAATTGATAATAATAAGAAAATAACATTTTAAATTGTAATATTTCACAATATTCCCATTTTTTACAGTGCAGCCCTGGTGAGCATAATATATTTTTAGTTTAAAAAGTCCCCAAACTTTATTAGATATCATTGTGTAAAGCATCTTGAATGCACTAGCCTATATTGCTCTCAACCGATTGCACCTGATCAACTATATGTACTCTGGGCATGACAGCGATGTCTTCTTCATGTCTGCCAGACTTACAAAAAGTTACTTTAGATTTGTCCCTCACATTTACACGGTGACTGGACCTCCTAAAGCAAAGGGAAAGAGTGGACATGCAGTTCTTCTGGAAGTTCTCATTCATGAACGCATAGATAATAGGATTGTTGAAAGAATTTGAAAAACCTATGGCCTGTGCAACAGCAATAATCATGTTGATTGTGATGTCATCATACTTCTTGTTCAAGTAACCTGGAAACAAGAAAGCAAAGCTGAAATCTTAATGAAAACACACTTTGAGACTGTAATGTGCACAGATATTTTACTAGACACATTGATGTTCTTACTGTACTCAAACAGCATGTGAACTGTATGGAAAGGTGCCCAGCAGACAGTAAATAGCACAACAATGGTGACCATCATCTTGATTGCCCTTCGTTTCTTTCTGTTGCATTAAGAGAGGATTGCATAATGATTGTCTGATCCTAATCATTAGGAGAACTTACATGTTTAGTCCATTATACACTCACCTAAATGATTATTAGGAACACCACACTAATACTGTGTTTGACCCGCTTTTGCCTTCAGAACTGCCTTAGTTCTACATGGCATTGATTCAACAAGGTGCTGAAAGCATTCTTTAGAAATGTTGGCCCATATTGATAGGATAGTATCTTACAGTTGATGGAGATTTGTGGGATGCACGTCCAAGGCCCAAAGCTCCTGTTCCACCACATCCCAAAGATGCTCTATTGGGTTGAGATCTGGTGACTATGGGGGTCATTTTAGTACAGGGAACTCATTGTCATGTTCAAGAAACCAATTTGAAATGTGTAATAAAGTTCGTAGATATGGGAAGGAAGGAGGCAGGAACCGGCGAACATTCAACAACTTTTATTAAATAAACAAAGCGAAAGTAAACTGCGGGCAGCCCCTCACGGACGAATGCCCGCACACAAATAACAAAACTCAATGTAAAGTCCAGGCCTGGTCCTCTCTCATCTTCCACTGTCTTTGCTCCTCCTTTTATACTCCCATCACTCCGCCGATGGTGTGACAAGACCGGTGTGTTGCGCAGCTGGCGCTCATTATCACTCGCCACTGGCCCGCTCTCACAGTCCCTCGCCTCGCTGCTTGCCACAATATGATTTGAGCTTTGTGACATGGTGCATTATCCTGCTGGAAGTAGCCATCAGAGGATGGGTACATGGTGGTCATAAAGAGATGGACATGGTCAGAAACAATGCTCAGGTAGGCTGTGGCATTTAAACAATGCTCAATTGGCACTATGGGGCCTAAAGGGTGCCAGGAAAACAACCCCCACACCATTACACCACCACCAGCCTGCACAGTGGTAGCAAAGCATGATGGATCCATGTTCTTATTCTGTTTACGCCAAATTCTGACTCTACCAATCTGAATGTCTCTTTTTCCAGTCTTCCAATTTTGGTGAGCTTGTGCAAATTGTAGCCTCTTTTTCCTATTTGTAGTGGAGATGAGTGGTACCCGGTGGGGTCTTCTGCTCTTGTAGCCCATCCGCCTCAAGCATACTCAGTTGTAACAAGTAGTTATTTCTGTCAAAGCTGCTTTTCTATTAGCTTGAATAAGTCGGCCCATTCTCCTCTGCCCTCTAGCATCAACAAGAAATTTTCGCCCACAGGACTGCCACATACTGGATGTTTTTCCCTTTTCACAACATTCTTTGTAAACCCTAGAAATGGTTGTGTGTGAAAATCCCAGTTACTGAGCAGATTGTGAAATACTCAGACCGGCCCGTCTGGCACCAACAACCATGTCATGCTCAAAATTGCTTAAATCGCTTTTCTCTCCAATTTTGACATTCAGTTTGGAGTTCAGGATATTGCCTTGACCAGGACCACACTGAACAGGTGTTCCTAATAATCCTTTAGGTGAGTGTATATTAAAAAGAAAAGATCAGAGGAAATCATAAAGATTTGTGAAAAATTACCTGGATATTTTGCTAACCTCCCTCTGATTCATGGTGTTGAGAACTGAGGAGTCCCCAACTTGTTTGCAAATCCAGAGCTCAATGCCAATTCTGGTGTAGAGTAGCAGCATGGCCGCAAGTGGCAGGAGGAAGAGAAACACTAGAATAAAGGTGGCATACTGCTTCCTCTGGGCGCTGGAGCTCCAGCGCTCCTGACAGCATACGTGATGGAGATCATACAGAAAGTCATATTTCACCTGTATGAGCCACAGGTGGGAAACAGAGGGAAAGAACAGATAGATTTGAAATACCATTATAAATGTAGCTGTAGCATATGAAACTGACCAATGTTATTATGTGAATATTCTAAATACTAGTGGTCAATTTTTTGAATAATTAGGATATTTTTGAAACACCGTAAAAAACTGTAAAAACTGTAATATTGTAAAATATTATTATATTTTAAAGTGTAATTTATTCCTGTGATGGCAAAGCTGAATTTTTCATTGCTCCAGTCTTCAGTGTCACATGATTCTTCAGAAAACATTCTAATATGCTGATTTAGTGCTCAATTATTATCAAATATTATTGGTGCCCAATAATTAATAGTGATTCTTAATTATTGTCAATGTTGTTTTTGCTGCTTAATGTGTTGTGGAAATGGTAATAATTTTTTGGAGTAAAAATCTGAGTTATATAAAAAATGTCCTGGCATACATTTCACAGTTCAAAACGCGTACTTATACTTCTGACGTCATACATCACGGCAGTTATTCTTTGTTCGTAAATTGAATACGGAAGGTGGTCTGGCGGATATTAAATTGATATCAATTTAAATTGCCAGCAGCCATATCACCCTGTAGACCAAGACTGGTTTCCCACTGAAGCTAAGCAGGGCTGAGCCTGGTCAGGACCTGGATGGAGGACCAACTGGTAAAAGCAGGTAGCTGCTGGTAGAGGTGTTAGTGAGGCCAGGAGGGGGTGCTCACCCTGTGGTCTGTGTTACCAATCATGGCCTCCACTGAATTGGCTCTATCACCCTCTCCACCTATCGCTGGTGTGTGGCGCCGTTGTACTGTGGCTGCCGTTGCATCATCCAAGTGGATGTTGCACACTGGTGGTGGTTTGAGGAGAGATCCCTGACATGAATGTAAAGCTCTTTGAGTGTACAGTAGCCTAGTACATATGAAAGCGCTATATAAATGCCTCATTCATTCATTCATTCATTCATTCATTCATTCATTCATTCATTCATTCATTCATTCATTAAAATGTGCTTATTTGATACTCATAAATTGCCGGTCCATCACAAAGCTCTCACACACACAGGCAATTTTGACTCCATTTCACTGGGGAAAACCAGATTACCCGGAGGAAACCTCCTGGCAAAGATAGACTAATTTAAAACAGTAGTATTGTGAAATATTATTACAATTTAAATAGCTAGACATTTTACAGGTGGCTTTTTACATTTATATTGGATGGATTCACTTTTTTGGGCATCACATTTTGGGCTGCCATTTACTGCCATTTTAAAGCTTGGATTTGCCATGACATGTTTAATATAACTCTGATTGTATTCGTCTGAAAAAGAATGTCATACCTAGAAACACTTGGGGGTGAGTAAATCGTAGGGTAATTTTCATTTTTGGATGAACTATCCCTTTAATTGGACCAGAAGGCACCTGACAGCTTTTAACAAGCTACACCCTGGAAAATCAAGTTTGGAACGGTAATACACCCACAGAAACCACTGTACATCTCTGCAGTGACAGAATGCTAACTAGTGTTGGCAAAAGTTGGCTGTGATGTTTTTATTTAAATTTTCAGCCAAAAAAAGATGAAAAGACATTCTGAGCAATACCTCTAATTGTTGAACAAAGAGCATTGGCGATCCAATCACCATGGCTGCAATCCAGACAACCACTAACAGAGAATGAAAACACTATTATTAAGTCTTTCACTGTTTACATTTTTGTGTTACTTTTAATTGGTAGCTGATTTAAACCTAATTCTTAATTGCTCTAACTACTTTATTTTATTTTACTTACTTTTTAGCACTTTGAGATTTTCTATCAAATGTAAAGTGCTTTATAAATAACATGTATTATTGTTGTAGTTGTTGTTATTATTATTATTATTATTATTATTATTGAGATACTTTATGCTTCTGTATAATGCATATTATGCATGATCAAATACTGCAAAAACAAATTAAACCAGAACATGTCAAACTTGAAAATAAATAAATAAATACAGGGATATGGGTACATACCCAGCATTCGGTATGCTCTTTGCGGGGTGCACTGTCTTTTGATTTTCAGAGGGTGCACGATCCCTTGGTACCTCTCTGCAGCGATGCAGGTCATAGTGAGAATGCCAGTCACAACAGCAGTGGTCTGAACAAAGGGGACTGTTTTGCACACCAACACACCTAAAAACATGTAAATGTTTAAAGAGTTAAGACCATCTTTTGCTGAGGCAATCTTTAATTACAACACGAAAAAGTTAGTAATAATGAGGTGAAAGAAAAGCCACCTGTCAGCCCCTGCATTCACTCATATTTCATAAGTTGTTCAAAGATGCATGGAGTTATTAATGAAATAGGTAAAACAACATTAAAAACAAACAAATACATAAATAAATGTGGTTAACATAAAAATGGTTATTACATAGCCTAGATGGTTGGCATTGAATTCAAACATTTCTGGATTTTTTTCATGATTAAAAAGATTAAATCAAAAAGCATCTGTTTTAAACCAGTAGAAACTAGAAAATATTTAACTTCTGGAAATGTAGCATAGCCTACAGCCCAATTCAAATGAAACCAACCCTCAATAGCAAACAAAACATGCAAAACAACACAGCCTACGGCAAAAGGTTGTAGGTTGTAGGCTACTTTTTTACAAATTTTGTTTTAAAATAAAAAATTATTTAGAAATGGCACTTACCCCCGAACCACTCAGATGAGATGTTCTGTAGCAACGTGAATGGAATGCAGAAGAAAGATATCATAAGGTCGCTTACTGCTAGCGAGCAAATGAATATATTTGTGGCAGTCTGTATCCCGCGTTTTTTAAAGACAATATAGACAACCAGACTATTGCCAATGAGAGCCAGGAGAAAAATGACCGTGTAAACAATAACAAACGTAGTTTTGGCGCTAGCCGGTAACTCAGGGATGTAAACCAACGGCTGGATCTGGTACGTCTCAATGAACTCCCGACGAGTTAGATTGTAAAATTGTAGTAGTTGCTCCAACACTTCAGGAGTAATCTTCACATTCCCCATGTAGCCTAATATAACTTGTTTTTAAAATGGGGGGAAATAACTCAAAAATGTTCCTAAGAGCAGAACGGTCAATGCCGCTTTTATTTCGTGCCTCTAAGCTATAACGCCAATCAGATATCGAACTCCTAGATGCGGATTACTTCATGCGACACATTGGCTCGTTAAGTCACACAGCATTCTGAGGGAGGCAGCAGCTGTGGAGAGTGAGATAGTCATTTGCTCACTGGAATCCTAAGGACCTTACATTTTTACTTGTTTATTACGTGTTTCACGTTTGCAGAATTACGAAGTAGGCTAGCAAATTATTATTATTATTGCAAATTATTATTATTAGGATATTATTAGCTATTAGCACAGCTATGGCTATCAATAACTTCAAAGTTCACTGCATTCCTAACAAAGTCAAAGAAAACCACTTTAAAATAATAAATGGATATTATCCATGTAACAACTTTATTAGTAGGCTACATTTAAAGAAGGGTTTTCGCCTTTATGTAAAGAAGAGACTGAAACAATTGTTCACTTATCTTTCAGTTGTAATTACACCAAATTATTTTGGTCCCAAGTTTCTCATTTTCTTTTTGACTTATTTTACAAGTTTGTCACTATAACTAATGTAATGGTCTTGTTTATGGATTGTGATACTGGTTTATTGGAAATGGATAATATAATTAAACTTCTTATTCTATTAGGTAAAATATCATATACGCAAAGAAAAATATATATTGACTGTACCAAATGGTAGACTATTTTCCACTGATTTGAAGAGTTTTTATGACTCTCTAACATCTATACAAAACAATCGAAAAGCTGTCAAGACATCTAAGCTGTTGAAAATGAGACTGAATGTAATAGAAATATGATTGATTTGTGATGTAAGATGCAGAATTTGTATTTGTTTTATACATTCAAATGTCTCTGTATTCCCCTGCAGTTAATTGTTTCAATTAAAATTTTTTTTTAAAAAGTTCACTGCAGACTTTATCACTTCAACTGGTGGCCATTTGAAACAGTTAATAATGATTAAAGATCCTGACGGAAGTCTAAATCATTCGTGTTTCAATAGCCTAGGCTAGAGAATAAATTAATAAAATTTGGCACGAGATACGTACTCCAGAAGACACACAGCTGCTGACTGGTGTTCCATTATGAGTTTGACTAATTATTAATGTCTGTTTGATTTTTTAGCACAGAGAAAGATGTTCCTTCCATATGCATGTGTTTTGTGCCAAAAGAAAATAAATTTGATTCACAAATAGCCTGCTAAGAAATTATATTTAGGCTACTTGAGTCCCATAAGACCAAGTTATCTGAACAAAGAATTCAGTTTTTATGAATATTGCTAAAATGTTAAGGGTTTGTGAGCTCCCAGTATGAATTGCAGCATGAATAAATTAATTTCTACAAGAACTATACTCATCCAGAGTGAGGAGACGGTGGAGACGAAGGATCATGGAGCCAAAGTGAAGCCGATGGGTCAGAGTGCTGAGGTGAAGTCTGAGGCTCTGAGGCCAGTGGTGGCGCTAGGAGATTGTCACACCAAAGCAGATCCAAACCAATGTGCGGCACCACTGAGGGAGGAGCAGGAGCCAGCCAAGGGACTTGAGGAGGTGGGAGGGAGGCTGGGTGGGACCATCATCAAACGAGACTTGGAGCTGGTCAGGACCAGTGGATTAAAAATCTAAATGCATCATGTTGCCTAGAATATTTAATATTTCTCAACAGCTTTTTTTTTTACATGGTTTAATAATTGAATGCATTAGATCAATGTCTTTTTTAGGTTTTAGTAGCAAATAAGAAAGAAATAAAGATCTTCACATTCTATTAGCCCTCAATGAACCAACGGAGGTGGAGGTTTTGAATGAAGGTAAGTGTGTGCAATGCTTAGTTCAGGGGTCTGTGGTAAGTGTTACCATGGAACCAGTCAGTCATTTTCGAACTTCAATAGAATCTTGACAACCACCAGGAGCATCTTGTACACCATTAGTGCATAATTAGTGACTGGCCCTTTATATTATTACTCTTAGAGCTTAAAAAGGAAGATGATATCCTCTGAGGAGCACTTCAAACGTATGAAAAGCCATTTCTATAGGTGAACTTTATTCAAAAACAAAATGAAACACTGCCGAATTCAGTGACAGCTGTGCTGCATGTTGTTGACCGAACCACAATACATGTTTCTCTTATGAGTTACATAACACATGATTGATAACAGAAAACAATTGCATTTGGGTTCAAATGATAAAATATGGCATAGCAAACATAATGCATTCACAAAATGTATCAATTTATATTATTTTAGAAACTCAAGAGTACCAATTTTGTATATTTTTTAGTGGAATTGCATAATGAAGCTTTGGCATTTTGAGAAAGAAAATTTTTTATAGTGAAATTAGATACGCATTATTCCTAATCATGACATTTCAAATGTACAAATTACCAATATTTATACATATTGTATTTTCATGCGTCACATTAACTGCCAATTAGCCTACCACGGAATGATGTTTTGATATCAGCAGAATACAACACTGCATTATGACTGAAAGCCTCTCTCTGTTGTAAATTGCCACAGAGCAGTTTGAAGGCATCAATAAACCTGAGCACTAATGAGAAGACATCTGTGGAACTTCCGTCCCTGCTCCACTGTCTAAAGGGATTATGGGAGTATGGAGCCAGATCAGCCTCAAATACATTTACAAAACAAAATTCATAAATGCACAGCACAATTCACATTTATAAAATCGGATTCGTAAATTCAAAACACAATTCATTAGTAAAAACAAGTAAAAGCATAAATTTTTCCACAAATGCTCACACAAATGCATCTTACCTGAATAAATAAAAAATCTTTACACACATATGTATCAAGTTCTTGAATTAATTTCCATCACGCATAGGCATAATTTGCGGGTTGGACGGGTGGGACATGTCCCCACCACTTTTTGAAACATTGAAACATCTTGTTGCACGGACGAACCTAACTAATACAAACAAAACATCTCTGGTTAACTAGAAGAGCATCATTTCATTCGTTTGTTATACAAGAGGCAATCTGGCGCTCGTTGCCGCTGTTATCAGTGGCGCATGCATGTGCAGTCTACACACAGACGAGCGCTTCAATCTCTTAACGCCGTTGCAGAGACTTTCTATTTGTTCCAGTGAAATCATGAAATAAAATGCATAAAAACTGTCCCTGCTGCTCTTGATATACAACCACTGATGATATTTGGTATAGATGCAAGAATTTAATATGAGGTTTATATTATTAATTGAACTATTGAATTGATTTCTGGACACACACCCGAAGTCTCACAGGAAACAGTTTACAAATGCCGTCTACATTAGCGAGTCCTGAGGAGATGGAGAGCCGCGACGACGAGTTCGTGGATGAGTTTGAGCATTTACCTGAGGAGAGCAATCCCAGCATCAGATCCGGCGGAAAACAGCTCGCAGAACAACCCAACAGGTAAGGGATTAACACACATCAACACTGAGTAACGGGTACAGAAATAATACAGGTGACACTTTGAGTGTACTTTTAGTAAAAATTTGGTTCAAAAAGCAGCTGAGGGCATATTTTGTTGCTAAAACAGCCGCAACAAGAAAAACCTGCAGCGTAATTTAAAAATACTACTTAATGTGGGACGAAATGCACTTTTAAGAGTTTTTCAGTCGAGAATGTACTTTAAATCTCAAATCTGAGTTTATTTCTGTGGTACCTGCCAAGCAGTACCATCTTTTTAGTCTGACTCCGTTACCCCCTGATGATGGGCAGGAGGAATCCACAAATCTTTCTGTGAATAAAGTGTGGCTAACTCAGTTTTTCCCCACACAGGAATAGTCAACAAGAGGCAGATATGAAAAAGTATCACAATTTATTACACTTTGGTATAAACAGATGTAACCGGTTGTTAAGAACGGATCTTAAAAATACTGCAATAAATGACTGGTGGAGTTTTCCTCAGTCTAAGAATGTCAGATCAGCCAATGCAAAACCCCTCCTCCGGAGGCCCCTGGAGAGACAGAAACAGGAGACAGCAACCCCACACCAGTCAAAACATGCAACACAGCAAGCACTACACACGTAATATCTTTAGAAACCACTACAAAATATCACACCGTGTTGTAGCTATACAAGTACACACCAATACAGTGTCTCTCCCAGTGTGGTCCCCCGATGGGAAGGGGCAAAGCATCAGTGATGATCCAGCCTTGTAGAGGAATATCCTACGCAGACAACATAGTTAAGGAGGAGAACCACCCGCATTATTGACCACAATTAATCAAAAAGAAAAAAAAAAAATACACAATTTTTAATACACAATAATACTATGAAGGTGACATATGAGTGATCAAGGGCAAAATCACGAATAACCAAACAAACAATAAAAAAATATTATAAAAATAAAGAAAACAAACAGTGGCTGGCCTGGTCCCCTTTTCAATAGAAACCAAGCATGTTAGTTGCCAACCTCATTAAACAACATAGCATAGCCGACTTAAACATAACTAGAAAATATAGATCTACTTCTCAGTATGCTCAATTGTCCCACAGCTCATTGACACAGCACGAAAAAAGGTGAATGTTCCGTTGCTACAGACAGAGAAACGCATTAAAACATGTCCCAAAGCAGGTATAAAACATTCAATGGAAAATATACATATTGAGGCATTTACCAGTGCAGCCTAGCAGCTCGGGTCACACTGGGGGTGATCGCATAAATGTTAAGCCTTCATTCAGAAGCCTGTGTCCTCCATGAAGAGTAGACAAGTGCTTATAGAATCACCCTGCATGAAAAGGGAGTCCAACTCACACAACCGTGCCTAGCATCATCAACACAAAAGAGTCTGACTTGCAGCCAGCAAACACTTATCACTTCCCGATTCGTCAGGTGACCTCCCAAAACATCATGTGATTCCAGGTATTGGGTGAATGTGATGCAGCTGTGTTGTGTGCCTGCCTGTGTAGATCCCCACACTCACTTCTCCCAAAAGGTGCCGTCGCCCCTGACAATCAAATCTCAACCCCAAGGAATGCAGCAGCCCCTACCATCCCCACATTGGCACTGGTGTAAGGCCGCCCAAATCGTCCCAATGGAGGCTAACGATCGGCGGGTGAAGGTCGCTGCTCGTTCGGTCTTTTCAGCGGGGAAAAGGGGATTTTATTCCAATTCCTCGTTATCTGACTCCATTTCATCATAATTTAGAATTTAGGTTAGAATGCCAATTGGTTATTTGGTCATTCATTTTTAATAGTTTACGTACACATTTAATTATTCCGTTTAACCCTTTGTTGAAATTATACCCAACCTGAATAATTCCAGAGCAAGTCAGAATCAATCAAAGTGTAACAATTTATTTTACAGTCAGGTAAATGTATAAAGCCAATTACATAGTCAATTCAAAGGTAATCCATATATAACATCAAATACTCTGAAGTAAAGAATGAAATGTATACCTGACTTCTGAAAATTACATAATGCTGGCTATCTTGAGACATCCAACATTACGGGCTGACCGGTTTAAAGTGTCAAGCCCTGAGCTCTTTGTAACATTCCCTTAAATACCCAGAAACAAATGCACAAACTCTTTGAAGTGTAAACACTAGTTCACAATGGGAATTTGCATTGATCAAGACTTGTATTGATGCAAAGGCCAAATGGCTGAAAGCCACACCCACCAAACTAAGACAAGATATCTCTAAACTCTTAAAACATTGATTATGTTTTGGTTAACTTCTGTGAGGATGAGATCTTTGTACCAGTCGCACTGAGACATTTCAAATCAAACACATATAATATTGTATCGTGTGGATTGACATTGTAAGAGAGAGATTTTGGGTGTATTTTCAGTGATCTCAGCATGAGAGAAGGAAGAAATTGGGGGAGAGGGGGTCAACAGGGAAAGATGTAGATTAGCTGATAGTGAGGTGAGAATTGCGTCTCCAGTTGTGCGTGAAGGACAGTTCAGATGTTAATCTCCGTTATTTTCTCAGAGAGTCCTTGTTCCTCATTCAGACAATTCGGCATCTACTAGTTTTTTCAGTCTTACACTGGATACTGTGGAACTTGGCAGATTGTAAGGATTCTGTTGTCTTCCAGCTGTTGCACGACTGGTGCGTCTAAGAAGTGGTAACTCGCCTTGAACTTGGTGGTTCCCCTCCTCGTCATCAACACCATCGCCCTCGTTCCAACCTTCGTTGGGACCTATTGGTGATGGATCTGAAGTAACAGCAGTAGTTGTAATAGGTCTTACATCTTCTATCCATGTAAGGACATCCTCGTCACTGTATGTCAGGTTACCCTCTGGGCAAGTAGATCTTATAAATGGCCGAGGGACCTTTGGTACTGATGGCATAGTCTCTAGCTGTGTTGCTCTGATCTCTGTTCTGTGAACTTGCCAGACATTACCAGTTCCATCAGCCAATGTTACTGTGTAGGGCCCACCAGGGTCAGGCAGTGCCCTGACAACTTTGTACAGTGCTGGTTACCAGACATCCTGAATCTTGCGGCGACCTTGGCAATGGTGATCTTTTAAGTAGACCAGTTGACCCTCTGTAAAACCCTTATCCCACACCTGTTGATTATGGTTTCGCTGCCGGTACTCTGCTGCCTCTTTCATGTTCTTGTGGGCCAGTTCACGAGTTACCTGAAGCCGCTCCTGATGCTGTAAAACCCATTCATCCCAACAGCTTGTTTGCTCAATCTCAGTGGCTCCCCAAGAGGAAATCCATAGGAAGTCGAGGTATAATGCCAAACATCAATGAATAAGGGGAATGACCAGTAGAGCGGTGGGTAGAGGTGTTGTATGCCCACACCAACTGGGAAATGTACTTTGGCCATGCCCTTTTCTTTTCCGTGGTGAGTGATCGGAGGAGGTCATGAAGGGTCTGGTTAAACCTCTCGCATTGGCCATTCCCTTGGGCATGGTATGCTGTTGTTCTAAACTTTTCAATCCCATATAGCTGACACAACTGTGCGATGAGTGCACTCTCAAAGTTTCTCCCTTGGTCGGAATGTATCCGTTGAGGCACTCCAAAGCGATGGAACCAACAGTCCACTAGGACCTTCGGCCACTGTACTGGCACTTTGGTCGTTAGTTGGGATTGCCTGTGTGTACTTTGAGGAAACGTCTGTCATGACCAGGACATTTCCCCCTACCACCAAAACCCCCTGGAAGAGTTCTACCCAGTACCTGGATGTCCAACTCTAAATATCTAACATAGGGGATGTCTAAGCCATTCGCAGCTTTTAAAACCAACCACCCACATGATTTGAGCCTAGGTGCACCCCACTGCTGAAAGACTTCCTTAAAAAGAGACTCTGTAATTGTCGTTACCATAGATCCAGTGTCCAGTAAACACTTTACTTGAACACCTCCCATCTTTACCTCCACGACAGGGCATTTACCTACAAGTGAGACTGACTTATTTGATGGGGGCAAGACGTGATAAGAGGGAGTAGGATTGTCCATCAGAGTGCTAGGATCAATATGATGCATACCTGACTGTCCTGTAACTGCAGGATTTTCCTCGGGGTGGACACTAGGTCGACTGGCTGTTTGCGGTCTCTGTCCCTGTCGACACTGACGGAGGACGTGCCCAGGCTTATGACACCGGAGACAGTTGGGTTGACCTTCGGGGGTAAACTGGTAATTGGGGTTATGGGGGTGAGAAGTAGACTGGTTTAACACAGATTCTATCTTAGACAGACTCTGAAGGATTTTATTAATTTGTAGCTGCTGTTGATTTCATTGTTCCTGCAAAACAGAAACTTCCGATCCTTTCCCCACCTCCACTGCATGACAAGCCCCTTCAACATTTAGTTTTACCCCACCATGGTAAAGCCCGGCTCGAGTTTGTCCGGAGGGGCACTCACCCTCCTCCATCCATCTAATTGCTTCATACCGCAGTGCTATAAAAGCCACTGCCGAATTTTGTAGCACAATGCTCTTTAGCTCCCGTCTTAATGAAACATCACGTACATGCTCCATAAACTGATCTCTAACTAATATATTTGGGTCTATCAACCTATTAGGGTAAGCACGTTTGATTTCTTCAATTAAAGCCGACAGAGAGTGAGAAAATTCTTTCAAAGTCTCCCCTTCTTTCTGTTTTCTGTCAAAAAATTGTCTTTGCAGGCTGACAAAGGAGGAGGAGGAACCATAAACCTCTTTCAAGATTTTTAGGATTGTGTCCGGATTCTCCCGCTCAGCCAAAGGGCGAAATCTAATTTCAGCTTTTGCTTCTCCTTCCAAATGGTCATAAAGGAAGAGGGCCTTCTCTCTACCGCTCATATTTCTATCCCTCACGCATGACTCAATATTTTCTATCCAATCATAAATCAATATATCTGATTTAGATTTTGAGCCAGAGAAGTAGGGACACTTCCTTTCTCTCTGAATATAAACAAAACGTTCAGGTCTAGGTTGTTGACCAGAAAAAATTTGGTGAGCCCAAATCGCCACTAGGGGTTATCCCACCAGCAGTAGTGTCATTAAAGGGGGGGTGAAACACTCAGTTTCAGTCAATCTCATGTCAATCTTGAGTACCTATAGAGTAGTATTGCATCCTTCATATCTCCGAAAAGTCTTTAGTTTTATCATATTTATAAAAGAAATATGGGCTGTACCGAGCCTTTCTGGAAAAAACCGAGCGCCTGGAGGCGTATCGTGTGGGCGGAGCTAAAGAATGACGAATGTGCACAAAGCGGTGATGTCCTCAAGCGTGGAGAAACCCATCGCTATCTCAGCTAATACAGATAATGATCCACAATCAAATCTGAGGCTGAAATAAATTGAACAGGAGAAACGGCAACATCATGATGTCCGTCTCTGTGGTATGTACTGTATTTAGGGGCCTTTGTGTGTCTTTACGCGCAGTTTATGAGGACATGATTCGGTTTATGGACTATTGTATGTGACTAGACCTTAGAGGTAGCAAGCAAAACGGTTTTGCACGTCAGAGTCAGACTAGTGTTATACAGAACAACAATGGAGTAACCGTTAGCGCATTTGAATGACGAAGCACGCGATCGTATCGTTTACTGATGTTTACTCATGCGACGGTAGCCAATAGCAGAGACATTTGAAGTTGATTTACTCACCGGCTGCTTCCAAAGCAGGACCGAATCTTTATCGCTGGGACCGCTCTGTCAAAAACACACTTCTTTGGTATGATTTGGTGAAGTCCTGTGACAGCAGTGACCGTGGAAATCCACTTTGAGACGTGACTGAAGCGATGCCTTGAAGCTTCCCGTCATTTCTGCGTTCAAATCGGTTCAAATGCAGCGCTGCCTTCCCGGAATGCTGTGCTGAAGCGTTGAAGTCGCTCGACGTCACCCATAGGAATAAAGTGGAGCGCGGCGCGTCATAAGTGTTCACGGACGACTGGATCTGCACCTGAGAGACTGTTTACGGCGTGCATTTCCTCCCTCTCCCTCTAGTTACGCGCGCGCACCCTTCCGGGAGAACAGCCCGTACAGCCCATACAAGGACCTTCCGATCTATTTAACGTCAAGTAGACCCATACTCGAAAAAAACTCGCCGAAACTTGTGAGAAACCGGAAGGAGTATTTTTAACACAGAAATACTCCATCAAACGCCCAACATTAGTTTTTGAAACTTTGTCTATGTTTAGGATGGGAATCCAAGTCTTTAAAGGTGTAAAAAGCTCAGTATGCATGAAACAGCATTTCACCCCCCCTTTAACAGAGGTACTTGCACTGGCACCTCTTCCTCTCTGAAGTTGTTCATTAGCCACTCGTAACCTTTACACTTCCTCCCGAAGAGTTAAAAGTTCCTAAGGTACATGTTCCTCCACCTCACTCATTTTATCAGTTTAACAGCCTCACTATCACAGAAGAGAACATAGAACAATGCCAAAGATATGAAAAACAAAAACACTTCAGTTGAGAAGTAGTAGTCACTGGCCTCTGTTTCCCATTGTGGTTTGTCTTGGGCGTCCAATCGTAGCCCTCTGTAGTCCAGAGCCAGCCACTGTTTCTATTTTAACAATCAAAAAAATAAATACACAAACAAAAACCATATAAGCAAAATAAAAGTCAATGCCTCATTTTTTTTTAAATCTTGCCGACTGTGCCAAAATGTGGTACCTGCCAAGCAGTACCGTCTTTTTAGTCTGACTACGCCACCCCCTGATGATGGGCAGGAGGAATCCACAAATCTTTCTGTGAATAAAGTGTGGCTAACTGTGTTTTTCCAGAAGCAGATATGAAAAAGTATTACAATTTATTACACTTATAAACAGATGTAACAGGTTGTTAAGAACGGATCTTAAAAATACTGCAATAAATGACTGGTGGAGTTTTCTTCAGAAAAGGTGCACATGCAACTATTGAGTTGAGAGCGTTTGAAAGCTGTGACATCCTAATGGGGTATTTACACCTAACAAGACACGAATGAAGCTAATAAAACGCCCTATTCGAGCGTGAACATTTTGAGCGTCCTTGCTTCATTTGAGCGTGACATTCACTTCACAACAGACACGAATTTGCGTCATGGGAGGGGCTTCTAACAGGCGGCTAAATGTCTATTCGCGTCTTTGCATTGAAGTAAATCACTCGCGCTTAACGCTTCATTCGCGTCAGGTGTGAACGCACCTTGATGGTTTATCAGCGGTAAATATGTTCTAGTCATGTTTGTACATGATTAGTTCATAATTTATAATAACTCATGACTAACAGTCACAAACAAAGTGTGTTCTCTTGTGAAGCGTTCACGCACATTCAGACATGAGTCGGCAGCAGCCACGGATCTGCTCGAGACCGAGCCAATGCATGATGATGCTCAGCCATTTACGAGCACTTCTGTGCGAAAGCCGCCATCGACGAGCGCTTCTGTGCCAAAGCCACCATCGACAAACGCTTCTGAGCGAAAGCCGCCATCGATGAGCGCTTCTGTGCCAAAGCCACCATCAACGAGCGCTTCTGTGCCAAAGCCACCACCGACGAGCGCTTCTGTGCCAAAGCCACCACCGACGAGCGCTTCTGTGCCAAAGCCACCATCGACGAGCGCTTCTGTGCCAAAGCCACCATCGACGAGCGCTTCTGTGCCAAAGCCACCACCGACGAGCGCTTCTGTGCCAAAGCCACCATCGACGAGCGCTTCTGTGCCAAAGCCGCCATCGACGAGCACTTCTGTGCGAAAGCCACCATTGACGAGCACTTCTGTGCCAAAGCCGCCATTGACGAGTGCTGCAGTGCCATAGCCACCATCGATGAGCGTTTCTGTGCGAAAGCCATCTTCGATGAGCGCTTCTTTGCCAAAGCCGCCATCGACTAGCGCTTCTGTGCCAAAGCCGCCATCGACGAGCGCTTCTGTGGGAAAGCCACAATGGATGAGCACTTCTGTGGGAACGCCACCATCGACGAGCGCTTCTGTGCCAAAGCTGCCATTGACGAGTGCTTCTGTGCCAAAGCGGCTATACCTCCAACAATGGAGAATCTATCAGGCCTACGGACCGTGAGGAAGGTGGTGAAACAAAGCTTCATAACCATCACAAACAAAGTGTGTTCTCTTGTGAAGCGTTCACACACATTCAGACGTGAGTCGGCAGCAGCCATGAATCCGCTCGAGACCGAGCTAACTTCTGATGATGCTCAGCCGTCGACGAGCGGTTCTGTTGGCACTTCTATGCCAACGCCACCATCGACGAGCGCTTCTGTGCCAAAGCCGCTACCTCCAACAATGGAGAATCTATCAGGCCTAGGGACCGTGAGGAAGGTGGTGAAACAAAGCTTCAAAACCATCACAAACAAAGTGTGTTCTCTTGTGAAGCGTTCACACACATTCAGATGTGAGTCTGCAGCAGCCATGAATCCGCTCGAGACCGAGCTAACTTCTGATGATGCTCAGCTGTCGACGAGCGGTTCTGTTGGCACTTCTATGCCAACGCCACCATCGGTGACGAGTGCTTCTGTGCCAAAGCGGCTATACCTCCAACAATGGAGAATCTATCAGGCCTACGGACCGTGAGGAAGGTGGTGAAACAAAGCTTCAAAACCATCACAAACAAAGTGTGTTCTCTTGTGAAGCGTTCACTCACATTCAGACGTGAGTCAGCAGCAGCCACGGATCCGCTCGAGACCGAGCCAATGCGTGATGATGCTCAGCCATCGACGAGCACTTCTGTGCGAAAGCCACCATCGACGAGCGCTTCTGTTCCAAAGCCGCCACCTCCAACAATGGAGAATCTATCAGGCCTACGGACCGTGAGGAAGGTGGTGAAACAAAGCTTCAAAACCATCACAAACAAAGTGTGTTCTCTTGTGAAGCGTTCACTCACATTCAGACGTGAGTCAGCAGCAGCCACGGATCCGCTCGAGACCGAGCCAATGCGTGATGATGCTCAGCCATCGACGAGCGGTTCTGTTGGCACTTCTGTGCCAACGCCGCCATCGACGAGCGTTTCTGTGCCAACGCCGCCATCGATGAGCGCTTCTGTACCAACGCCGCCACCTCCAACAATGGAGAATCTATCTGCATGCTTTATCACCTTGGGAGAATTTATTAGAAAGAAAGGCTCTTCCATGAAAGAAAAAGATGCAAGAATTATCATCAAGCGAATCTTTGTGGCTCTCAAAAACGTCTGGGAGCTTGGGGTTTACCTGCCAATCAATGTAGAGGGAATAGCCATTGACCCCAACATACTCCAGATCAAAATAACTGACTATAGTCAGGCACTAATGAAGCCATCCGAGAAGGTAAAAGGGAGTGACCAAGCTTTAGCCAAGGCCTGGTTTAAACGGTGAACAAAATTAAAGCACTCAGAATCCTATTTCAAAGTGATGTACGCGCTGGTCAAAGACATCAACCCCCCCATTTTGGAAAAGGCGTCTGTCCAAAGGTGAGATGAATAACAATAAAGATAATGAATGTTAGTCATAGTAACACATTACCGTACCTCATGACTAATCTGCTTTCCTCTGATCTCGTTCATAGAATGCTCCAATCTTCTCCGGCGACTGGAAACACAGCAAGGGCTACACCTGCAGACAACCTTGCAAAACATTTTGATCCCTGGTTTACATTTAATGAGCCGATGATCGCCGTCTCAGGATCATTAGGGGCCGGATTCACGAAAATCATCTTAAGAAAATTTTCAAGGTAAATTCTAAGAAGTTCATTATTTTTGTGAAAATGAATACTTCTGAAATGTTATCTTAAGAACAATCTAAAGTATTGGGAGTTAAAAAAAAAAATTAAGAGCTCTTCCTTTACTCCACTTATCCACACATAATTGCAAACAGATTCAACAACAGGTAATCATCTGTCAAGATGTGCAAACCGCCCATGTCAACTGCTGACCAATCAAAACATGTTCTCACTACAACCAATCAAGGCAGTCTTGTCCTAAAAAAATCTTGAAAATGCTAGCGAAAGAGAACTAGCTAGCACTTTATCTCTACATGGGAACACTGTTAGATGGGGGAGTGGCATCAGTTAAGGGGAGTGGCCTCAATTAAGGGGTCGCGAGGGGAGTGGTAGTTTGGGATCCATTGTGGTGTAATTTGTAGTCATGTTCGTGGGTGGGGGGGGTTTCGTTGCATTATAATTTGGGAGGGGTTGTGAGAGTTGGGGATGTGAGGGGGCGGTGTTGTGGTTGGAGTGGTTAGGCGGTGTTGGGATAGGGTGTGCAGTGTTGTGTTTAGTGGTTAGGCGGTGTTGTGGGTGGTTAGGTGGTGTTTGTTGGTGGGGGTGGGTGTTGTAATGGAGCATTGTTGGGGGGGTTGTGTGTGGAGAGGGTGCTGGGTGGTGTTTGTGTTGGACAGGTGAGGTGAGAGAAGGAGACGGAAGCATGAGGAGCAACAGAGACGTAAGAGGGGAGAGAGGAAAAGAAGACATTGTCCCGTTCCCAAAATGCACTGCCATCCGGCCATAGCCAATGGGGTCAGACTCATTCCCCCACTCCCCAAGGGCTGACTCCCCCAGTTGACTCACCCAGGGTTGACTCCCCAAGGGTTGACTCCCCCAGTTAACTCACCCAGGGTTGACTCCCCCAGTTTACTCAGCCAGGGGTGACTCCCCCAGTTAACTCCCCCAGGGTTCAATCCCCCAGTTGACTCAAAAAATGCTGAGGTGTTATGGAGGCCCAGGATGCTTTGATGGTGGCTTTAAGCTGATCCAGAGTGTTGGGTCTTGCGTCTCTCAACTTTCTCTTCACAATATCCCACAGATTCTCTATGGGGTTCAGGTCAGGAGAGTTGGCAGGCCAATTGACCACAGTAGTGGTTTTTGCACTGTGAGCAGGTGCCAGGTTGTCCTGAAAAACGAAATCTTCATCTCCATAAAGCTTTTCAGCAGATGGAAGCATGAAGTGCTCCAAAATCTCCTCATAGCTAGCTACATTGACCCTGCCTTTGATAAAACACAGTGGACCAACACCAGCAGCTGACATTGCACCCCAGACCATCACTGACTGTGGGTACTTGACACTGGACTTCAGGCATTTCCTTCACCACAGTCTTCCTCCAGACTCTGACACTTTGATTTCCGAATAACATGCAAAATTTGCTTTCATCTGAAAAAAGTACTTTGGACCACTGAGCAACAGTCCAGTGCTGCTTCTCTGTAGCCCAAAAGTGGCTTGACCTGGGGAATGCGGCACCTGTAGCCCATTTCCTGCACATGCCTGTGCACGGTGGCTCTGGATGTTTCTACTCCAGACTCAGTTCACTGCTTCCGCAGGTCCCCCAAGGTCTGGAATCGGTCCTTCTCCACAATCTTCCTCAGCGTCCGGTCACCTCTTCTCGTTGTGCAGCGTTTTTTGCCACACTTTTTCCTTCCCACAGACTTCCCACTGAGATTCAGAAATTTCTTTCTGTGTCTTACCCTCTCGCTTGAGGGTGTCAATGATGGCCTTCTGGACAGCAGTCAGGTCGGCAGTCTTACCCATGATCGCGGTTTTGAGTAATGAACCGGGCTGGGAGTTTTTAAAAGCCTCAGGAATCTTTTGCAGGTGTTTAGAGTTAATTAGTTGATTCAGATGATTAGGTTAATAGCTCGTTTAGAGAACCTTTTTATGATATGCTAATTTTTTGAGATTTTGGGTTTTCATGAGCTGTATGCCAAAATCTTCAGTATTAAAACAATAAAAGACCTGAAATATTTCAGTTGGTGTGCAATGAATCTAAAATATATGAAAGTTTATTTTTTATCATTACATTATGGAAAATAATGACCTTTATCACAATATGCTAATTTTTTTAGAAGGACCTTGTATATCCTGTATATTTATTCTTACTTTTTTCTGCATTTTCACCTATACTCTAGTGTCTAATTTATTAAATAAACCTGACATTCAGGGCCATACCCACAATTGAGGTCCCCGAGGTCCGGACCTCGGTAATTCTCCGAGGTGTACATAATAGAAGTTGCAAAATAATAGCCTATTAAGGCGGCGTGTAGCCTACAAACAGGTGTACTTGCCTCGCCCGGCATATGTTTTCAATTGTTTCCAATGGATGCGCCGCACTTTTCAATAGCGCCAACAGCTGGCAGGTTTTGTCCATTTTTACGCGTTGAGCATCCACAGTTCAACTTTGGGTGAACATCAATGTCCAATCACAGTGGAGGAGAGGCGGGACAAATGCCACAACCACCAAACGGCGCTTCGAACAACGACTGATGTTTGACATCACAACACCGCAAGAGCGCTTAATAATCAGGGATGCAAACTAATAACGTTTTCTTTACCTGGTTTTCTTGGAAGCCTTCAGTAAATTTACATTTACGACTTTGTTTTTACCGATACAGACGAAAATGAAAAGACTGCTTCAAACAAAGCTCAGCTTTGAAAAGAGAAAAGATACAGGGCAAGAGAAGGAGACTGGGGAAAAAGAAAGAGAGAAGATGATGGCGATGAGACAGAAAGAGCAGATAGCCCACTGTGCTCAGAATAGAAAAAGCATTAGCCTACAGTATAATCCTAATTGCTACACATAATGTGATTCTTGTCTGTCAAATCTAGGCTAAAGTCTCATCATCTAATATTGAGAGCATCACATCTTGATTTCACTCATTGGTTATATTTTCACATTGATTTCTATCTTTGACATGATCATACTTATTGAACATTAAATATATCAAGGTTCAAATGTTCAAATAATGTTCTTTACATTATGTAAATCACAAAAATTAACTTTAGCTAGGTTTTCAAAGACAGAGTCACATATATGTTGTCTTTGGCTCAATAACAACGAAACAGATTTTCTAATTTGGAGTATAATTTTTTTTGCAACATTTAGCCAGATTCTCATTTATAAAAATCTGTTGTCTTCTCAAAATAATTTATACTGCACACTGACATGGTTTTAAAGCTACAGTTAGCTGATTCTTTGATTTTCTTATGTCTTAAAATGCATATGTAAAGGAGGGAAATGTTTTTTTTTCAAACCCTCCAAAATTCATATTTGGACCTCGGTAGTTAGAAAATCCTGGGTATGGCCCTGCTGACATTATATATACCACAAATTTTTGGCTTTGTGACAAATTGTTTATGTTCCTGTTTTCTTAGGTCTGCACGATTTGGGGAAAATATATAATTGCGATTATTCTGGGTAAAATTGCGATTGCGAATTAAAATGCGATTATTGTTATTATTATTTTTTACAAATGAAAAAAAAAGTGTGTATATAACTTTGTGTTTTTATATTAACGTGACTAATTATAATTATTATGATTATTATTACTGCTAAAAATATTTAAAAAAAGAAATATTACACTCTAAAAACTTATACTATGATTTACTCAATTTTTTTGGTGAAACATTTTTACACTTAAACAATTGAGTACATTTTAAAGCAGTGAAATCAATTATAGACACCATATGAACTGAGTAAATGTAAGTAAAAAAATTAAGTAGATCTGAGTAACTGTATTTGTTACATTAACAAATTCAATTAAGTAGAAAAAATTGGGTAAAAATCATTTGAAAAACAATATTTATGACTAATATGAACAGCTTTTATTTATGAGTATTACTAACTTGTATAGTATAACTTTAATTTCCTCTAAACCTTTGTAAAATACTCCACAGTCCACACAAACACACACACTCCAAGCGTGGCGTTTCTGCTGCGTGTCAGCAACGGGGCGGCAGCCTGCCGTTTTCTCTGTCTTTGCACACCAGAAGCGTGTCTGACGCAGCGCTGCTGCTGCAGAGAAGCCCTATACTTCATGCTAAATATAAATATATTGCCTATTGATACAGCAAAGACAACGTCGGCAGTAGCCTATTGACCAAACATATATATGGTATTGACGGCAAAATAGGCTACAGAATATTTCGTTCTGTATTGACAGGTTTAATGTTTCAAAATCGATAATTATGTTGTTTTTTATTATTACAAGTAGTCCTATATCTGCATTTATGTTAACCTAAAGACTTTCAAACATGAAAATGTCATTTAATGAATATGTATTCGTGTCAAAATGGCATATAAACATCTTTTCCTATGCTATTTTGCCTAGAAACGCTTCCAACACGCACGCGTGTCGCGTGAAAAATAGGCGTCTCTTCTATTTGAAGCATGCACGCGTTTTCCGCGCGGCTCGGACCGCGCGTTTGCCGCGCGACTGACGCAGGCAGTATGCAAGCGCTAACCGGTTAACATGGGAGCCGAAATAAAAACGGACACGCCACGCAGCCAAGACGCTCACGACACGCTTGCAGTGTCTCCCCGGCCTTATACATGACATGGCCTTTATTGAGTACAGCAATAACGTTACAGCATATAATACGGTGGCCGAGACAGTTCAACAAGCTGCAAATGAAGAAAGCACCAGCAAATAAAGAAAACATCTTCATCAGTTTGACAACACGCGTGCTGCAAAAGTTCACAACACATACAAATACAAAAACGCGCTGCAAATCCTCACAACACATACAAATACAAAAACGCGCTGCAAATCCTCACAACACATACAAATACAAAAACACGCTGCAAATCCTCACAACACATGCAAATACAAAAACGCGCTGCAAATCCTCACAACACATGCAAATTTAAAAACCTACAAAAGTTTACAACACATGCAAATTCAAAAACTGACCTGAAAGGTGCGTTTTTTTTGTTTACTTTTATATCATGATGGAATAATTGCTTAGTCGTTTGGATATTGTTGGCCTAAATATATTGTTACACTGTATAAAAAAGACCATGCAATCATACGTTCAGGATGTTTAAATAAACAAAACAAAAAAAACTCACCTTTCAGCTGGTCAGTGACAACAACAGTGGTGACAGGCGAGTAAACAATAAGGTCCCAGTAGGGGTTCTTCACTCAAAGGAGTCCCCTTAAAACATTTCCGTTGTGGTCTGTGTTATTTGCAGCACGTTTTTGTATTTGCATGTGTTGTGAGGATTTGCAGCGCGTTTTTGAATTTGCATGTGTTGTGAGGATTTGCTGCGCGTTTTTGTATTTACATGTGTTGTGAACTTTTGCAGCGCGTTTTTGAATTTGCATGTGTTGTGAACTTTTGCAGCGCGTTTTTGAATTTGCATGTGTTGTGAACTATTGCAGCGCGTTTTTGTATTTACACGTGTTGTGAACTTTTGCAGCGCGGTTTTGAATTTGCATGTGTTGTGAGGATTTGCTGCGCGTTTTTGTATTTGCATGCGTTGTGAACATTTGCAGCGCGTGTGTTGTCAAACTGATGAAGATGTTTTCTTTATTTGCTGGTGCTTTCTTCATTTGCTGCGTGTTGAGCTGTCTCGGCCCGTAATATAATACTGTTTTGACATGTAAAGAATAACAGTTATTTTACAATATTTAAACTCTTGTAACAAACATATTAGAAGTAAAAATTAAACATTTAAAAGTAATTCAAGAATAATCAACCGGTCTGTTATCACATTTCCACCGTATCAGCGTTGTTTCTCGAGCCTGAGATGGACTAACATTAGCGGTCTGCGGGTGGACTTTGAACTTGAGACCGCTGTCCTGCGTTTCATTCGTAGCTGAAAGATGCTGCGAGGCGCCAGACTCCATAACCTGACAATAAACAAACAGTGCCCAGTTTTAATAAGATTTTATCATCCAAATTCATTATCTTTACGAATTAAAGTTGTGTTTTGAGCAACACAGCTGGCGTTTCAAAGACCAACGCCACACGTTAACTTAAGGTGACTCACACTGTCTCTGTATAGCCCCGTTTCCACCAAAATTACCCGGAACAATTTGTACCAGGAACTTTTTTACAGGAACTTTTCTCCCCCCCAGACCTGCAGCTGTCTGCGTTTCGACCGCGATAAAGTTCCGAGAAGATTAGGCAAATTAGTCCGGTGATGTAGGACTGCGCGCGACTGCTCCTCCAAATCAGTGACGGACAAGGGCTGTCCTGGGCTGTCACTTTTCGATATGCATTCGAAGATGACGTGAAATATCCGTAATCGAACTAAAAATGAATTTAACAGAGGAAATGCCCCAATTCTGCGACGCTGAGAAGAAGAAACTGCTCTGGTGACTGAGGAGAATTTAAATATCCGCACACTCACTCACCCAACAACCGTGGAGCTGACGTCACGTCAGAGGGTGGGGGAGGGGTGCATTGTTTTAATCGAGTAAATTTACTCAATTTCTTCAGTGTGTGTTAAATATTAATAATCTTAATTTTAATTAAGTAATATTTGTGGTTCTTGAAACAGATCGGTTTAATTCTCCATTCTCAAATATTTTGAAATAAATTTCACAAATATATTAAGTATATTTAAAATAAATAATTGGTTATTTGAATACTAAATTATTTTAGTGAAAAAAACTTAAATATAACTATAAATTTTAGACAAAATTAACTGTTGGATTTTTAGTCAATTATTTTGGTATGTTTAACTAAAACCATCAAGTAAATGATATTGAGAGATTTTATTAAGTTAATAAAGTTAATTACTACTGTGATATTTACTAAGCCACTGAATTATTTTTAGAGTGTACCATTACAATAACATTTTCATAATTACAGATAAAAAAGAGTATGTCACATAAATATAACAATATAATACTAATAATTATTATTATTTTTGTAATATTTTACAGAAAACTTTTTTTACAAAAAAAAAAAAAACAAACTGCTGGGTTACCTATTGATTTGCAGACAGCCTGTTGCGGCAAACCGCCCATTACCCCGCCTTCCCTCATTGAGTAACAGGTGAATCAAATGCGCAATCTGTTGCGCGTCCCTGAGCTGAATAAGGCAGCACACTGTTTGAAATTGGTATGCATTTAAGAATTGACGCTACACCAAAGAGCAGCGCTAAACAAAGAGAAACTAGTTTGGAGATCGATATTAAAACACTGTGCGGGAGTACTCACAAAAGAACCCTAAAGTGACAGCCGGTAAGCTTAAGCGCTACTGGTTAAACCCTGTGGTTTATGCATGTTATTAATAGCTGCTATCATAAGAAACGAATGTAGTATTTAATTACAATCTGTGGAACGCGCTGATGGTTTGAGTAGCATAATTTTCTTGGTGTTTATGGGGTTTATTATGTCTTTGTGTTCATATTTTGCTTATATAAATACAAATTGTTAAAATAGCAATTCATTGATAAATATAGATAAAAGTACAGGTTATTTGTAGTTGGAATCTACTAAATTAAATTATAAACATGTTATTAAAATCTATTTATTCTGTACTTAAAATGTGTAGTTAATAAGATTCAAATGCATTGGTTTTGAGGTGAAATATTTAATATCTATTTAAATCAGCTTGAACTCAATGTCAGATATTTAACAACTCTTGTGTGAAAAATATTGTGAAATATTTATGTATTGAATGCTTCATTAATTAAATCTATTTGATGAATTAAGTATAACATTTACACAAATCATGTTAAACCTGCTAATTAATGCATTTTATTGGTATTGCTGGTGATTTACACTGTATGTTTGTATCTTTAAAGGTTTTTCACCTGCTTAGCCAAATGCTAAAAGAAATAAATGGCTGAAAGAAATTCACGAGGCCTTAATTCATTGAGTGGAATCCAGTTTAATCATTGAAATTGTGAGACCCATCTCCTTTAAGTGTGGGAAAGCGCACAGTTAAATATAACACTTGACACAGCCTATAACTAAAAAACATTAGAAAGGTCTAGGCCTAAGGAGTTATTGTGAAAAAATTAAAAAATAATAATAATAAAAGGTGTGTGTGTGTGTGTTGTTTATCTGTGATATCAATTTCTTAAAGTCTGTCTTTAATATGAAATATGAACCTCTTGTTCATAAAAAAAACTCCTGTACATTGAAGAAAAACATGGATTGTCCAATAAATTTACAATTTTTTAAGTTTAATAAGTTTTCAAATGCATTAAGTATTATTTTCTTATTATTGATTACCAAAAAGTTTTGAAAACATACTGAAAGCCAGAGGGTGCCCTCGAGCGGAAAAAGCCACATTTGCCTCGCAGGAAACGCAGTATCAGGTCACTGAAACCAAAATTTTTTGAAAACCCCTGCCAGAGTGAGAATTTTCAGAAAACGGCAGTTGCAGCGTTGGAGAAGGGGGAGGCTGCAGACCTGGAGCAAGACAGTTCTACGGCCCAGGCAGTTTTACGCCCCTGTTGTTCCTGACGCGACCAGTAGGGGGATATATGGCGAAATAATATTAAATCTAAGCTCGAAACTCTAACAATAAGTTATAATGGCCATAGGTGTTGACTAATTGAGTTTTTTTTTTGTTGTTGTTTGTTTGTTCTTTGAGAATTTAAATAAAGCTTTTATGCCCGTGTCGTCGGCGACACATTCAACCAAGCTGTACACAGTAAACTCCTCAACCGTTTGCACTATCAAAATAATTAAAATAGCTCCCGACAGTAGGCCTACTAACTGACGCTTTTCGCCAATATAACTTTAAAGCCTTACGGTAATGTCATGATTTCTATCAGCAATCTCTTTACATTGTGCTCAAGTCGTACAGCCATACACTCTATCTGAATTAATGCAACGTCAATATTTATACATTCACAAAAAACAAGTAATTGGTCAACGGAATTAATGCAACGTCAATATTTATACATTCACAAAAAACACGTAATTAGTCAACGTCAATGGACATTATAACTCGAGCCTCGGGATTTAATATTATTTCGCCGTATATCCCCCTACTGGTCGCTTCAGGAACAACAGGGGCGTAAAACTGCCTGGGCCGTAGAACTGTCTTGCTCCAGGTCTGCAGCCTCCCCATATTCACCTTATTCCGCCCCGCCCCGCCCACTTTTAAACCGTCGCTCTTCCGCATTTTGTCATCCGACTTCCGGTAAACTGACGCGGGACATCCGGTAGTTATTTCAGTAGTTCGAGTACATGTTTTATTGAACTAAATTCACTACAATCGGCTAAAACGAATACGCAGGTTACTTTGCTGAACGCCCCCACGTCCGTGTTTCTCACACTGTTCGTGTGAATCACGCACAGTTTGGCGCACACACACAAAATACCGAAAGGAACACGCATCTCTTAAAGGGGCCGCACTATATTCCTACTCGTGGAATATGGACCTCATCCAGGTATGGTGTGGTACTGGTGCGCTCTAATGTCCGCATGACAGCTTTCACGTTACCAATTTTTTATACGAACTGTGCCCTGTTCTTAATTAAACTGCCTAGGATCAGTAGAGACTACTGGATATTTGTGCATCGCTGGTTTGGCAAGGCAGCCTCAATATTATGAAAGGTAAGAATATCACACACATAATTATTATTTATTATATCTTGCCACATTCGTGTTGTTAATAAAAGAATGTTATAAATGTATAAACTTAAGTATACTGACATGTGTTTGTAATATATACACAGCTGCTTACCTGATGACCATCTGAAGCTAAGTATCTTGTCAAATCTCTTAATTGTAAGGTAAGTGAATGCACTCAAAACATATTTCAGTCCACACAAATTCAAAGCAGTCCACACACGTGACGATTTGCAAATGCAGATTCAACGATCCATAAATAAATGCAACATCTTTCATAAATGCGTGATTGAAATTAATTCAAGAACTTGATATATACATAGGCTATTTGTGTAAAGATTTTGTATTTATTTAGGTAAGATGCATTTGTGTGAGCATTTGGGGAAATATTTATGCTTTTACTTGAATTTACGAATCCGATTTTATAAATGTGAATTGTGCTGTGCACTTATGAATTTAGTTTTGTAAATGTATTATTATTGAGGCTGATCTGGCTCCATATGGGAGCATGAGATCTGTGTCCGCTGCAATTAAGGTGTTTAAACCTCCATGGACTTCGTGGATGGCTAAAAGAGTAGATCATGAAATCACTTTTTCTTTTTTTTGAAGCAACATTCTGTTTATACATTAATTTCCCCGATTAATTTAATTAGAGGTTGTAGCTGCATTTGTACTGCATTTTGTTACGACGAGCCTTCAAGGAGTTGGAAAAGGTTTAGGATCAAAGTGCTTCTACTTGTTGAACATGGATGAGGGTCATTACTGTGTGATTATAATCAGCATCTTAAAATCAAACCACAGAAAAGTATGTTTAATTAGTTATAAATAAGAGTGAATATTATAAGAAATTATTCATCTGATGAAATTCTCTCTGACTGGTTTTAATCAAAATTTCCCAGCAAAGTAGAAAAGTCTCCACTGACTGCAACTGATCGCACATTATTTCTTGTATTTATTAAAATTAACTGTATTATTTATATTTCTGTAATCATTCTGTATTCATTGCATCTACTTGTGCAATCGAGAATATGGGTAACTTGATTTTTTTCTGTACATAAACGTGTAATAAACACTGTCCTCATACAAACTCAAATATATATTGTTTGGATTCAGTGACTAATGCCTACAGTGATAGGAATTTATAGAAATAATTGGATTTACTTACAATGTCAAATTACAAAAATGATTTGACTATAAGATATTTGCATTTTTCTTTACATTTAAAAACATGATTCAGTTTAATTAAAATAAAGCAAATAACATTTTTACGATGGAATCTATTCAAGTAATTTTATTGAAAAGCTATTACCGGTATTTCAAAACATTCTTAAAATGCATAAGATTAAAATATTACCGGTATGGCAGTGGTGGTAGAAAAAAAAAAAGTCCTTGAGCATCATTTTGTTCAATGTTCCGGGCAGCCCTGTCCTCATTATACAGTCTATTAGACCTAACCTCAGCTCCAGTTGTTTCCTATACAACAAATTAACTTTGAATTCAGAGCTGAGCATTTCAACTGTCAGTGTTGTGCCCTAAATCACTGCAATGTAAGGACAGATCTACACTGTGTCATGAAGAAACATTGGGAAAACTAACAACCATGAACAACAACAGGTTTATGAGTATAGTTTGATAACTATAATGACTAGAACTGTCAATAAAAATCAGTTAGTTTCCCATCTGTCTAATGACTTGCAGCTCACTATGGCATATGAGCAGCAAGGTTCTTGTAGATTTGGAACAGTGATGTTGACCATATTTATTCACATACACAGGATATATCTGGGAAAACATTTCCAACAGCTGTCACGGCATCACAACCAAATATACAAATGCAAGGGGCTGATGTAAAATTGAGCTGAGATTGAATATGAAATATCAGCACAAAAATAATTCTGAAAATAACTATGACAAAATAAAAAACTAAGGATTCAAAGAAGCGGAGTCCTGAGGAAATAATAGGATCCAAGCAGTTTTTAACTTGGATTTTAACAGTGAAGCACTGGTCTCGACACATGCTATGGTTGTTTATAATCATGACATGAGACATACGCATAACAGAATGCTGGGAGGACACTGCAGATGGTAGATTACAATATGTATGAGATACAGTTTCTCAAAAGCACACTGCTTTTCAGTCTTCACTGTTCACGACAGGCAAGTAGTGTTCATTTGTGACTTATCCACAATCTTTACCACACATATATCAGTGATATATGAGGTTTAAAATAAGGGGCAAGAAAAAAAGACACATTCTGTGCCTTAAAGACTATAGGAGTTGTTTTCCTGTTGCTTCCTTTTTGTGAAAAATGTTTTTTAATCAATCACCACCTATATTACCTCTCCATCATCTTTATCAGTCTTAAGTAATCACAATGAGGTTGAACCACTGGAGTCACATGGACTATTCTAGCTGTTTTTACTACCTCTCTGGGCCTTGAAAGTTTTAATTAAATAGCTATGGAGGGGTCAGAGAGCTCTCAAATTTAATCAAAAATATCTTCATTTGTGTTCTGAAGGTCTTATGGTTTTGGAATGATATGAGGGTGAGTAATTAACATAATTTTAATTTTAGGGTGAACTAAACCTTTAATCAATTGTTTTGTTTTTTAATAATAATTAATAATAATAATAATAATAATAATATATTTTATTTATAACACACTTTTCATTCCGAAGAATCTCAAAGTGCTGCATGGGACAAAAAACAAAAATGAAGATTAACATTAAAAACAATCAACACATAGCATTTAACTAGTTGTTGTTTGTTTTATTTCACTGTAGCTCTTTGGGTTCAAGATTAGCACATTACAAATAAAACTGCATAGCCTAACTGACATTTATTTTTCTTGCAGGCTTAAAAATGTATGCTTTTGAGAACAAAATGTTCTAAGACTTTAGCTAAAGTTGGTGTGTTGAAATAACAGAGGCATATGGAGGCTAGACAGCTGTCTAAATATAATAAACCCATGACCTGAGTAACAAGCTGAAGTAATCAAAAAAACAAAGTTGCTTTGCCAGCAGGTTAGTGGAACACTAGACACCTTATTCCCAAGTGTTAGTTCATAGGGGACGAAATTTCATCAGACTCAGCTGATGTCGATTAGGAGACATGCTAGAGGATAAATTCCTGACATCCCAGGGGAATTTCTACCACACACGAGGAAAGTCCAAGAATGACGATAAAGACAAAAAGGTGCAATCAAATTTAATGTCACAGACAGGGATACGGGATCACACAAATTTGCATTCTAATTCTAAATATTTTTTTCATTATTACATGGTATGCTTGACTGGTCAATAGCAGGTAATGGTCAGCTGGCTATTATTGCAAAATAAAACCTGCCGAAATTCAGAAATTGTACTGGCTTATTTTTAATTGACATTTTTCAGACTGATATATGGTCGAGGAAATAAATGATGTTAATAATATCAGTTTGTTCAGTCTAAAACTTCAGGCTATTAAAGAAAAAAAATTCACGCTGTTCTCATTTCTTCCATATTAGCTCATTTAACTGAACGCATGGTATTATTAAATGATCCTAAATGAGCTCTAATGGACAAAAACACAACTCAACTTTTTTATGTAATGATATATTGAAGCAGACTGTTCTATAAATATATACAAAATGGTAATTTAATATCAACCACTTGCAAATCTCACTGAATTTATGCTTTATATGTGCAAACATACCTTTTAAAGGTCGCCATTAAAACTTTTGTTCGTATTCATGTGTGGTTTATTAGGCAATCAATCTTCTGTTTGTTGTCTTTGTTTAAGGACAAAGAAAAATATAAATAAGATAATAGGATATATTAAATCACTTTTTGATTTAATGAGTCTGACAGAAATTGTAATAATAAAAAAAAAGTGTCATTATTTGGTCAGTTCCCCATACTGCGCCTTTCTAAAAAAGTTTCCCTCGCACGGGAATAGACTGGACACTGTGTGGGAGCCAGCGGAAACGGAGCCTGGTCATCGGAGAGTCGTCAGGGTTCTCAAACTCAGAAAAGCCCAGATGGTTGAGGATGGCATAGATGCCAGCTCTAGCTGCCACCTGCAAATCAGCCAAACTCATGAATGCATTTCAAACACTTAAACATTAAAAGAAGTAATAAATAATACTACAGGTTATTTTTTGGCATCAGAAGAAATGCATGAAGAACCTTCAACATCAATTGAACCTTTCCACAGCACAAAAAATGATCTTAATAGTGGAAAAAAGGTTCTTTAGATTATTACTTTAGATTATTAATGTTCTTCACACTAAGAAAACGATTTTTTTAAGAGCTGTTCAATTAAAGGCTCTTTTGGGGAGCGTATTAAATATTTGCATTTTCTGAATATATTCAAGAGGGATTTTTTTTAATCCACACGACCTTGCAAGCTTTACTACACAAGTACTGTCCTTAAAGGATGGCTGGATGATGGTAAAACAAGACCTTGCCAGAATGCTCAGTTTACTTCACAAACACACAAAATCTCTAAATGAGACAGAATGTATTTACAACTACATACTGACATTTTCTCATGAATGTTTCATGGAACTCAGAACTATATTTAGCTGCTGCACAGTGAGTCTGAAGGCCATATTCAGCCATTCATCTTGCCTTAAGACAAGGTCTACTGCACCATGGGGGTCTCAAAATTACAGGGGGAAAAAACTAGAAAGGCTTGTGTTAAGTATGAGTATGTTTATACCTGTATATCTTTCTTTAGACTTAAATGGAACTTGTATTGGGTCATCTGAAGTCACTTTATGCTACTTTAATGCTAGTAAAAAAGTGTGGGACCACATTGTGAAGCTGGAATTTTTAGTGAAAGTTTGGAAGTGGAAAGTATTTTGTTTTGTTTTAGTTTTTTAAACAACTGGAAATAAAGTAAAGTTATGATGTAAAATGAAGATTTAATTCACTAACATCAAAATGCTCAATTATTATTTTATTTAAAAATATATTTTTATTTATGTTTTATAAAAAACATATTCATCTTAGACATTTCACAAAGAAAGACAATATTAGCTCTGTCAATTAATAATAATAATTTGCTACATTTATATAGCGCTTTTCTAGACACTCAAAGCGCTTTACATAGGCCAATGTGCAGCATCCCCGGCAGCCATATTGCGCCAGAACGCTCATCACACACCAGCTGATTGGTGGAGAGGAGACAGAGTGATTAAGCCAATCATTATATGGGGATTATTAGGAGGCCATGATGGACAAGGGCCAATAAGCAAATTTGGCCATGATGCCGGGGTTACACCCCTACTCTTTATCGAAGGACATCCTGGGATTTTTAACGACCACAGAGAGTCAAAATTAGAATACACTCTAATAAGTAAGCATGAAAAACAGCTTGCTAAAATAAACATGCAAGTCCGGCTTCACCTGGTACATCCATTGGCTGAAGGATCGCCTCCAGGAGTCTTTCTTTTCCAAATGGAGGTAGCAGTTAAACAGGATGAGATAAATGTAGCGCTCGAGGTACTGTAGGCTCCTTAACCGCAACCACTGAGCATCAGCCTCCGATTTAGCCATCTTTATCTGAGGAGAGAGATAAAGGTCTAAACTCATTGTTGCTCCTCTAGTTTTCTTCTTATTTGTGACAAAATGCTGATGGCATGACAAAGTTTATCAACGAAGATTATCAGTTCAGTTATAATCTTCAATATCTGTTCACTTTGGAAAGTTGGTCTTGTGGGTGATATAAAAGAGCCTCAAACAAGTGATTACACCAGTGTTTAAAACAACATGCATATTGCTGGATTTAATGATCCATATTCAACAACTTCTGCTAAGAGTTCCTTAGTAATGAATATATTTCATTTCCACTATTTCCAATAGACAGTGACCGGAAAGGAACGGAGAAGAGGAGAGAGCGGGATTGTGGATTTGACTTGCATGAACATCAAGAGTCATTTTTTGACTTAATTCAATTTAAATCAAGTCACTTTTGACCTGTTACCTGCCAGGCCATGTCTGAGACCAGTTGGAATATATTTAAAGACTATATATAGTCTTTACTTCATCCTTTTCTTTTGAATCTTATATTCTACAATGGGGTCTAAAAGTTTGAGGCCACTCGTGAGAACACCAGTTTCATTACAAATAAATGATTCATTAAAAATTTACATAAATCTAATTTTACAGGTTAAATATTTTTTTAAACCAAAAATACATATACTGGTATATCAAAAGGGGGAAAATGTGCAAATTAACAAGCAATTTTACAGAATTAATCAAGAGCTTCAGATGATGCAATTCATTTAGAATGAGGCAATTGCGCCTCCACGTGTACTCATGTACTAGCCTGTACATGAGAAATCTCTGAGTAACAGGCCTTGCAGAAATGCGGCTCATGCAATGCATGAGCTGCTGTAACATTTGTTACATAACTTTCATCATGTAGGTGATGCAAATAAAACTATAAAGTTTTGGACCATAACCATAGCCTATTGGCAGGGTTTTACAAAGCAGTCTTTTTAAAAGCTCTATGTTCATCTATGTTGCTGTTTTCAAGGCTGTTTTCATGTTTGTCTGCCTCAAATTAAACACATTTAGAGTGCTTTCACCTAATGCACACATTCAGAGCAAATTAATGATCTCTTGTTCCCTTTAAGTGTACCAGTACCAATGAAAAAATTGTACATCTGGACCTCTCAAGGCTATGTTAGCTACAAAGACATGTGCTATGGAAGACATCCATTATTCAACATGAATAATATTCAACATATGTGAGTCTAATTAACTACCTTTTTACAGTCGACTTTTCATGTTGAAGTATATGCAAGAAAACACATTAAAAAAATAGTCCCACAAACCACATGAAAGATACAATAAAAAATATTATTATTACAATATATACAATATATATTGTAGGCACAATATTATTTTCACGCCAAAAGGCCTTTTGCTGTAGTGTGTCAGTAAGAAATATCAGTATACATTTCCAAGCTTTCCTTTTTGTCATTAATTGTAATAATCCGGTGAGATTTTTGCATGTACAAGTAGTCATTATAGGAGAAGACTTAAGTTGGAGCAGAAGAGTGGTTATTTTGGGAAAAGGAGGTTGCAAAAAGTATTTAATAAAATAGGGCAAACAAGTGTTCACAGTTAACAAGTTGCTTATTAGCATCCATATTACTAGGATATTGGCTGTTTATTAGTACTTATAAAGCACATATTAATGCCTTATTCTGCATGACCTTATTCTACATCCCTTAATCCTACCAAATACCTAAACTTAAATGCTACAAAAATGCTATAAAATATATATATCAAAACTTTACCTGTCTGTAAGTGGATATTATGATTTCCCGCAAATGGAAATGCATGGGGGTCATTGTCTCACTAACAACATCTAGAGCAGCATCTACTTCTCTCTTCACACAATGGCCATCAGGTAACACCCTTACAACTTCCATCACCACCTGGAAGCAGACACATGGGTCAAACTTCATCACATATACTTACACTGCCACACAAAAGTTTGGGATCGGTGAGATTTTTAATGTTTTTTTTTAAATAAGTCATATACACATACACACATACACACACACACACACACACATATATATATATATATATATATATATATATATATATATATATATATATATATATATATATATATATATTTTTTTTATTATTATTATTATTATTATTTTTTTTTTTTAAGAAATTAAAGGGGTGAATAATTGAGTAATCAACTTTCCCTTGAGCCTTTGATATACAAAAGGTCATGGCAATATAAAAATATCCTCTAAGTTTCAGAGCTGAACTTCCTTGTTAGTAAAACAAAAGCTTTTATAGATGCCAGGCCCAGAAAACGAGGCTCTTAAATCAAAGACGTATTATAAGGGTGAAACGCAGCCTCTATGTACGCCTTCTTCTGTAGCCACACCCATCAAATTGTGGAGCTAAACTGATCGTGTTACTGAGCAATAAACATGCCAAAGAAACACAATGCTGTGCCTTCTATATTTGATACGACAGGAATGGTGCAACACACTTATGTGAGTAAAACATGTTTTTTATATGCGATAGTATTGCATTACAGATCGTATTGATTAGGTGTACATGACCAACAGAACATACCAGTACTCTGTCACAGGCTAGAGAATACCTTATTCGTGCGTGTGTTTGCGGTTCACGCTTATATCCACCGATTGGCCAAGTAATAACACAAATCAATCAATCATGGGTGGATGAGAGATAAATCATTGTTTTTGTTTGATAAATAAGTTGAGACTGAGTGAGCCCCGTCAGAGAATTAGTCCGGCTGCTTTCAAAACAACCCTCCCTCATGTGCAGAATCTCTTAAAGCTACACTGTGTGATATTTTCCCCCATCTAGTGGTGAAAAGGTATATGACCATCCAGTGAATAATAGTTTCTGTTCCTCTCAATTCTGATTTCATTTTAACTTCTACGGTGGCCGATTTAGTCCAAGATTAACATGGCAAGCCCCCTCTTCACATTCGACACGGTGCCATCGAGTGTTAAAACGCGAAAGGCGAAGCTTTGAACTTATGGGTATGTCCCTCTTTGGCTAATGTACTTTCAAGATGGAGGGGCAACATGGCGACCGGCATTCGAACCCCTCACCCGTATGTATTTTTTTAATGGCATATTATAAACTTACGAGAATACTTTATTACTTGAAAGAAGTAAATATACATTAATGAAAACATATATTTTTGAAAGAACTTAGTGTTTTTAGGTAAGAATAAACTAAAAAAGTTACACAGTGTAGCTTTAAATATGCAAATCTTACCAAACCTAGCCGTAGGCATTTACTTCTAAGTTTTCAGTGCGACATATCCATCAAAACTCAGCGTTCAGGAGAGAGCCGCAAAACCAGCGTAGAAAATAGCCTATTACTTATTAGTTATAATGTTTTTGAAAGTAAAAACCATGCGAACATCATAAGCTGACCTTCAGTTCATGAAAACCTTTAATACTTTTATTAAGCATGGATGCATTAAAGAGATAAAAAGTGACAATAAAGACATTTATAATGTTTCGAAATGATTCCATTTCAAATAAATGCTGTTCTTTTGAAGCTTCTATTTATCCAAAGAAAATCCAGAAAAAAATGTACACAACTGTTTTTAACATTGACAATAATCAGAACTAGTTCTTGAGCAGCAAATCATTATTTAAATGATTTCTAATGGATCATGTGACTCTGAAGACTGGAGTAATGGCTGCCCGAAAATTCTATTTTGCGTCACAAGAATAAATTCCATTTTGAATTAATTTATTATTAATTAAAAAAGTTTAAATATTCCAAAATGTTTGTTTTAAGGTTGACAGTGGCAGCTGTTTAAATAAAAATGACCTCAAAGTGTACCTCAAACTCTCCTTTGGTGTACTTGGCATCTGGAACACTTACAATCTCATCTTCTTCACACTCAGGAAAGCCCTGCAGGAAACAGGGTCAGGTTTATTTCAGACATTTTTCATCTGTCTAATCAATGTCCTGGAGGTGAATACTTTAATTCTTGCTTCTTCTCAGCCGACAGCAGAAAATGACCTACATTAATGTGCCACAGGGTGAGAGTGGCAATGACCATAGCTGCAGTAGTTCGGTCTTTCCCATCATGACAGTTGAAGATGAAAGCACAGGTAGGGTCTTGAGCAAGACTACTCTTCATGGCCTCCAGCAACTGGTCAAAAACCTGAGGAAAACCAACATCATTTCAACTAAAGTGTCAAATCTACACCATGCTTTATAGTGTACTGTCTTGCCTCTTCTTTAGGGGCGCAGCAGTCAGACAGGGGAATCCGTTGGTAGCTGAGCCCTGAATGAATGCTCTTCTGATGAACAAAGAGCTCCTCTATGGTGTGACAACTCCTGAACATCCTCATCTGTTTATCCTGCTCTGTAATCACCTCCAGCCACTTCTCACACCTCAGGACATCCTGCTTCAGTGCCAGCTCCATTTCCTGTAGAGACGGCCATTTACCATTGCTAAAACTTCTCAGGTTCTTATATCACAGCAGTAATTCTTGTAGGTGAACATTTAAAAAAGCTCATCTCACATTTCAGATTTATGATGAAATCAAAAGCTATTGTACATGTAACAGATATATATTATGGGGACCAAATATGAAAAATATTTGTGTAATAAAATATGGCCTACCATAAGACTGTATAATCTCAAATGGAAGCCCAAGCAATTATTTTGCACACAGAAGTATTTAAAGGGTGGTTCTGTGTTTTTTTTCTAGGCTTGGTTGTTAATGGGGTGCATTATAACATGTCTAAACGCTGTATTTTTCTTATATTTTAACTTTATTCCACACCGCTGTCTCCCCTGTTCTTTGAACTGCTTCATGCTTCTATGAAGCCCATCCCTCCGAAAAATGCAATGGTCTTAGATTGGTTAGATGGCCAAATGTAGTTTCATGTATTTTTATTGGCTGAAGTGCCAAGCACAGGTTGTCCGGAAACGCCACGCCCCTTACCATTATGGCCAGAAGTCACATCTGCAGTGACTAGCAAGGGTTTATGATGTCACCAACCCGGGAAGAAGCTCATTGTAGTCCAAACCAGCCGTTTTTGTAGGCAATAAACTGTCATAACTAAAAGTCAATATATCCGTTTGCATTGAACTTTCAGCGCTGTAACTTTGCAAATATTGTTTATGCTCAAGCAGCAACATTACACACTAAAGTTAAAAAAGTGCAATCGCATGCAAACACCCCTTTAATGTTTTACAGGTCAGTTACAGTTTTATTTAGATATGCTAATTTAAAAGTAAGAAATGTTGGGGTCAGTAAGACTTTATTGTGAAAATAATCATTTCTATTTCAAATAACCTACTAATTAATTGGGGAAAAAATATGAAAAACAATTAAAGGTGCAGTGTGTAATATTTATGAGGATCTATTTACAGAAAAGCTATATAATATACATTACTATGTTTTCAGTGATATATAAAGACCTCACATAATGAACTGTAATGTTTTTATTATCTTAGAATGAGGTTGCAATTCGCAACCTCACCACTAGATGCCACTAACATTTCCACAGTGCCACTAAAGTTTCCACCTTTAAGCAGCGCAAAGGTTTTCAACATTAATAAAATTGAACACCAAATCAGCATATTAGAATGATTACTAAAGTAATGAATGATGCTGAAAATTCAGCCTTGCCTTCACAGGAATAAATTATTTTTAAATATTTTAAAACAGAAAACAGATTTTAATTTGAGATTTGATTAAATAAATGCAGCCTTTGTGAGCATACAAGACTTATTTTAAGAAAACGTAAAAAATCTTGCCAACCTTATACTTTTGAACAGTAGTTTATATTTATGGGCGTTTATATCTTTGGTCAACAGATTCGAATCACTTGGATAAATACGAATCCCCATCACTAAACATTTCGAAGACACACAATGCATTATTGCAAGCTTTAGCAGATTTAGACTTTATACTGAACATTGTATTGAACTGTATTGAATATTGTATTTCATTGCACACAGTATGCATGCTGTACCCACAACAACTTCATCTGAACCAGTCATATAATTCTAGAAATAAAGACTACCCTCTTCAATTCAATTTATAATACATACTACTAATACTAAAGATCTGCACTGAACAGAAATTCACCTGTAGTTGCTGTGGATGTTGAACACAGACTGGAATAGGCTGTTCCAGACAGCCTGGCTCTCGAGGAGTGAACATGTGTCCATTTGCCTCCAGCGAAAGCTCCTCCTGCAGATTCAGCCAGAGAAATGTGGAGTGCCCTCGCCTCTGGTCTGTCAGGTAGGACATTACAACAGCGAGAGCCTGAAATAGGCACAGACAAGCTTTGATTAGTTAGTATTAGACTGTACAGATAGCCAGAGTTTAGAATACTGGGCTGTTAATATTGGTTAAAATGAGCTTCATAAAGGATTTACCTCAGAGTTTGGCTGGCCCATCCCATACAGAGCCATTTTGGAAACACGTCTGAAATTGGCAACTTTCATCTCCTTGGCTGTACTAAGCAGATCTGTTGCTAAAAACTCACTGGACACCTTTAATAAAAATTGAAGATATTATGTAAGTGCATGCCTATGTTTTAGGAGAATCTGCTGTGCTACAGGAGAAGGAGGGGGAGGTCACAGTTCACCTCGGATATAAGCTGGGATATCAAATGTCCTATTAATGAGATTTAGTCTTTGCTTTTAGAAAAGCTGACATATCAGATCAATTCAAGCAAGACTATTCAAGGATAAAGAAAAAAACAACAACTTTAACATAATGAATCTCTTCACCACAAACACAGAATATTCCCCCAACGTTAGTGTACTGTTGCCCTTTGGTTGTGTTTTTGAAAAACCACTTCCTAACATTCTAGGAACTTTATTTTTAGGTTTTAGGCTTTCTATAACCATAAACTAATGTTCTGGGAAGCAAAAGGTTGTTCAATGGTTTTGCAGCTGAGCCCTTACCAGAACTCGAATCCCATTGGTTATAAGGTTTGCTGGTGCTGAGAGTTCTGAGCAATCCATGCTGGCCAGCAGTCTGTAGATCCAAGCGTTCATACACATCCACTGACTGAAGCTCTGGGGAAACGCCTGTGGATACTACAGAGATGGAAAGATGCAGGAATTATTCAAATTATGGCATAATACTGCTTTTAAATATGATAATACAATACCTGGTCATGAAGATACGCATTGAATAATAATAGGTACACATAGCGCTCAAGACTCTGCAGTGCTCTTTGCAGGAAATAGCCCTTTGTGCCGCTTCCCTGCAAACAGAAATGTGCGAATTACAGATATGTGACCTTCATTTAGCACTTTAATTACATGAAAGCAAGTTTTATAGAAACTAAACAACACAGACACATGAATGTTTCAGTCGAGACTCACTTGAAACTGGAAGTCTTGGCTAATGCCTTCCAGCTTTAGCTTGTTTTCATACACGGCATCTTTTATGTTATGCATCTCTGAACACATCGCAACAGCATCATCAACCTACGGTGTATGCATAAAAAAGCACTTTCAATTATTTATATAAAGCCATTTATTCATTAAATTCTAATGTGGTATGTTTTGTAAGAAGTAACAGGCTTGGTTTCTATTACTTTTGCAAATGAATACACCCTTGAAAGCAATTGGTCTACTTCATGAACCATGAGGTATACAAACATCATTAATACGCTCTAACCTCATCAAGGAGTTGTTGACCTTTAGGCAGGCGACTGATTAGCAACTGAATCACTTTGATATCCAATTTGTGTTCACTCTTCTGTATTTCCTGCCTGTAAAAGAAATGGAGTCTTAAGTAGAACTTAAACAGTGAAATGACTTTAAAACATAATATTATTACAGAAGAGTGTTAGTAGTACATAACTAATGCTCTTCTTTGAGAACATAAACAGTAATTGAAACTGCAATAACAGTGTATATGAGGTACCTGACGGTCTTTGATGCCCCCTGCAGGTGATGAAATACTAAGGCTCCCAGAATTAAGCCAAGATTGGTGCGTCCCACCCCCACCTGGCAGCTGAAGAGCAGTGCAGGCAGAGGTCTGGAGCTGTCCCGCATCACAGAGAGGTTTGGGGTCTCCTGGTGGGCACAAAGGTTGGTCAATTTTGTAATATGAATGACATAGTTTTATGTTTCGCAGACATGGCTAATATTAAAACAGGAGCTGGCCTTTTAGTCTGGGACTATGCTAAACCTTGTCTGTGAAACCAGGCAAATGAATTAAACCAAGTCTATAAATCTCTGTAACCTTTAAAAGAGAATACACATTCGTTTTTGGCTGTCAGTCCGACCCTGATAAAATGAAAATAAAATGAAAATGGGAAAAAATAATTCGCCATTTCCTGATCATGAGCAGATACATGAAGACATTTTTCATGGCCTTAAGTTAACATTTATAACACAGTGTGTCTGTGTTAATATGGTTTTAAAAGATTAATGTTTCTGGTGACAGTGAAATATAAATAAAGTTTCCAGGCTAGCGCTTGGTTCTTGGGATGAATCATTGGTTCAGTGACACAAATCATCAGATATAAATAAACCGGAGCTCACATGGAGTTATTTTAAACCTAGGAATCAGAAGGAGAAAAAAAGATATAATATTCAGAGGTCTTACCCTGAGTATATTAACAAAGGAATCAAATGTTTCCTCCAGTGGTGCCCCTTCCATGGGAAGCGGTAATCTGTAATATCTAAATGCATAAAAAATCATAATCAATGAATATATAGAACTAAAGATTCATTTTCATTCATATATTGGCATTTACTGTATTTTGTCAGGTTTTAATTTAATTTAGAGCAGATTTAGTCTTATATATATATATATATGTGTGTGTGTGTGTGTGTGTGTGTGTGTGTGTGTGTGTGTGTGTGTGTGTGTGTGTGTGTGTGTGTGTGTGTGTATTTTAAAAATCCTTGTGAAGTTTTTTCCATGCCTTCCATCGTTTTTTTTTGATACTTTTCAAACACCTTTAATGTACACTATTGTTTAAAGGTTTGCAGTCAATAATATATTTTTATTAAGCAAAGATACATTAAATATATCAAAAGGAACACATTAATAATGTTACACAATATGTATATTTCAAATAAATGTTTTTCTACTAAACTTTCTATTCATCAATGATTCATGAAATAAAATCATAATTTCCAAAACAAAACAACTGTTTTCAAAATCATTACAAGTTTTCATTTGTTTACATTATTTAATAATAATTTGTTACTTTATTTGTTTATCTTTGTTAACGTTAGTGGTGTTTTTTTAATGTTAGTTCACAGTGCATTCACTAATGTTATTTTAACAACGATTAATAAATGCTGTAGATGTACAGTTCATTATCAGTTCATGTTAATTAATGTAGTTAACTAATGAAAACTTATTGTAAAGTGTTACCTAATTTAATAATAAGTTTCTTCATGTGACACTAAATACAGGAGTAATGGCTCCTGAAAATTCAGCATTACTCCCTTCTGTCGCTTGTATAACAATGCAAGCCCTGGTACATACATGCACATGTTCTGGGACTGTCCTCGAATTGAGCAGTTCTGGTCTTCTGTCCAGGACTTATTGAAAGACCTTTTAAGGATCCAAATCCAAAAGGACCCATTGGTTTTTCTTTTGCTGGATGATTCTTCGCTAACACTGTCTGTCAGTCAAAAGAGGATTTTGCCTTACTGCAGCTAAAAAGGTTATAATGAAACTGTGGTTGGAACCGTCTACCCCAGCTGTGTCTATGTGGAGGGCCTATTTGTTGGACATTGTCGTATTAGAATGTACCACAGCTAAAGTGCACTGCACCTCCAGAAGGACAATACAATTTTGGGTGGATCTGGAAAAAGTTAAAATCTTGAGATGTACCTTTATCTATAAGTGTGTATATGTAGGTATATTTTGCTTATTTGCTCTCCTTCTTTTTATGTGTGTCACATTGTATACTAATCTTTCTAAATGTATCCATGTTAGTATTTTCAAGTCTTATTTTTATGTCTTGTGATCGTGGGCGGATTTTGGGATCTGCTGTAAATAGTTAAAATTTAAAATGTCTAATAAATAAAGAATAAAAAAAAATAAAAAAATAAAAATTCAGCAATACCATCACAGGAATAAATTACATTTAAAAATATTTTAAAAATACAAAACAGTTATTTTGAATTGTAATAAAATGTCACAATATTACATATTTTTTATTTTGTTTTGATCAAATAAGTGCAGTATGGGTGAGCATAATTTTAAAAAATGTACAAATTTAACAATTTTATGTAACACAATTTGAGGACATACCTGTGTAACGGTTGACTGAAAAGTGGTCTTTTGTAAACCTCTTCAGTAACATGAATGTCCTCCTCTGACAGAATCTGAACATGCTGAGGTTCATCTTTAAAATGCTCAATGTCATTATAGACATAGAACACATTCTCACTCAGCTTGGCAAAGTCACACAACTGGAGAAAATATCAGAGAATTAAAAACTGACATGGAACAGACACTATGACACATTTCACCATAAAAGGATGGCGATCGATCCTCCTCACACAACTAGTTCTGCTCTTTAACTGACCTCTTTTCGGATGGAGAGCTCTATTTGCTCTGCACTGAGCTCTCTGTCCAAGTCGTGAAGGTTCTCATGGAGGTTCTCTCTTCTTCTGGGAGTGTACGGAATAAAGTCTCCATCTGAGCGGAAAAACACCACTGGCTCTTCCCTCAGGCAGATGAAAATCACCTCCTGTTCACATATTTTGTGAGATAAACAGCAATTCATCAAAGATCGTTATTTGAAGGCCTATCTGCAGAACGGAGTCAAGGTGGTCGAGACCTTTAAGTTGGGACAGAAAAAGTCCCAATTTTTATGCATTTAAAAAGTAGTTACTTTTTATACTAGGTTTATGCTACATATACTACTATGCTACAGCTAACAAATACATGTTACAGCTAACTATAGCTAACAAATCTAAAGGTTCTTACAGCAAAAATTGCACTGTATTTGTGCCTCATTTCTTTACATCCTACTCAAAGGACCACTCACTGACCTCACAGCCGTCAATCTGCAGTCTCTGGAGGACCTGTTTGAAACCATTCAGGCTAGGTTGGCCCATTCCAAAAAGAGGGTAGTTTCCCTTGACCTTGCGGAAGTTGGGGGCCCCGTGGCTTTTTGTAGTATTTAAGACATCAGCTCTATTGTATACATCCTGTATCATAAAAAACTCCCCCTGGACAATATAAAAGCAAGTCATAAAACTTATTTAATCATAAATGACAAGAAATTTCCATGCACTGATCTACATCTCCTAATCATTACTGCATTGTCTATTATACCTCGAAGCTCAAACAATAAGCACTAAATATTTAGTTTAAATCTCAAAAAGACAAACATACCAACACTAGGTAGTGCTCAGGCAGCAGGTCAGATATCCTTCCCACTGAGTAGTTGGAAGATTGTATCTTGTCATGAATCTGAAACTCTTCCCTGCAGTTATTTCTGTAAAAAGAAAAAACTCAAAACGTTTTTGAAGTGGCATACATTAAAAATCCACAAATGATGATGACACATGTTTGTCTAATGCTTTAATTCAAGGTGAAGTTGTTGATGATATCCACAACTGTTTTCTCTCAAAGAGTAACACACAGGTGTGACATTTTGTGCATAAGTGGGCTCTTACAGTCAGTTTTAAAAAGCATCATGTTGCGCTTGTCACTTACGTGATGACAACAGGGGCCACCTTGTTTGTGATGATGGACTTAGCCTTGCTGTTGCGAATGTTCACTGACTGTAGTGAACGCCTGTGCTCGGCCATGCCGTTCCCTGGTTGATCAGCCTGGTGTGTAGGTGCAAGCGGAGCAGCCTGGGAAGTTGCACTGGCGCTCGTACCCATAATCTGCACAGAGCTGGAATGAGAATTTATACGGTGATTAATATAATGTAAACAGGCAGACATGGGGTTATTTCTAACATTGGCACATTTTAAAGGGCCAGATGCACTATGTGCAGTGAGACCACAACACTTGTAATGAACACATGTAGTGCACAACAAAACACCCTAATAAAACACATTACTGAAGCTTTATAATCTTGTTTCACATGCCTAAAAGTAAATCAGAATATTAAAATTCCATTTCAATAGCATCTCTGTCATGTTATTTGATTGTTAAATGAATGGCTTACGGTCTCACAGCTGTGCCGCGTGTGTTCACATCCTTTGGTTTTTGCATCTTAGTTTTTAGCAAGGGTTCAGGACTCTCTTTAAGTGTAAATCCCGTGAAAACAAACTCAGTTTCCTGTTGCTAGCAGGATCTCAACATAAAAAAGCCTTTTGTTTCAACTCAAACCACCACTGTAGTTTTGCTAGTGTCTTTTCTTCTCTTTCTCGCTCAGTGCCTCTCTGGTTCTCTTCTCACAGTGACAGGATAACAGTTCCAACCCTTTTGGGGGCCACAGAGAAATACAGTACATCTGGCAACCAGACGACAGTGTGGGTGGCTCCAGACATTCACAGGGACGGCCCATTCAAAGGCCATGACGGAGACATTACAGAAAGCCAAAAGTGAGAAGAAAAAGATCAAACATTTCTGATGCCTTTGCATCTACTGAAATCCCCTGAACACGTTTGATGTCAGTCATGAAGCAAAACAAATCTCCTCCATGGATTTAAGCGATAATGCAGTTAATTAAACAAATCCTGTTCCCCTGTATAAGGTTAAGTTTGTGCCAGAGAGATATCACTGGGAAATATATGATAGCTCTGTGAATGTCATTAGGACATTCCTGCTTTATGTTTATATAACTGGCTGGTCTATTGAAAGTTTGGGATACTGAGTCGCTGGCACCAAGAGCAGGGCTTGATTTAAATTCCAGTTGTGTCCGAGTATCACGGTCACAGAACAAAAAACAACAACAACAAGAAAATCTCTAAATATGGATGGGAAAGGCCCCAGGATGCATTTGTACAATGCTGCACAGATCAGTGCACTGATATTCAATGTGTGGGAGTGAGCAGTCAATGGCACACTGAGAAATAAGGAGCCTGAAAACGACCACATTTGTTCATTTAATCTTTGAATCCACATCACATTCTGAATATTAAAAAAACTCAAACAATGCAGGTACAAACATTAAGAGTCTGTGTAACGATTAGCCACAAAATACACTAAAAGGATACAATCCACCAGGTGAGCCAAACCAGCTACCCAATAATATAAAAAACTACTCTGAACTAATGTGTAGTAGTAACCTTTGATAATAACAATAACAAACTTCAGTTTTATTAGGCTAAATAAGTGTTAACTTATCCTACTTTCAGTTCACTACCTTTACAAACTACATGCCACTTCAGAGACATTAGTTTGTCTAGGCTTGGATTTAGGCTTTTGCAGCAACTGTATCATTTTTTTTTTGTGTCTTTTTTTGTCTTTTTTCTTTTAGACATAAATAAAATAAACTATAGAACATTTGGAATTAAATAATATTCAGGTATTTTTCACTCTTTATTTTTTAAGTGACTAACCCTGCGTCTCAATCAGCTCCCTAGTTCACTAGTCAGGGCACTGATCAGGACATAAGTCAATGGGCTGACTCCCTGATAAGTGCCCAGATTACTGAACTAGGGAGCTGATTGAGACGCACCCTAAGTGAGTTATTCATGCATGGAATAATTTACTCAAATGATTTGTTCAAAGCATTGATTCATTCAAGCACGCCAATATTATTGTGTTGTAGCTTCGTTTGGAACTATTTCCATTTCTGAGTAATGTAACTGACCGTTCTAGAATGTAATTAAACTGTAAAAACAATGTCTCACTCATTAGGTATTGTTGTTAAACAATGTTCTGAGAGTTATTCCAACTTTATGCATTAATAGAGCAACTATTTCTATCCCGAAGCCAAGACAAGGCAATAGGGAAAGTAAATATAAAAAAATGTTTCCTCACCTGGCTACCCTTGTTCTCAGACACCTGTCACGACTTGACAGAGGCAATTAAATGTAGAAGACCAAGTCCTGTCACACTCATCTTGAGTCCTGTCAATCAATGCCCCTCCAAAGTGATGCAGTCACAGGTGTGAATCCAGCAGAGCGAGTCTCAACATCTTACAGCAGTGCGAATGAATAAAACAGGGGGAGGAGAGGAGAGAATGTCACCTCCTTTGCCCGCCTCTTTCACTGGCAATAAATGTTATGGGAGAGGAGGATGGTGGGTGGATTTTCATCTTTTCACCAGTCAGCACAGCTCCATCTCCCAGCAACGGGGCTGCACACATGCCTGAAATGCAGAAAAACCTGAGGTTTGGGGGACAGAGTATATGCTTACATTGGTACTTGTAATCAGTAAAATTTCAACAAAATTAATGATTAACAAACCATGTTTTTTGTAAACAGTGTTGCCTATTCACTATATACATAAAGAATTGCAAAAAAAATAGCAAGAAAAGCTTCTGGTCAAGACCAATTACACTGACACATTGTGTCTAATGTCTTTCATTGCATTGAAAGCAGCCTCTGCTTAAACTGCTGGTGTGAAGTGGACACATTGTGTTGCCATGAGTTTCCAAGCAACCAAGCTCTCTTCACATGAGGCATTCATGTACTGTAAAAAGGGCTTCTAGCTAGAGACGAGAAGGGAAAAAAAATAGTTATAGTAGTTATATAAAACTATATAGTACAGTTTAACATTTACAAAACTATTTGTATAAAGATATTGTGATAATAACAATTATTGGTTATTATACTTAGAAAGCATTCCCAGACTTTCAACTAACTTAGGGAGAACCAGAATATTTTTCCTTCTTTTTCCCCCTCAAGTTTGCATTCATAAAACAAAGAGCTCTTACTCCAATACTCCATCTAGTGGCAAACATTCCATCCAAGCACACGTATTAGGAGAGAAGACAAACAAGAGTTGATTTCAAGGAACTTTTATTGATTTTGCTGTAACAGTGTCCACTGGCATTGGCATTTCATTCAAATTAAAACGAACATGGTCTCGAAGAAGAAAGAAAATACAGTTTTCAATTTCCACCACATTAGATAAAACACTTCCATCCTAAATCCCCTCATTCAGAGCTAAATGCATTTCTGAAAGTTTCTGAGACCCAGGAAAAGAATGAAGCAAAGTAAGCAGTGATATATATATAAAAAAAATAAAAATTCCATACTTAAATTCCATATTGCAGTTGAAACAAGCTGGGATTTGACAACTCAAATCTATTACCGAAGGACAGTATATGCTTCCTTTACTGTGAATCATTATTTCTTGAATGTGATTTAAGTCTATGATTTCAACTGGAAAAACTGCATCTAATTGTCAAGGATTTGACCAGTATTGAATACAATAGAACTTTTAACTGCAAATGACCAAAGTCAAACATAAACCGCATTTCCTTTTTTTTTTTTTTTTTTACCAATCCCATTACTATTACAAACATTACACTGCTGTATGTGGAAATCTTCCCATCTCTGTAAGAAAGTAAATGGTAACAAACATGTTTCCAAAAATATAAATGTTTTCTAGTAAAACAGCAATATCTTGATCTCATCCTTAACTTGAAAGTTGGAAAAAAGTGAGGGAAAAAGGAACTGATCCTGTTTTAAGGTATGAAAGAGAATTGTATTTGACACAGCTGCTTAGCTTAGTAAAGTAAGGCATGGATACAGAGGCTAAGCACAAAAGATCACTGTGAAAGAGAGAAAAAAAAACATTCTGTGCTTCAGAGAATGACTGGAGCACAGAAAGAGACAATTAAAGTCATGAGAATAAGTCTTATCCTCTTTAAGTCACTTTGTTTGGATAATCTCTTTAATTCTCTTTCAAAATGAATCAAACCTTCTTGTCTTCCACAACATTTGGCATCCCCCCCAAAAAATTCAACATTGATTAAATGATTCGACGTGAACTAAAGACTAAGAAGCAGACCAAAAGAACATGCATAGAAGAGCATTGGAAAGATTCAATTCAAGTTTTCAAGCTGTTTGATCTGAATCAAAATATGAATGTCTGGTCACTATAAAACTATTCCTCTTTCGAAGAATCGTTCACATTGTGTGGCTGTGAGACGGACAATAGTAAAATGACCAAAACAACACTTCAGTGCTTTCCTACCTTTGATTTGATTATCAAGGTTTGTAAGGATTGTAGTAATCGAAAAGTGACAGCAGATGTCACAGCTGATATTAATGTTAAATATTCACTGCACGATTTCTCCCATGAAAGGAGCCATAAGATGGTGTGTACTTGTTAGGTACATAATGCAAGTGCTTCCTGAGACCAGCTCTCTTTTTGTCATCATTTCATAAAGCATATTAAACCCTTGATACAGTCCAACAGTACTGGGTATTATCTACCTTTTACCAGAGGATGTGACAACAGAGCTGATGCTGACGCTTCAAGTATCTCGCCATGCAAAGGTAAGTACAAACCATACTGTTAGCAGGACGAATCTGAACGGAAACATTCTCTCTGACCTAAAATAACAGTTTGGTCTTTCAAAATTGTGATCAGATGTTATTTACCTTAAGATTAAACGTAAGGAAATTTGTTCATGCTCATGTTGGGGTAGTTCTAAAGAAGATTTGAAAATCTGTATACATTTGTTTGGCATCATAATCCTGTAAAAATTCAAATGAGTGTGTAAGGACTGAGGTTTCAATTTTTTTTGGACAATTCTATAAAACTATGTTTGAGATAGACAAATACCTGAAAAAAAAGTTACATGTTTTAACTTATATAAAAGACTTGGAATGAATATAAAATTATTTTCATTTCTGAATCAAAATGAGGATGATAATCCTGTCCCTTTAACATTTACAATGGGGGAGAAAAAAAAGATCCAGTAACTGTCTCGGATGGGGGAAAATATATTACATTTGGGAGGACATGAACATGCAGATAACTGCATTTCCCGAATTGACTGCAAATCACGTGAACGAAGTAGAATGCATTAAGGGTATCAACTGGAACAGTGTACTCTGAACTATCAGCAGTGAATCTCTGATGGCTGATTTGTTTATGAGTATATTACGGTAAATTGCTAATATATCCGGGCACTTATAATAAAGAATTTTTCCTTTGCTCTGTGACTTAAGCAAGTACAGCTGATGGCAGCCCTGAAACCTAAACAAAAAAAGCTCAACAGGCTCACAGGTTAACTTTCAGGGCTCCAGCAGCCCCACTGGGCAAACTTTAGTCATATATCCCCATGATTATGCAGCACCCAGCAGCTAGAGAGAGCTAAAGGAGAGGGCTCACAACATTGGTTTCTACAAGCCAAGCCACTGGCACACAGGTACCAGGTAATTAATCGTTCTTCATGTTGGTTCCTCTTCTTCAGATGTCCATCTCAAACTGAGCATCTTCAGCTGCAACACAAAATAAGAAGAAAAAAATACTTATGTGCACCATGCATGACCACTAGTACATAAAAAGAGAATGGTGTGAGCTAACACTAGTCTTAACCTCCAACCAGATCCATTACTGTTTGTGTACATAAGATAATCGAGCACAAAGCAGGGAGGTTCCAGTTCGGTCAGTTTTAAAGACAAACCTTGCCCTGGTTTGGCATCATGGTTGTTGATGTTGTTAGCTTCATTCCTCTTTTTGTCATTGAGGATGTTCTTGCCCGTCACTCCTGGGATAACCGGCAGGTGTGCTGGTGGGGTCTGGGCGATGGGTGAGTTACGCCGGTCTAATAGGAACTTACGATCATAGATTATTCGTGTTCCTGTGTTGTCACAACAAACATAATGTTATAATCAAGTTTAATTGGATAACTACCAGCCTGGCACAACAATCCTAAAGAAATGACCTCTTTCTTTTCAGTGTTATTTAGAATTAAGTCATATGTAACCGAATACAGAGTGAATAAATGATAAATTATCATATCCCTAAAAAGCACAAGACAGACAATAATGACACATTGATATGCTTTTAGAAATGAAATAAATCACAAATGTGCTTAATGTGACTAATTTATTATGAATAGCCACAACAAAAGAATAAAGTCATTTGAATAGTACAATTAACCCAATGCAAAACCAACAATTTTGACTGTTGATCTAGAACAATCAAGATCACACTTGATAGTGTATACTGCTATGTATCGGTCTCTGAACGCGTTTAATTGAATGCATTTCTTTGTTCTGTCCTATTCTGGCCATCAGTCACTGCGGAACAATCACGTTGATCAGAGCGAAGCACAGGCGGCGCTGTTTTTGTTTTGAACTACATGGGCATGGCTGTGTCTCAAAAGCCCAGTCAGATGCCTTCCTAGGCAACATCTTTGACCATTGTCGCTATAAACGTCTCAACATTTCCAAATTGCCCCCAAAATACTGTCTAAGCAGGCAGAACAGGAAGTTTTGAGTCACAGCCTTATGTGGTTACTGCTTCCTGACCAACACAGGCAACTCTCTAACACTGGCACTCCATGTAAACAACAACCAAACGGGTGCAGATATCAGGCGCGATATGATGCACACGTCTCAGGCGGGTTATTACCTCCCGGGGTGGTGGAGAATAAAGTGCCTCCAGGAGTGGTGCAATAGTCGTGAGGTAGCTGCGTTGAGTCGTTGATCAGCACCGTCCTGGTAGGGATGGCCCTGCTCTCACTAAACTGACGACTGGACGACATTGCACTTGCTTCGGGTGCTAATCAGAGTCAAGCGATAAGTTTTCCCGATGGAAGGTAAAAACCTCGGGCCCTTTTCCCTCGTTTCTTATCGCTTTCCCAGGGCTTTCTTAACGTTCAGCTCGTCCTCCCAGCCAGCCGTCAGCACCGTCCCTCCCTCCGCCAGGCAGGAAGCGAAGAGCACTTGGAGGATATGACGTCAAGGGTAAATTGCATCACATGAACGCCAATGGCAACATATTAAAAATAATAGCGGTTAGACAGGAGACCACTTACCTTATTCAATCACTTAAATTTGTTTATTTGTTATGTTTTATTTTCCAGTTTGTTTATTTGTTTTTATGGTTTTTTTAAGTGTTTGTTTATCTATATGCCGTATACAAATAATATTATTATCCATACTCCATTCCAGTCGGTGGAGTACTAACCAATAAGTTAGGTTGCCAACCGCCAATAAACACCAAAAGAAGAAGAAGAAGAAGAAGAGAAACCACTTCATGGCCAGCTGAACTAGGTGACAATCAACTTGACCAGGCTGTGAACCAGCTAAGAGCAACACAACAGCAGGCTGTTTTAGGTGCAAATATACAAAACAAATATTCAACACATTAAATTAAAATTGCAGCATTGTATTAAAAATGTGATATTTCAGGTGTCACAAGAATGTTTTAGCACTGCCCACCATAGACGTCTATGCTGCCCATCATTACCGATTCACAAATCAGATACACTTCGCTCTTATGCGCAATTCGGCCTCTGCGCACGCGCGATTTCCCCAAGCTTGAGCTGCTGTCCTTTTACACCACAGCCTACCGGAATCAATACAATACAGCGCACAGTATGAGTTTCTCCGTTGAAGAAAGAGGAAACCCCAACACTTTGAGCTATAGGCTCTTTTTTAGTAAGTATGAATTATGTTATTCGTGAATTGATGATGAAATGTCTGTAAAGTCTAAAAGGTTAATTAAATTAAGATGAAAGGGGCTGGGCCGCGAGTCCCACGTGTCGCTTTTCTTCGCGTCATTTATTACCCTAACTTAATAAAAGAAACAGTAAATGTTATAATACAATTTTATTTTTAACTGGCTACTTATTTATAGGGTTGTTTTAAAGTTCTTCTTAGTTGAAAGAAACTAATCCGGTTATTCAGGGTAAAAACTGAAAGTAACAAATGTAGCTAGCCTACGACAACGTTACTCAGTATTATTACCAAACATTACATTGCAATTTTGTATCGCCGTTTAGTCCATTTAAAATGTGTAAACGAAGGACGGGTCAAAATACAGGGTCGTTCTTTATCATATTATTAGAGAATATGAATTTTGGTTCTGTTATTTTGTCTGCTGTTTAAAATGACATCAGAACAATACAATATGAAGTAGCCTAGATTAAACAGATATACTGAATGAGTCCTCTCAATATTGGGTGTGCTTTGTTTATTTTAGTTGCCACATCTGTGCATTAGACATCTCACCGTTAGCAACAGCATGACATCACCTCTCTCTTCAAGTAACATGACTGACATATCTATCTACACTATCATCATCATCGTCACATTGAATTTAGGCTACTAATTTACGTTTCAATCCTATATCCCTTTACGGAAGCTTATTGCATTCACTTGAGAAAGAAAAAAAATACTCTGCTTCTCTGAATTAATGACTTAATTATCTCAGAATTATGAGAGAATTTTTCATGAATACATTTTTTTGCTCTGTTTTTCTGAATTAATTACTTAATTTTTTCTTGAAAAAAAAGTGTACTGTTTTTCTGAACTAATGACTTAATTATCTTAGAATTATGAGATAATTTTTTAATGAATAAAAAGTTTTTGCTCTGTTTTTTTGAATTAATGACTTAATTATCTCAGAATTACGAGATCATTTTTTCTTGAAAAAAAAGTTTTTGTTCTGTTTTTCTGAATTAATGAGATCCCTCAAAATCCTGCTTTTAGCTGGATTGCATGGACGTAAACATGGCCCGCCTTTCAAGTTTAATCCAGTTTTATTTTACTTTGGGTTTAAAACATTGCTGCTGTGTTTATGTAATATAAATGGTATTGTTTTTAGTGTGTCAAATTTGTGCAGACACCTCAAGAATTTGCCTGTTTCTCCATATCAGATATGGTATGCTTTGCGAGCCCGATCTCATGAAAATGCGTATAAATAGTAGTATAAATAAGTGTGCAATCTTGTGGAATGTAAATGCTAAAATGAGTTTTGGTGTGCATATGGTACACAGTTTTTCACGTGCTTATGATACGCACTTTATGGAGTATTATACGTACGAACCCCCCACCATCATTTTATTATTTTTAATTCTCTTTACATTGTATTCTTTTTTTTATGCATTTTTTATCCCTATTTTAATTCCTTTCTATGTAAAGCAATTTGAATTGCCATTGTGTATGAAATGTGCTGTATAAATAAACTTGCCTTGCCTTACCCCACCATCCCCAACCTACCCAAAAGCGTCATATGCACTCCATAAAGTGTGTATCATATGCACGCGGAAGCACAAGTGCTACTCGCGTAGCACTTGCCTTATCTCAGTATACATTCCACACAATATACATTCCAGACGATATACATTAGACACGATTTCACACTCGTACTATTGATACGCATTACTAAGTGATTGTGTTAAGATGATGCATCTGAAATGCATTCAGGCTGGCTACGTGGTGACACAAGAGACAATCAGGCAATTGTTGAAAATACTGGATCAGTGCAATAGCAATGTTAAGCAGATCAGAATGTTCTTTTCTGCTGTCTTGAGGTGTCTGCACAAAGTTGACGCACTATAAACAATACAATTTTTATTACTTAAAGACAATGTCTCAAACCCAAAGTAAAATAAATCCGGATTAAATTTGAAAGGCGGGACATGTTTACTTCCATGCAATCCAGCTAAAATAGAGCTCTTGGCTGGATTTTGAGGGATCTCATTAATTCAGAAAAACATTTTTTTTTCAAGAAAAAATTAAGTCAATAATTTAGAAAAACAGAGCAAAAAAAATTTATTCATGAAAAATTATCTCATAATTCTGAGATAATCAAGTCATTAATTTCAGAAAAACAGAGCAAAAAAAATGTATTCATGAAAAATGATCTCATAATTCTGAGATAATTAAGTCATTAATTCAGAAAAACAGAGTAGATTTTTTTTTCTCAAGTGAATGCAATAAGCTTCCGTATCCCTTCTGTGGAACACCCAGTAAAAAATTGGGCAGAATATCTGAGCTTCTTTCTTTCATACAATGAACATGAGTAGTGGTCCGTTTCATGCTCTTTGATGTTCTGACTTGTCTTGCTATGAAAATGCATAAAAACAAAGAATTTAATGAAGTTTAAGTGGCTGGGCTTGACCAGAACATATTTACGAAAGTCTGGTATACTCGTTTGTATAAATCTTTTCCTAAATTATCACGCAGGCATATTCATTTTTAATGGTTACAGTTCTCAAAAGGTACTCCATAACAGTGCCTACAATCTGTTTAAAATGTATCTATTCCTGTGTATGTGTTTACTAATTACAAAAAAAATAATATTGCAATGAAATTCTTGCTCGTCAGCTGTGTTCACTTTTGTATGAGTGAAAAAGAACAGTTTGGACATTCTATTCAAGTAAATGATGCAGATTTCGAAAGGGGGGACATTTCCCTTTAAGTACAAAGGCTTTAAAGAATTCAACTCATTGTTATTCATGGTGCACATGGTGGTGAATAAGAGCTAGGTAATAAACAGCTCACAAGTTTTATTATTTTTATTTGTGCCTAAATATAGAAAACTTGTGCTTGCAAAAAAATGAAGATGTAAAGTACACAACTGCTTTTGAAATATTTATTTGTACATATGTAACTTATAACATAACATATGTATATAACATATGTAACTTCTTTCTTTCTTTCTTTCTTTACAGAGAACTCAGATGGAAAGTATATTTCACCTTTCCATGACATTCCCATGTGTGCAGATGAAGCTCAGGTACAGAATTTGAATGTTCCTAGTTTCTCTTATCAGGGTCACAGTGTGGATACCCCCCTCCCTTGTGGGAGCCCTTTGGCATTGAATGCTCATTTCACAATCCAGCACAGCACAGTGTATATCAGCTCTTTATCGGGTTAACGGACTTACTCTGTGAGAGGAATGATCTTTACCCTTTAAACAGTGTCATCTTAAATCGTTCAATACTTTGGACTGCTCTGATATGTTATGTTATGTGTCAATCTTTATGATGAATGATTCTCATAGTGTAACATTTTTTGCATTCTTTTAAGCAATTTGAATGTTACTATGATTTTTTTACTTGCATAAGATTTTTTTTTTTTTAAATAAATCATTTTTATTTTCTCTGTAGAACATTTTCCACATGGTTGTTGAAGTACCAAGATGGACAAATGCAAAAATGGAGGTATGGGCAACAGAAACAGTACAAAACTACACCACTTGCAAAATAACACAATAAAACAATAGAATAGAGGACTCTGTAATGGGCCTTATATTCTGTAAGCCTATCATATATTTACACACCTAAAACATTAATGGATACAATACATTTACAAGGATTAAGTGGCGTTGAAAAGAAAACCCTTTTAATCTATATTTGTGGTGTATTGTGTTTTTACATTCAAATTAAATCATCGACCAGTTGGTGTATGCATTAAAGGGGCATGTTGGTGTATGCATTAAAGGGGCATAACACACCAATCTCATGTTAAAGGAACACTCCACTTTTTTTGAAACTAGGCTCATTTTCCAAGTCCCTTAGAGTCATACAGTTGAGTTTTACTGTTTTTGAATCCATTCAGCCGATCTCTGTATCTGGCGGTACCACTTTTAGCATAGCTTCGCATACATCATTGCTAATGGACTGATATGATTCATCGGTCTCAAAAATGACCAAAGACTTTACTTTTTCAAAGATAATATTTTTCCTATTTAAAACTTGACTATTCTGCAGTTACATTGTGTACTAAGACCAACAGAAAATTAAAAGTTTAGACTTTTATACAGATATAGATAGGACCTATTTTCTCATTCCTGAGTAAGAATTATGGAACTTTGCGGTCGTACCATGGGTTCAGCGGCGCAATGATATTAAGCAGCGCCTGAAAGTAGTCCTCAGATAGGTAACTTCCAATGCAACCGGTACTAAGTTTGTGTCGTTGCAGATAATGCAGAGTTGCAGCCCGGCAAATTATGTAGTGGATTTACTGTGCGATTAGCCATGGTTCTGTGTGTCATAAAGAGCTGTGATAGTGAGTCGAAGGTGTATACTACCATCATGTTTCACAGAATACCAACGATAAACAAGGAATGAAAGAATCAGTGGTTGACTGCTCTGAACCATAGATATCAAAACACCGGGAGATTCGAACAAAAAACTGCAGGATATGATCAGACAGGGCAAAGTGTATCATCCCCCATGGCTGTAAGTATAACATTATTAAAAAATTTTGTTAGCTTGAACGACCAGATTGAAAAGCACTGCTGTTGTCTTAAGCTAAGGTTACCTGTGAGTGCAATCACTTGGTTGCACCATTTGGTTTATACATTATATAACGTTAGTAGTTTTGTTGTAGAGTTCTGGTGAGGTATGTTAGTGTATAGTTTGATTAAAATAGAATGTCGAATTGTCTGTATTGTTTATCTACACAGTTTCTATGGTACAAAATACTACGACATTGGTGATGTTACGTTCTGTGCTGAGGCTTCGGAGTGTGTCTCCTGCATAGTGCATTGGAAATTATTTTAGCGGCTGCCAAAAAAAGTTTGTCCCGTCAAAGCCTTATTTGATCAGATATTGTGATTTATGAGTGATAGATGACAGGGAGCATGTTAGTTGAGTGACAGAGAGAGAGTGCACACTCTCTGCTCTTTCTCTGTCTTCATAATAAGCAGCATCGTCTTAGCATATTTCATTCACATATTACGTTAACAGTTAGTCAAAATCAAAATGTCGGAAGACCAAATCCATTTTTTCCTTGAATTTTGACTCTTTTCTGACTCACCAGTTTGAATCTGCTCTCCTTGTCCCTTCTGCCTGAGTCTGTTCAGCCACACTTTCTCTTTCACATTTCAAAAGCTCGTCTTCAGTGTAACTGTTATTCCGGTTCAAATAGATACGATTCAGGATCTGCACCAAAGTAAAAATCTTCTGAAGCATCTTTCACAAACGTCTCCATGGTTGCAAGGCGCGCTCTCTGTGCAAGCAGATTGTCATGCTGGTATGTTGATAGAAGTTTGCCTATTTTCAGGCGCTGTGTAATATCATTGCGCCATTGCACCCATGATGGCCACAAAGTTCCTACGCAGGAATGAGAAAGTAGTTCCTAGCTATAACGGTCAAAAAATAGATACATTTCATTTTTCGTTGGTCTTAGTACACAATGTAATTATAGAAGTGTCAAGTTTTAAATAGGAAAACTATTGAAAGTTTTTGGTCATTTTTTGATCACTGATGCTAATGGACTGATATGATTCAATGATGTATGCTAAGCTATGCTAAAAGTGGTACCGCCAGATACAGAGATCGGCTGAATGGATTCAAAAACATTAAAACTCAACTGTATAACTCTAAGGGACTTGGAAAATGAGCCTAGTTTCAAAAAAAAAGTGGAGTGTTCCTTTAATCTTGAGTACCTATAGAGAGTAATATTGCATTATGTGCATCTCAGAAAAGTCTTTAGTTTTATCATATTTATAAAAGACAGACACGTTGTACCGATTCTTTCCGAAAATAGCCGAACTCGTGAAGGTGTACAGTGGGCGGAGCGAAATAATCTTGAGCACATACACACTTCCTGGATAACTTGCATTTCACTATACGTTCATGTTGTTTAAATGCATTATATGCACTTACTTTTTGTTAGATTGCCAACAAAACAGACATTTGATGCAGTTTCACTCACCGGCTGCGGTTGCAGAACTTCTGAAAAACAAACTGCATCCACTGTTTCCTTAACACTGGGTTATTTGGTATTTATAACACTATCTTTATTATCTTTCCCTCACAACCAGAAATACACTTCTATAGTGACATGTTGATTTTGTGGTCTAAAAACAAAATGACTGCCTCCTGTAACCCAAACAAATTTGTTGTTGATGCTCTTGCTTTAGTTCTGGTTGATGTGCACATACAAGGAATTCATAAAGGGGGATAACCAAAAAAAACGTTCCGAAAGTTGTTTGAATCCTTATGGAGAATATTTGGCATAGTTTGGCATGATACATCAAACTTATTTTTATTTTGGCCATGTTTAGCATGAGAATCAAACTCTTCAACAGTGTAAATAAGTCAAAATGCATGAAATGGTATTAGTTAATAATCTGCAAGTCAACATTATGCTTTACTTTTCAGATTGCTACAAAAGACCCTCTGAACCCCATTAAGCAAGATGTGAAGAAGGGCAATTTGCGCTATGTGGCCAATGTTTTCCCACACAAAGGCTATATTTGGAATTATGGAGCAATCCCTCAAGTAAGGCTTTTAAATTAGCACGGATCATATATTAAATACATAGACTAGAACAGACATTTTAATTGTAATATATTTTAAAATTTTATTTATAGAGCAGACTTTTCCACAGCCATTTCTCCAGGCCTCAGAGTCGCCATTTCTCCAGGCCTCTGATTCATTCAGAAATAATTCTAATATGCTGATTTGGAGCTCAAGAAACAATGTTGAAAACAGTTGTTTTCAGGGTTCTTTGATAAATAAAAGTTTTATGCAGCCCTGCTGAATGAAAGTATTTATTAATTAATTTTTTCATTTTTAAATCTTACTGAGCCCGAACTTTTGAATGATATATTTTACAACAGACTTGGGAAGACCCTGGGCACAAAGACAATGACACAGGGTGTTGTGGTGACAATGACCCCATTGATGTCTGTGAAATTGGTAACAAGGTATGAATATTGGTTTATTGTCTTGAGTTTTGAATGAAATTAAGCCAAATTTATAGTTGTCGTATGTGCAGTTAAAGTTGGATTAGATGAACAAACCCCACAATGCTTGATCTTTGCAGGTGTGCAGTCGTGGAGATGTTATCAAAGTGAAAGTCCTGGGTGTATTAGCGATGATTGATGAAGGTGAAACTGACTGGAAAGTCATTGCAATCAACATTGATGACCCTGAGGCAAAGGACTTGAACAGTAAATAACACTTTTTGATTTCCTGTCGACCTAAAAAAGAGAGACAGATATGTGATTGCTTTCATTCCTCTTATGTAAAAGACATTAGTGACGTGAGGCGACTCAAGCCAGGATACCTTGAGTCCACAGTTGACTGGTTCAGGAGGTACAAGGTACCTGATGGGAAACCTGAAAACAAGTTTGCATTCAATGGAGAGTTCAAAGACAAGGTATGTTGTTCAGAAAATGTCAAAATTTGTGATTGGTTATATGCCTAGCATTATAAATATGCTTCATTTATTCTAGGACTTTGCCATTGAGACAATTAAAGCTACCCATGGCTTCTGGAAGGCACTTATCGCACAGCAAACCAGTGCTGGAGAACTAAGCTGGTAAGGGAATCTTGCTTCAGCAGATCTGCATTTGTTTGCTCGTTTGCATGCTATTTTATTTCAGCTCTTACTGTTTCACTTTCACAATCACAACAGATAACTTAGGCGTAGACAACTGAAATGCATAAATATAATATGAAATATAGAGAATTATCTATGCTTTGCTTCCTTTCACCTCAAGTCATTACTTTTTTCTCTTGCATTGTGCAGCAAGAACACGTGCGTCTCAGAGGGAGACAGTCCATTCTGCTGTTCGGCAGATGAAGCCAATGAAGTTGTTAATGGAGTATGAATTTTATTCTTTATTTGATTTCACATTACTATATTTTCTATGTCATAAATTGTATAAACAGATATGTTACTTTTATAGTGGTGCCTTATGTCAAAATAATACTTTACTAATGTAACTGAAACTATTTTATTTAATTTCCAGTCATGCCCATGTGGAGACGCCTGTCCAGTTCCAAGCTCAGGTTTGATTAAGTTGTCATTTTGGGTTTATATTATGATATTTCTTTCTGTTGTGTATCCATTCAATTTGAGTTTTCAACTGATTAACAGTTTTTCTTTTAAAACATTCCATTATTTACATTGTTTCATTTTCTTTTTCAGTTGACAAGTGGTTCTACTATGCGAAGAACTGAAGAACATAATACTGTTAATGGACCAGTCGGATCATGTTTAGAATTTGTATGTCAGATTCAATTTAGACTAATGGCTATTGTATGAAAACATGGGCACTTAACACCTTATCTGGAGACTGAATCTCAAAATAACAGCTAGAGGAGCTAACCAATGTATTGCTAAGTTATGTTGATTTTGATAATGGTTAGATATTCTGTGCAACAGATGCTAAAGTTAGAGATATTAAATGGTCTAAAGATACTAACCAGTCTGGTCAAACTCAGGTACTGTATGATGTACTGTATGAACAAATGCTTAATACACTTTTTCTCATACGACACTTCTTTGTTAATGGATTGTGTTATATATTAGATTGCCTTTACATTAATTAAATACAAAAACAATAATAATTGTGACATTTAAATATAATTGTCACAAATTGGAGTGATGTACCTGATGTAAGGATCCATAATGCCAGTGTGGTCAAAAAGCATTTTTTACAGGTCCTTTAGAGCTGCTGCATCCAAAACACATCACTTTTAAAGGGATAGTTCACCCATATTGTTCCGAATCCATATACATTTTTTTTAAAAAAAAATTTTACCTTTTTTTTCTCTCTGAGCAACAACAGATATGAGTCAGAATAATGACTGACAGTCTTAGTTCTCATTCACTTTCATTGCACATTTCCCCCCATACAGTGAAAGTCAATGGTGACTGGATATGCCATTCTTAGGTTATTTAAATTGTGGTGTGTGTGTGTGGGTCTGTTTGTGTGTATGTGTGTGTGTATATATATATATATATATATATATATATATATATATATATATATATATATATATATATATATATATATATATATATATATATATATATATATATATATATATATATTATATATATATATATATCTTTATATATATATATATATATATATATATATATATATATATATATATTCGTTGAAAAAACACTGGGGGTTCTAGTATTAAATGAACTGGGGGTTCATTTAATCTTAACAATTAAATGTAAATCTTAGCTCCTGGCAGGTCCCACTGCAGGTCAGTCAACATTTAGCAAGCAGATGGTGACAACGCATTAACCTATCGATCTGAGACCACCCTATGCCGCTACGCAGTTCCGGTTAAACGTCAAATTCGAGCCGGTGTTTGTGTTTAGTGGCAGAAGAATACAGACCGGACTGACTGGTCTACACAAGCGGACCCTTCCAGGTATTGACACGGATATTAGAACGCATTATGTTCTGTGTTGTTTACAAATGACGTAACATTACAAACGACGCAGCTGTTAACATATTTGTGACTGGATGAATAGCCACAAAATTCAACACCAAAAGCCAGGTTTTAAGGTTTTATTCATAACGTCGTCCTGAGCATTTTTGCCTTCAAAATACTCTGTTTTGCTCATTCAACCTTTCTGGCTGTTGTTTTCAGTGTGTTTAAAAAGCGCCTACTGTATTGACGCGTTTCCAGAAAACGCGCACTATGCTACGATGGTTCCAGTTAGGGAACAATACTATTGGGTTGTATATATATTCAAGTTAATTAACAACGTATTAATGTATAGAAATGCACTTGGAGTTTAGCGAGTTGCTGTCATTTGAGTGACAGCTATGTCTGTGTGCTATATCCATGGCGTCAAGTGACAAGGTCTCACAACTAGAAATAGTTTCTTGCTCATGTTGTTTCCAGGATATTGGTTTATAGCTATAAGGGGGTTTGTGTCTACTTTCTTAAATGTACTCTTAATGGCAACACGTTAACTAGGGTCATTTAATAACGCAGTACCGCCTGTGTTTTATGCTTACAGTAGATTTAGGTAAAGAGCTTATTTTGGAGTAAGCAGAGTCTGTTGAAAAGTCTTGGATCTTGCAGTACTCTCCATTAGAACAAACCCCTAATTCGGTTGCTATTTACTTTCAGGGAACAGGCTACGAAAATGTCTTTCATATTTGATTGGCTGTACAGAGGATTCAGCAGTGTGTTACAATTATTAGGTAAAGTATCAGCCAGATATTCAAATACAGATGAGCACAAATCATTATGTAACTGTTTTTATACTCATATTTCCTTTTAGGACTCTATAAAAAGTCTGGGAAATTAGTTTTCCTTGGATTAGACAATGCTGGAAAAACAACATTATTGCACATGCTTAAAGATGATCGACTTGGGCAGCATGTTCCAACACTTCACCCTAGTAAGTAAAGTGCGACATATTTTACGGTTTTATGAGGTGCCATAGCTACATTTAGAAAGGAAAGTGCAAAAACAGGATTTCTTATTCTTGAATTCTAAATTTGTTGGAGCAAACATTGTGCGTAATGTACCGTATCTTGTCCAATCTGCTAGCATCTGAGGAACTGACTATAGCTGGGATGACTTTTACAACATTTGACCTAGGTGGTCATGCTCAAGGTAAATATCAAATGGAATAATACGTTATTAATAAATCTCCTCCAGTTTATGTATTATACTATAATTAAACAAAAGTAGCTTTATGTAACAAAATAGAATTTTTGTTTTTGTTTTGAAATTTTAGAACAACTAAACGTAATGCAATTGGATCTTGTCTATTTTCTATTCTCAGCAAGAAGAGTTTGGAAGAATTATCTTCCAGCAATAAATGGGATAGTGTATCTTGTTGACTGTGCTGACCATGAACGACTACAAGAAGCCAAAATTGAGTTAGATGTAAGTCTACTGTTCCTTTTATATAATCAAGGGTTTTGTTAAGACAAGATTACACCTGTCCTGTTTACACCTGCTGTTAAGATGTGTTTTGGTTGATCTGATCACAAGAAGATGAGGGAGGCATCTATACTTGTGTTATCCTGTTGACACACCTGGTGTTTTAATCTCTCTTCTGTCCACTTTCAACTACTTCTGTCCCGATTTCTTCGAGGGGCAGGTAAATGTATGGGCTTTTTCCAATCTTTCGATCTAATGAACCAAATAAGCTCACACAATTTACAGATGACCACAAAAGGAGGTCATTCATACAAAGCAGAAGCTTTTGTTTCTGCTCTGACAGCCGTAATACCACGTTAAACAAGTTTAAAGGAGTACTTCAGCGCTGGGAATATGAATCTGTATTAAACTGGGTCATTAATGTAGTAGAAATATAAAATATATTTTTTATTTGGTGCTTTCTAGATTAAGAAAAGACAGAAAAATAATTTTTGTCTCATGGGGATGAAAGACAACAATTCCCAGAATGCTTCACTGCCCTACGAGGCCACTCCCAAAGCCACCTACTAGATTAATGAATCACTTTCACTTTCCCTTATTGACCGCGTTCATTTTCATAAAATCAGTTCAGTTAGTTAGAGAACTACAATTAAAAACTGAACGTGTCTGTTCAATATAATAGGATTTAGCCGCTGAGGGAGTGTCACAGCCCAAACGCTGCAGGAGTCAGATTACATTGACAGTGATGGACGAGCTTGTGATGAGAGCTGAGGTAAACGCAACCGCGCTCAAGGCCTACATTCACAGCGCATGTTCAGTCTGGCGCGTTTTCAGTTCATGCCTTTGCAAGCTTAACTTTCATAGGAATCAATTTGAGAAGTTGAAACAAAGCCATATGCTAATCGCTGAAGTAACCCTTTAACATTAGGAATGGTGAAAGAATGTTTGTCAAACCAAATTTGGGTCTTTGGGCCTTTAAATCCCGTCTGTCTGGATAGTGCCTTCTCATAATGTGTATCCATTAGTTCAGGAGGCACAGATGTAGTCTTTTGTGACTGTTCGAACACATTGGACCACATTGCATTTACACCACAGAAGCAATACGGTCAAATGTGTTTTCAAATAACCTTTGGAATTGATCGAAAGTGAACAAGCTCAAAACATTTTAGACCCCGTTTCCACCTATATTTAGCGTTATCCACTTAATACTAGGTGTAAACAGGGCTACATATATGAAAGTTTAACCATGAACACATCCAGAGGAATGTCACAGCAATGACTTCAATGCAACTTAAATTTCTTCCCAATTCCACCAATAAAAACAGCCATATATTTGAATAATAATGATCGCTCTTTACACCTCAGGCCCTCTTAACTGATGAAACCATATCCAATGTGCCCATCCTTATTTTGGGGAATAAAATTGACCGACCAGAAGCAATAAGTGAGGACGGGCTAAGAGGGATGTTTGGTCTTTATGGACACACCACTGGAAAGGTAGGTCAACGAGATAATAGATTTAAAACATTTTGTGTTGTACAGTTTAGTGTGTAATATTTAATAAAATGTTTTCTGGAGGTCTTATTTTCTCTGTGTCCACACAGGGGAATGCATCACTGAAAGACCTCAACCTGAGGCCAATGGAAGTCTTTATGTGCAGCGTGTTGAAGAGACAAGGATATGGTGAAGGTTTTCGATGGCTATCTCAGTATATTGATTAACATATTTAATGTGGTTATTAATTCATAACTCATGTATCCTTATTTATTATTTGATTATTTATCTTATGAAATGAAACTATGAAAAAGATAATGAAACTGTAGTAACCAGGGCTGTTATATATCGGAGCCTATGCAATTCAGTTTTTGTTGATAGATCAGTTTATGAGATATGCAATTATTCAAAAACTCAGACATAATTTATGCTGCTTACTTTTCTAAAAGTGTTAGAAATACAGCATCTTTCATCAGTTGACCGAGCTGGGTTATTTTAAGAGATGGCATCCTATAACAAAACAAGTGTCAGTTTTATAACCTGCCAAACGTTAAACATACCTTTGTACATTTGAATCAAGGACTTCTAATCAGGTGAATATCACTTGTGCTGTGAAAATCTGATGTCACAATCATTAGATGATACGGAATCAGTGTTTTTGTTTTCATGTTACATTACCTCAGTGCCTTAATGCTGGTGGTTTTATAGTGCTGTATTTCCCACATGTTCAAAGGAAATACTTCTGAAGGTGTGGACTGCCAATATATACATGCTTGCTGATCAAATTTGCCTGAGATTTACAATTAAATATTTATATCTAATATTTAAAACTACAAATGTTTTATTTGTATGTAGGTTTTTGATATGTGCTTATGTATTACTCTTCATTTTCAGTGATGTTTGTACATTAGCCTGTTTCAACACTAAACTACCTGACTAATTGTATGAGTATTTTTGACTGTCAGCTGTGAATTGTTTGCAGTTATGGCATGAATGTACATAGGCTTTTTTAAGTTCATATTGCCTGTGCAAAAGAGAAATCTGTCATATTACTAGTTCACTTTTAGCCCTAATTTGTAAATAGGCTTATGGGATTGGGAATTTCGATGCTGCTTATCTTTTGAAATGGCTAATCATGTATGTGCCACTTCTACCAGCTTGTAGCATTTACGCAATAAAGTAGGCAACACAAATAAAATATTTTGAATTTTCCGTGGGTAGGCTACTTTGCTATTTTCCAAAAACAATTAGAATACACATTTTAAAGAATGAAACATTTCTGACATCCTAGTTGAGTAAAATAAAACATAAAAAGCTATTTGTCAATACTGAATCTATACCTTTGTTGCGTGGGAAAGGTGAATATTAGAGTGCACAAAATATTGTTCATAATGTAAACTCAACGACGACCGATTCGTCAACGAATTCTTTTGAGTTGGCTCTTTCCAATGCATCTGTTAAACCGGCCCACAAGTCGGATAGAACGATCCATTTAGGAATGGCTTGACCTAAGTTATCTTTGGGACACGGCGATGTTAAAAAAACCACTGAACCGGTTCTATGAAATTAATCATTCGAAAGAGTTGGACGTAGATGAACCAATAGGAGGGCACGCTGTCGACCACATGATCACGCCAATGAACGCATAACAGGAAGTGCTACAGATGGAGAACTCATGCAACAATATCAAGTCGGCGATAAGTTAATAACCATTACTGCATTATCTGCCCATCCCCTAGACTAACGTCGCAACCCGTAATAGTTGTTTTTGTTGCAAACTATTTTGTTGGCACTTTTTTTATAATCTAACTGCCAGTATTGCGGTTGACATTTGTGTATTGAGCTCATTTGAGACGCAACAACTCATCTAACTTTACTATTAGATTAAAAACTCTGAACTTTTATATGGTGCCAGTTTAATACTGTTTTGAAATATATATATATAGCCTTTGAAAATGAAGACTGTGGAAGAGGCATGTTGTGTTGTCACAGTATCCGAGACGCCCCTCGACCTCACATCGGGATCTCAGAATAAAGCAATGAGCTGCAGTGGAGTATTTCTGAATTACCAGTCTGGATTTGTAGTCTGCAGTGGCGTTATGTTTTCTCGCTTTATACATGATAGACAGTCCACGAAGATATTGCATTCTGAAAGTTTCACTAAAGAAACAAAAGTGTATGTAGATTACATTGACCTTTGCGCCAACCAATCGTGTGAAAGGGAGAGACGCAACACGATCCGTAAAGAAGCTCAATTATTAATGATGATCAATTGCGAGGAGTTTCAAGATGCATTTAATAAAATCTTTAAGGGGGCCGACAATTGGGGCTTTTATAGTGGTAGTTTGGATACAGAATTCCTGGAAGACTCCAAGTTTTTAACATGGTTTGCACTTCTAAAAGTGCCCAACTCGTCCACATGCACCTGTAAAGAAACTATTCCATGGGTGAAGAGTGGCACTCTTAAAAAGGGATGTCATGTTATCGCATGTGGGTCTCCATTTGGTGGTCTCTGTCCAGACCTCTTCATGAACTCAATTAGTAAAGGCATCATTAGTAATCTGGCAGGAGATGAAAATGCACTGATCCTGACTGATGCCCGCTGCTTGCCTGGCACTGAAGGAGGTGGCGTTTTTATTAGCAAAGGAGGCAGATCTTACCTCATGGGTTTGATCGTTTCACCACTGTGCTGGAAATCCGATGAATGGATTGGACTGACACTTGTGTGCTCTGTTCACCTCATTCTGAAAAACATGATACAGGCTGGTGCCGTGCAGGAGTCACTGATAGAAAAGCCATCACAGTTAATAACTGGCTCGATTCAAGCTCCATTAACTGCAACCAGACGGTCAGGTTCTGAATTTTACCCCGGAGTGGCATTGGTTGAAAGCGGCCTGCTGTGGGGTTCCGGTGTGCTGCTAAACCAGAATCTGGTTCTGACCTGCAGACATGTGGTGAATGAAAAGTCTGTTCTTACAGTCAGAGTCAACTATGAAGGAAGGTAATGGCCTTGGAATTCCTGCATATTCATTGTTATGTGGCTTAAAGAAGTGGCATATTGTTTGTTGAACTTTTTTATACAAGTTACATTTGATTGGTATTGTTATAATTTGCAATCACCATGTGATTTATAATAACGTACACTTTCCACTACAGATTTCATGCAGTAAGTGGTAAGGTGCTGTATTCATCAGCACCAGCATCTCCCTATGATATCGCTGTAGTGGAGATTCAGGAATCCCTTGGAGACTTGGTAAAACCTCAGTTTACCAAATACTTTCATCAAGGTAATGTGCTGCAAACCTGTTTTATTGAAAATCACATTTAGCCAGAATTGTTTTGTTTGTTTGCCTTGAGATTTTGGAATGTTGTTTTATTCTTCCCAAAAATAGCAGACTGTACATGAAAAAAAAGATAGGTTCAGAAGTACAGGTGAAAATGAAGTTAAAACGAACAGAAGTTAAGATGATATTGAACAAAGAATGAACAAAAAAAAATTCTAATCCAGAGGAAGAAACATTAGTACAATGCTCTTTAGTACAAGTGACTCAACATTACACACACACACTTTTATAGTTGTACAAGGCAGGAATCAAACCCACAAACTGTAGATCACATGCTTGTTGCTTATTGCTGTGCGCCACTCAGTCTACATGCTTTACCTTAGCTACTGAGGTTCAGTAGTTCAAATGAGGATGATCTCAAAGTGTTATATAACTTTTTCAGATTAGACAAATTCGTTTTTGGAACAATACAATCTCTGGCACAGACACAACTTTTGCTCGGTTCAGCATGACTTATGGAATGATGTATAAAAATATTAAATGAAATATAAAATAACAATTTTAAAACAATTCTTAAGTCATTTTTTGTGCAGCTCACACAGATTTTTTTTTATTGCTTAGATTACTATTACCTCAATTTTTGTAATTGTCCTACTAGCGATTAAAAGGGGGATAGGGAGAATCCCACTGGGAAGGAATAATAATAATTTAAACTTAAGAAACAATAGGGGCTCCTAAACCCTATTGAGGACCCTAATTATGGAAACCAGTTTCCACCACTTAAAAAAAAAAAAAATGCTTCAATAATCATCATTGACATACAAATTCATAACTGACATACATATGGCATACAAGAGATAAGACATTGAAAGGAAATGGACAAATGATGAGCTTTTATGTAATATTTATGTTTTACCAAGAAATACTAACCTAAAATTACATGCAAATCTGCAGGAACTGTCTGAAGAAATGTATTTCAATGAATCATAAAATGGCCACTAGACAATAGGAAATCATGTTAATTTCAAATACTTCTATCACTGACAACGGTAGTCCGGCCAGGATATTGTGATTTAAAAGTTGTTGTTGCAGCCCTCAACTGATGTTGACATCTTGTGTTTTGGCCTGAAGCTCCACCCTCCACCTATCGACCAATCACAAAGTCTGTATTATTTCGGCATCCGGGTTGCCAGATCTGCTCTAGTTACCACAGATGCAGCTACAGACGTTCCTGCTGGATCCTGCAGCCTATCTGGCAACCTTGAGTCAGTGTGGAGGGGGAGAGGGGATAGTGATTGCAGTACCAGTTTTGGCCACAATCTTACATATACTTCCTTTAATATCTTATAACAGCTACAACATTACAACATTGTTAACATAACTGTGTACTTTGTCCCGGTGCAGCACCTGACATTTCCATGTTCTGTGTTTATTTAGGTGAGGATGTAGTTGTCGTGGGTTATGGAGCTTTAGGGAGCCGCTGTGGCCCCTCATTGACCTCAGGGATCTTATCCAGAGTCATCACCCATCAGTCACAGCCTGTGATGCTGCAGACTACTTGTGCAGTGCAGTCTGGAGCCAGTGGAGGCGCTGTGGTTCGTTCTGCCACTGGAGAATTGTTAGGTAATTCTAATTTCATATATCTAATTCCTAACTATTTAAATTGAATGGGAAACGTCAGTACATCAACTAGTTGTTTTTAGTTCAAATCCAGTCTTTAGTGGAGATAAATGAAATGTACCATGCCTTCTCTAACCAGAAGGGGGCAGTGTAGGACCAAATAAGCATTTCCCCCACCTTTAAGTTCAGAATTAGAGCATTCCAGCTCTTTATTTCCTGACTATGACATTTTCTGACTAAATAACATTTTTTCAGGCAGATTCTTTCTCATGATATATTTTATCGTTAACTTCGAAATATTAGGTATTGTGTCCAGCAACACAAGAGACTTCACTGCAAAAGTGACATATCCCCACCTGAACTTCAGCATCCCAGTGACCATTCTGGAACCTCTGCTTAGACGTTTTGATCAAACCGGAGATGCTGCTGTGTTTAAGGTCTTGGACAGCGCAGAGGGTGATGTCAGAAAGATATGGAGACTACAGAGCATTCAAAGCAAGCTTTAATCATACTATGATATTTGCAAATGTACAAGATACCATGTAAAATTAACCTTTGTGTGTTTTAAAGTTGCTGAAAATTTAAAAGTGATATGAAATACCTATGAAAATGTAATTTCTCAGGTTCTTATTTGACATTTTAATATAAAACAATTTAATTTGATTTCACAAAGATTACACAAAAATTCTGCATAAATTTCTGCATCCCTTAGATTACATTTTTTATACATTTATTTTTAGATACATGCAAGTGAACAGTGACTGATCAATATAAGTAGAAATAAATACTGGTTTCCAACCATTTTAGGCTGATGCCAAGAAGGGTGCTACACTAGATCACTAATTACAATGAGTTATTAAAAATATTAGTTATTATAGAATTAGAGTTTCATCCTGCACATCTTTTTTGTTTTTGTAAAATAGTTAGAAACCAGGGCGTTCTAACAATTTTACGTTGATACAAAACAGGATGCTCCACTGAATCACACTACTATATAAAATGTGTGTCAACACTGAAAAAATGTGTTATTGTAATAGAGTTTAGAAGTTATTAGGAGTCATTAGGCGGTTAGATTCTGTGTTCTATTAAAGTTGATATTCCTTTTTTGGACCCCTCTGGTGACTCGTATGTCTTGAGAACCAGCTTTTGTTGGGTATTTTTGGTATAGTTATAAATTACACTTGTCAAAAAAAAAAAAAAAAAAAAAACCTTTAAAAGTGGGTTGAAAAGATTTGTTTTCTCATGTCTCTAGTATCACATGAAAATTAGCATGTCGCAGCATCTTGGGAGTAATTAGGAGAACAAAGAAACAGCACTTTGGGCCCAGTGCCTTTAATCATATTCAGGCAAGAAAGATGACACACTTGGACAAAGAAACATGCAACTAAATGCAAATATACTGCAACTCAGCGTAAATATGTTTTCTAATCAGTAAAATCCAAGTATTTACAATAATAATGGCATGTACAGTACAATACAATCATACACTAGTCCAAGTGGTATAACATCACTGTTAGCAGACTCCTGTACACTGCTTAATAAGACATCAGGACATTCACTATTGACTTTAAATGAGCTGGTCGTCTTTCCACTCCATCACACCAGCCTATGATAATCCAAAAGTAATTTAAATATCGCCAGGATTCGTCTCAATGACATTCAGAGGATTTATATTCTTCTGTAGACGCCACGGTACATTGATGAATGTGTTTACGTCGGGGATGTTACCATATCAAATGCATTTTCTGTGTGCTATGTGGAGCTCAGAGATCACGTCTGGGTGAATTATCATACCATATCGAGTCTGTAATTCATAGACATTTTGCAATTCCAACTAGCTGCTTTGATTCCGCAGCATGTTAACCCTAAATACTGATGCTTTAGGTATTTAATACTGCAAGACTCGTATATTATAAGATTCAGACCTTGATTATAAATCCCTGCAGCACCAGATTTACACCTAGGAACATTACAGCCAACACATCCTTCACTGCAAATGATGGGAAGATCTGATTAGAAGACATCTGCAAAGACAGATTGGTCCCTTTGGGTGTATGGGAGAGAATATGTCAGATTGCATTTTCGAAAGCTCATTCCTGCCTCTCTTTTACATCCATACACTGCCTTGTTATAATAGCCATGTTGCATCAGAAGTACCATGTTACAGCCTGACCTAGTGGAGTATAAGCAAATTCTATTATGACAGACATACGAAACCAGAACGCACATATCTCAGGATTTATTACTGTCCATTTGAAAGAAAACAATGATTTGACGTCGGGTGAGGGAGAAAGCTACTGCATTGAGATGTCATTTATATGAAAATATAATGCTTTGCCATCTCTAGTTTCGGTGGATTATGACACAAAAGACAGGGAGAAAAAAGTGCCTTTAGGACAACGATCGTCTTGTAGAAGTGCATTGTGTATTTCTGGCAAGATGCCTAAAATCGGTTTTAGTCTGTGAGCGTGGAGAAATAGCTCTTCAAATACATTTACGACTATTTATCTTCTTCAAGGTAGCATAAAAATGATGCAGAGACTGTTTGAGCCATAATAGAGTAACAGTCTTAGCTTTTCTTGAGCTAAGCTAACTTAACTCTTGAGTTTTTTGGTGTTTTCGTCTCTTTGTCTTTATAGTAATCTGTGTTTATATACGCTAAACCATTGTAGGACATATTTGAAACAATTTACATAGACTCTAACAGCAAAAACATTAGCAGCAATCTCAGTGTTCAAGGAAAGCAGTTGCTGATGGTCGGTAGAAGATCTAATGAAGCAGGTCAGACCCTGAAGCATGTCTATCTTTATATACATACTTTAAAAAGTCGTACCTTGAATGCTTTAGATTTAATGGGTATCATTTCCGAATGTACAGTGATGAAGTATGTATTTATTAGACTTGCATAAGAACGCATCACATCACACCTATCAAGCGCCTAATTCTGAGCTCGTGTTTGCAGATGCTAGAGACTGATTCAGGAGTAAACTCTTGCACTTACAACAAAAATATGATGTTTCACAAGTATTCATAAGCCCAATAATTGAAAACTCGTTCCCAATACCGTGATCTCACTACAGCTAACACTAACCAAGCCACCCCTCCCCCCTCCCTCCCCAAGTCAATGCTGTTTGGAGTGCAGTATAAAGATGACCGACCCTCCAGTGTCCACCATTTAATGTCAGAAGATAGAGCTGCCTCTGTAGAAATGGGCCACAGAAAGCTACGTCGAAACAAGGCGAGAATCGCGTTTCGTTCTACCAAATGTATCCACCGTCATCAACCTCCCCCACCTCCCCTTCCTCCTCCTCAGCCTCCTCGCCGTTCTCCTCCGCCTCCTTCTCCTCCTCATCTTCCCATCCGAGCCCGCTGCCAAAATCGCCCGAGTACGTGACCGCCTCGTCTGGAAAAGGGAAACGTTATTTTAAAAAATCATATTGCGAGGCAAACGGAGAGATTTATGCACAACAAAGGTTAAACAATACACAATTGGCGTGAGGTGACGACAATAAACAAACAGGAGGTGTAATTTTGATGTTGGCCTTTTAATCGCTATTTTATGTCCAGTCAGGGGATTTGTTCTTATCACCTGCAGGTCTGTCAAAGCCAGTAGTAATTAATCTTACAGACCTTTATTTCAGCAAGACAACTGCTCTTTTGGAATGGAAATGAACCTGGCCTAATGAATGTAGCACTTGGTCTTCTGTCAGATGGGTGACTGATGATTTTGTGGATCTAAGCCCTAAGCCCTGTAGCTACAGAAGGAGCATTGTCCTCTGTATGTGTGTGTGTGTGTGTGAGTGTGTGAGAGAGAGAGAGAGAGAGAGAGAGAGAGAGAGAGAGAGAGAGAGTGTCTGTGTGTGTGTGTGTGTGTGTGTGTGTGTGTGTGTGTGTGTGTGTTTGTGTGTGTGTGTGTGTGTGTGTGTGTGTTGTGTTCGTGCTCACCACAGTCGGGGTTGCCATGGATTCTGGAGCCCATTAACTCTCCTCCATGCTGGTCCACACACCAGCACTCCCCTCTGCTCTTGTCACACTGCAGTCTCCTGTAAAAGCCGTCCTCATCACAGCTGGGAATGTATGTATCTGAAATGACGAAAAGGGAGAAAAACACACCAACGTGCATGTTTTGAGAAGCCACGGTCGTGTTTAACATTCATTTTCATATCCTACATGAAATGAACATAAAATAAGTATTGCATCACGGGTGACATTGCAAACTAGTTTGCATATTGCTGTAAATCATGTGACAGACTCAAGTGACACTGCTCATTGTAATGCATAAAATGTAACCTTGGCGAGGGCTGAGTTTCTGTCTGCAGTGTCTCGAAATCATGATGCACGATAAAATCAACTGCATGGAGCAATAAACAACTATATGTCCACATAATCATCATGATCTATTTAGCAATCAAATGCAGGATTTAACCCTCTGATGCACTGTGTGTACTAGGGGACAAATCTGTAAAAGCCGGTTTTAACCATTCTGAGTGTGATGTACATCCCAACCAACACGACTCCATTGACCTTTACCCATAATTCATCCTGACTGTCCTATTTTACGTCTTTGTGTTATTTATTTATGAGAACATAAATTAAATATGGCTAGCGAAAGTCATGAGCATGTACTTCAGAATATATATTCTGCTCTTTATTTATATATATATATATATATGTTTTAGTTGGAAAAAAAACATTAATTAGATTGTAATAATGTAAGATGTAATAATGCATTAGGGTTAAACAGAGGTTGAGCTTTCCAGTTTAAGGGTTCCCTTTGACACTTACCCATAATCCTGCATGACTGTCCTCTTTTTATGTGATTGTGTTTTATATTTATGACAACATAAATTAAAGGAGGCTAATGAAAGTGGTGATGCGCCACAAACCTTTAGCAATGTCTTGCATTTTTTATGTATAGCCTATACATTATATATGCTTCAACATTTTCTCACATGATCACAGTTTATTCACTATAGTTATGAAAATGGTAAATAAATATGACGAACTTTTGATCCCAAATTTTTATCAATATGGTAGTCCACTGTATGAAGAATATTTGGGTAAAATATGAAACAGTTTGGTTTATTTTGCTATCCTCACTTACATAAGTGAACTACAGTGTCCTGCACAAACTAGTAAAAAATATAAATACATGGTGTCTGAATAATTTTTGGTTTCTCTCTCTCTCTCTCTCTCTCTCTCTCTCTCTCTCTCTCTCTCTCTCTCTCTCTCTCTCTCTCTCTCTCTCTCTCTCTCTCTCTCTCTCTCTCTATATATATATATATATAAACGCACACACACATATATGTGATTTTCTTAATATTTTTTACTTAAAGTCCATTTTGTGATTTGTGATAATGAATGTAATGCTGATGAATGAGTTCAACTTGTTAATTTTTGCTGATCTTGAACGTTAAAACTCTTTGGTTGTATAGTATACATAGCTGTTTGTTCCCAGGCATCGGGGGACGTTTGCATTTTGGCTGCCTGTGATTGGCTGTAGCATCTGCAGCACGCCCTTGGAGAGTCCTGAAAGCTCTGCAGCCAAACATGCAGCATGCCCGCAGCCATGAGCTCCGCTCGAATCCGCACACCTGATTAGGGGCTAATCCCAGCCTTGTGCTTGTCATCTGTTAAATGAAACTCCTCTACAGTCACTTCTGCCAGTGCCAGAGCTGCCCTCTTTGTCTTTCAGTTTACACCTTACCTCCTGCTCTGCCTTGCTTTTTTCTTTTCTCTTCCGTTCTTTTTTCTTCCAGTTGAATTCATTCTATATAACCTCTTTCTCTGGTTCTCTCTATGTTGCTTTTCTTCACACCTTAATTTGTTCTTCCTGAGATACAGCGAGTCTCGACGGAACGTTCATTCTTACCCGGTTTCTTCTTGGCACCTTCTTGCACTTGGATTCGCTCTAGCTCAGCCAGGCAGGGAGGCTCTGTGGAAGAAAAACAATCAGTGCCTTTAGGGAAGAGTCGGCGCTAATCTCCTCCAGACAAACGCTTCACACGAGCTCCCCCACCAACTCCCAAATGAGGCGGCATTACACCAGGGCTGCTCTCTATGCAGCCGCACAATCAAATCGCACCTAAACATACCCGCATTTTAGAAGTGGCACAATAGATAAATCTCTAGTTTTATGGCAATGCAATTCATGAATGAAAGAAAGAGTAAATTCATTTTTAAATAATAGAACTTGCTTTGAATGTGTTCTGAACAAAATGAACACCTGTTATTTCTTTATTGTAATTTTCTCCTTAATGCCGTAAGTTGAAATGGACAACTTTCTTAAAATAAATTCGAAAACTGAAAATTAACAAAAAATTATGTAATCATTTACTCATTATATTCTTCTGAGAACACAAAATAAGTTATTTGGCATAATGTCCAAGCTGCTCTTTTCCATTCAATGAAAGTAAATGGTGACCACAGTTAATCAAGTTGGGTATGCGATTTTGAAATGATTGAAATTACAAAATCATGATTTATTTTTATATATAATTAGATGATGTTTTGCTGAATGTGTTTTGTGCTGTTACAGTGGCTGCTTTAGGCCTGCCGTGAACATCTGACTCCAGAGGATTTTCATTTTCTGTGTGTTGTTTAGTTCACAGTTTAGTCCACAGAAACTAAGTTTTAAATTAATATTTGCCCCCCATAAATTGATTTAAATTCAGTCCAATCCAAATAGACTAATAAGACATTAGTCTTGCACATAAACATACAATTCTGACTGAAACTATTTAAAAAAAATCTTTTTTTAATAAATTATACTTTTAAATATGAAACCAAAAATGTCTTAATGAGTAAATAATTTTATTCAAACAATTTGTTCAGCTTTGAAACGCTGATTCATTCAGAAACCAAGCAAGTGATGTCTTCATGAATTAGTTATTGGATTCATTCACTCAAGCAATTAATAAAAAAAATATTTCTTAAGTAGGCTAATTAAATGATGTGTGTTGCCTTCAGACATGCAATGCTTTTGTTCTAGCTTGGTTTGGAACTATTTTTAGTATTTTAATAGGCTTTATCATGCAGGGAATGTGTGGACTCTCAAAGCGTGTTATTGTTTGTTTTATGCCAAATGAATGACATACACAAAAATATAATTTTTAAAACAACAATTACAATATTATTAAATTGTATGGAGTATTGTATCTATACTTGAAAAGTAGTGCATGAGTCGCACTAATCACTTTTATAGAGCTTTTTTTAATAATTTTTGGAGCCTGACAGACACAGTCCCCATTCACGCCCATTACATGAAAAAAGCAGCTTGGACATTATGCCAAATATTTTTTTTTGTGTTCCACATAAGAGCAAAAGT